>NC_043707.1:66597572-66678119 GCF_006229205.1 Suricata suricatta
TCTCATAAAGTCACTGTGCGGATTGAATGATTTAATATGTGTAAAGTACTAGAACGGTGCCTGGCGCCGAACAAGTGCTACACAGGTGTTAAAGCTGCTTGTCCAGAGCCTGGAGGCGATGGGGAAAGAGCAAAGAGGGTAAAGGATGCTACGTAGGAGTGACAGCCCGAGAGGGAACCAGGCGTTTTCTGAACATCTCCCATATAAGAAAAGTAAGTGAGCCGTTAGGGTGGAAAGAAGCATCTATAAGTAACAAAGCACATGCCAAGACCTTTTAATTGTCCTGAAATGGCACTTTAAGGCTGCAAACAGTTACTTCACTGTGAAATCAGATATTTCTCTCTAGTAATAGTAGCTAACGCTTATTGAGCCCAAACTGTGTGTCACTCTCCTGTATGCCTTGAGGATCATTTAAACCTCACTCCAACTCAAGGTAAAAACGTGATCAGGCCCATTTTACAGATAAGAATGTAGACCTTAGTTATTTGCCCCAGATCACGCATAACTTTGTCAGTTCTGACTCTAGAGCTGGCTTAGCCAGGAGAGCAGCGAGTGCAATCAGATTGGTGTGCGTCAGCCCAGGCATCTTCTCGTGCTGTTCAGCTTCCCATTTGAGTTGGATACATCTCTTGAAGCAGGACTAAGGTATCTGTAATTAATTTAGGTGATACACTTACTGGGATGCCAAATTACAGCTCTGAAACTGGATCCAAGTAATTAGAAACAATCTTGATTTGGATTAGTTCATATGAATACTTATTCTTAATTTCTTTTATTCTCTACACATTGTCAGAGTTACTTGGCTTCCTTAGGAAACAGCTAGGGGTTGGCACAGGAGGCAGGGAAATAATTCGTACCCCCTTAAGGGCTATTAAAATGAACTTGATTTCATGCCATTGTGTCAGTTAAAGGATGTTGCTCTGTTTCTTGGTGTTCTCTGCTTTTGGCTTTCATTCTGCATTGTTTAGTGTTTCAAGGCTTCAGCATAGTTTTGGTCCTTCAGTTTGTCCTTGTCATTTGTCAACTTTAATTTTTCCTGTTTTGATGGAATCTGACCATTACAGGGCAGCTTTGCTTAACAGCTGTTGATCCAGCTCATGTTTTTAAATATAAAAGTCACCAACTTACTTTTGAACCGCAGCACTTCAAAGGCAACCCTGGGGGAATTCATTGTTAGTTTGAATATTAGCCAATAGGGGGAGCATAACACACTATTGGTGTCCATCAGGGACTTAAACCAGTTTTTAGGGTATTAATACATTTCAGAAGTGGAAAATGCGGCCTTATCTAGCAAAATCACCAGGTTGCTTTCTGAGTTTACAGTGGAAAACTGAGTTTAATTTCAACGGATTATAATAAGAATGACCTTGAGGACCAGGCCTGTATGTTGGATATATGTCAAGAACTCTCTGATGGCTGGACAGATATTAAATACACGAGCATGTAGTTTTTCCCATTTGTTTTCCCTAAGAAGTGTATGTAAGATAATTTTGTGTAATTTGAATAATATTTCAGGTTATCCAGGTGAACTGGGAGTCCAGAGAGATCCATTGTGAATCCTTTTGTAATGATCCTCATTTGTCTTTTGTAGAAAATTGGACGTAGTCAATTTGTTTTTGGGAAGGTTGGTACACTCACAATCCTGTCATTATCATTCTTCATTAACATCTTCCGAGTGTAAGACAATGAGGGGTTTTATCCAGAGTAGCAGCAATTCTAGGCATTCTTCAGAGGCTTATATTTTAGTATATAGTAATAGTTCGGAAGTATCGTATTTGTCTCATAGAGGTGTGATGTGTCTGTAGACACTCATTCTTGTAAATAAAATATAAACATTATTTCAGAATTAACCTGCCTGGGGGCACCTGGGTGACCCAGTTGGTTAGTTAAATCCTTCAACTTTGGCTCAGGTCATGATTTCACTGTTCCTGAGTTCAAGCCCTGCATCCTGCTCTATGCTGGTGGTGCAGAGTCCCTTTGGGGTTCTCAGGCTTTCCTCTCTCTCTACCCCTCCCCCTCTCGTCCTTTCTCTTTCAAAAAAACAAAAACAAAAACAAATTAACATGCTTGGAAAAACAGTTAAATGGTTTATCAGAGTTTTTAATCTTTGCCTGAAGTTTTGTAGGCCAGTTTCCCTTCTTTCTTTTTCTTCTTCTTTATTTGTTTACTTATTTATTTTGAGAATGTGTGATCAGGGGAGGGGCAGAAAGAGAGGGAGACAGAATGAAGAGCCTGATGTGGGCCCATCCCGTGACTGTGAGACCACGACCTGAGCTGAAATCAAGAGTGGGATGGATGCCCAGCTGACTGAGCCACCCAGGTGCTCCAGCTTGTTTCTTGTGTATTAGATAGCTTTGATTTTATTTTACTTAGCAAGTTAGGGTCATATGGATCCTTTTAAAAAATAACTTTAAAATTTAGTCTCTTCTTTCAAAATCTCAGCATTGCAAAGTACTACATCAGGTTAGTATTTTATTTAGGATTTATCTTAGTCTTCCATGCTCTCATGTGGTTTATACTCCTTCAGCAAATATTTTTCAAACCCCCTACTCCTACTAGGCTACTGGTTCTGGTTCTTGGAGTTTGGCAAATGAGCTGTCCTCTTACAAACCTCTCCGATAGCAGGGGGACAAGATGGCTTAAGGCTTCCTGAGGCTTTGTCTTGGAAAGCCTTTATAGATTGTCAGAATTGGTTAACTTAAAGGAAGGGATTGTTCAATTCTTTTTGAGACTCACAGGAATTAGGGGCCTCTGGGTGGCCCATTCTGTTGAGTGTCTGACTCTTGATTTCGGCTTAGGTACTGATCTCATGGCTCATGGGTTTGTGCTCACAGCGGGGAGCCTGCTTGGGATTCTCTCTCTCTCTCTCTCTCTCTCTCTCTCTCTCTCTCTCAAAAATAAACAAATAAACTTAAAAAAAAGACTCAAAGCAATTAGTCTTTCCTTTTTGCATGCACACTTAGTTGTAGTTTATAAAAGTCAGGAGAGTTTCCTGAAGGGAGGATCTGGGACTAAGCGCTCAGGGAACTCAGTGTCCTTCTGAGTGTGGTACTAAGAAGGGAACCACTACTGACTTCTTTAGCACAGAAGTGACCACCAATTTCCTGGGATCTTAAATCTGTGGAAAGTTCTGACTTTACATTCCAGGCTTCACAGAACAGTTAGAATTCAGACTCTTAAGTATTAACATTGCTGTAATACTTTTTTCTGGATGAATTTGCTGTTATCATTTTGAATTATCCCTATTATTGATAATCTATCTTGAAAAATTTTTTTTCCTTTGTTGCTATTGGACAAAAACTAATTATAATTGTCAGGTTCATTAGTTAATGAGGACATTGGTCTTTCCTTCTTTTCCCCCTTTGTTTTGCTTTTAACAGCTATTTGGAAAATGATTTTATTACTTTTATTCTGTACATTGGAGCATTTTCCTTGTGTTTTTTTAATTTGGAATTTTGCAACTTAAAAAATATTAACTACTTTTTGAAATTTGCATAACTCAAGTAAGTAAACGTTTTTAGGGATCTTTAACTTCTAAGTAACCTTGTATCACCTGTAGCAATGTTGGAATGTAAAAAAGCAATTTGAGGTCATATGAAAAACTAGCCTTTCATAAAAAAAGAGTTAGCCTTTAATAATTTCAGTGAGAACTGTTGTGGCTTTGGAAGAAAATTACTGTACCAAGATCTATGGTAGTAATTTCTCTGGTACCTCTTCAGAGTTAATACTTGGAATGATACAGCATTGTCTCTTTGTAGCATTTCATAAAACACAAGCTATTGCTAAATTGTTTGTTTCCAGTCAAGCTGAGGTAACACAGTTTGGGAGGACTTTATTAAAAAAATGTTCTAGTTCTATTTTCTGGGTTCTGTCCATTTCTGTACCTTTCTGAAATAGAACATTTGTTTGGTAACTGACATTGAACTTTATTTTCTCTGTTTGCAAAGTCCTTGCTTAAGATTTAGGATGGATTTCCAAGCAATTTTCCTTCTTTCAAAGAGAGTAATGATTTTTATCCCAACCAAGATGTGTACAACATTTAGCGTTTGAAACAATATTTGTTTAAATTCTGTATGAGGCAACCGCATTTGGACTTTGCACTTTTTTTTATTCTTTTGTTTCCTAGGCCAACCATCAAGACTTATAGAAGGACAACTTAAGGGCATCTTTATAAGGGATAGTACCTTTTTAAATTGAAATTATTATTGAAGGTCTGAAATAAGAGCCCTAGAGTCATGCCCTTAGTCCATCCTGATGTCTCCTGCTTAAGGTGATTATAGGAAAAAAAGAAAAAAATTAACACTAGTGTTTGTGCTAAAAGCTTCTTGAAGTCTGGGAAGAGGACTCTGAATAAGAGTAGGGCATGGCAAAGTTCATTTTTAGGATTTACTGTTAAATTGTTGCCACCATAATAATTTACAATAAAATTTAAAATGCGATCTCTGTCTATATGAAAAAGGGTGGTAATACAGAAGCGTATACTCTCCCGATCTCTGGGACACTGGACTCCTGGGGAGAGGGGGTCAGAGTAGGATGCTGTTTGCGGAGGAAGAAGCACCTGCCTGTTTGTCCTTCCAAGTACATAGTTCATTTCCTGGTACATGCTCAAGGTCAGGATTTTGCGTGAAATTGCAGATGGAACATTTGTAAAAACACATTTAAGTTGATTAGTCCTTGAAAAAATGATCTTTAGTAAACAGTCATTATGGATGCTGGTCCTTGAGCTTTCCTGTTGATTGGATTGCCTGTACGAGAAGATCTGCAGTGTCACAGGTGTGATGACTAACCACCACTGAGGGGTGAGAACACCAAATAGACCAGGCAGATGGACAATCTAGCAGAACTTTGGATTTCTTTTTTTATTCTTACTATTATATTAATGGAAACTTGATGAATACTAAGTTTCAATTCGGTATGTGAAAAGATTCCCTCTTGAGAGTGTAGTTCTATTAGCATTTTTTGTGATTTATGTGTTTTGACGGTATGAAATTGGTCATTGGATGCAAAAATACACTGCTGTCTATTTGCAAATTTCATTTCATAATTCACTGTGTGACGATTGCTGGAGCAGAATGTGGTTCCCCCTCCCCCACCATAACTGGAAGGTTATTTTAGGTGAAATACTTAGATTCCAATGTGATACCCAAGTACTTTTGTGTGGTATTGCCTGTGTTGTTATAAGTGATCTCTTTTCTGTTTTTCCTTTAAAACAAAACATACTCAAACACAAAACTCTCTTCTGAGTGTCCATAAAGAATAAATGTCTCCTGTTGTTACATTAGACTTTGTGCAGTTGGCTGGCAAGTTAACTTCAATTTTGAGGGAAAGCACCATTGACTCATTACATACATTTTGCATTATTACATTGTAAGGTCTTCCCTATGTGTGTGGGAGAAGTTTCTGATCTTCTAAATTGACATGTGTACTGTTGCTGGTCTGTCTCTTTTTGTCAAAGCTTTTCTGAGCAGACATTCCTCAGCTTTCTTCTTTTTTATAGAGATTGTTACCTGTCATGTATTCATCATATACCATCTGAGTAACGGAAAAAAGAATATTTAAGATAACAACCAACTTTGTGAAGGCACTCCTGTCTTTTTCTTTTGAATCCATCAAACTTATCCATGACAGTTTTTGCGTAACCACTGATTCTGTGGTGTTTTTGGAGCCTGAGGAAGATGACCTCTTTTTGATACATTTCATATATATATATTTTGTATTTATGCCTTTTTCAGTTTGTGGCATCTTTATTTTATTATTAGAGTGGTTGCTTTCTAAGATATTCAAGATTTTAATTTCATTCAGTGTGTGGGCAAACAAGGAGTTTCCTGTAGAACCAGCTCTACCAAATTCTTAAAAATAGTTCCAGAAGGTACCCATTTAGATGCCTCGCTGGGTGTAGGGCTTTTGTTCGTGTTCGGATGAGTGATACCTGCACAGAAAGCAGGATTCTGTTTAGTTTAACCAGGTAGAAAGGGGAAGGTAGCATCTAATTCATTAGGACAAAATTCACTTCTGTATAGTAATGAGGGATTTAGTGTTTTCTTTGGAATTAACATATATTTTAAGTAGGCATATAGGTAAAAGTTTTGCAAAAGAAACTTTGCTAAGGTTGAGGTCCTGGAGTTGGCAACTCCTGTAACCTCAAAGATCCTGTTCTCTGAAGCCAGGAAAAAGCAGTCTGTTTCCAATTATGTATCACAAAAATAGAGAAATTAAACCAAGAAAAATGATCTTTTGGGGGTTGGGTTGCTTTTTTGTAGAGGGTAAAGGAGGAAGGACTATAGATGAACATTAAAAAAAATCTGTTAGTCTTTCTGGTTGGCTTTCAGAATTTTCTCAAGTGCTCTATATTGGAAGTGAAGAATAATTTGGGGATTAAAGATTCCTCCTTCAGGTCCTTTTTGTTTCTCACAGAGCAACAGAAGAGTTGTCAGCTTCTGCTGACAGTAAGGGGTTTGGTCCCAGTGGCCTGGGACCTGGCTGGTATTTTTGGTAAAGCCTTTTCCAGTCTAAATGGTGCCACACCATGGGCTTCCAACATCACACCAGGTAGTTGGCGCTGCGGTTTTTTCATACACGTTTTGCCATACTTGAATGCAAATGTGGTCTCTGCAGCTGAGCATTATTCGCTGGTGAAGAAAGGCAAGGGATGCTGGTGGGAGAAGCCCAACTGGAAGCTGGATGATGCATGGGTGCATAGTGTCCTCAGCACTTGTCAGCACCTAGCCTTTCTGAGTGCCTGTGGCTAGTTTCAGGATTAGTGGTCCTGTGAGACCCAGGTGTTAATAAGCAATCTCCTTTCTGCCCCCGGAAGATCACCCCCAACAGATCTTAGTTCCTGTTTCTCACACCTTACACCTCCACAGAGTGTTGAATAAAACTTTCCTAATGCTACAGAATCTTTGATAACAACATAGTTTGTCCGGGCTAGTGGTGTATGGCTATTGGCTCATTTTTTCTCACCTCAAATTGAAGTCCTCGGCCTGCGTCAGGGGAGCTCCCACACCCACCATACCAAGACAGGGTGCTAGAAAAGGTGCAAAGTGTGAAACTTGTGCTTGCTTTCAGTCGGCATCTGCATTGTCCTCTCTCTGGGGCCTTTGCTGCTTAACTCGTGTCTTTCCCTCACCTTTTATCATCTTAGTTCCCTCTGAGCTACTTCATCTGCTTTTCCTCCTACCTTCTCCATCTCTCTGCAGGTTGCTTTTCCAGTGCTTGATAGGAACGTGTTGACATTCTCCAAGGTTTTTTATTTTCCCTTTGATGTCTCTTCTCAGTTTGCATATAGTTGCTCATATTTCTATGCCCCAATGGCCAGGTCTCTGCCAGTAACTTCCAGTTTTACATTTCCTACCCTTATTTCCAGCAGCTACCTGGTGGTTCTGTAGGTCTTTCTGTTAAAACCAAGTCCTAAACCGAACCTACTATTTCTCTGTGGTTTCCAGTCTCCATCCTTTATTTCCTGTGTCAGTAACTGGCACCAGTTACCAGGCGAGGAGCCTCAAGCACACTAAACTTCCTTCTGCTTACTTCCCTGAGCAGAGTGACACCAGTCACCGGTGGCTTACCTTTAGCACCTCTCAGTTGACATTTTCTTCTCCCTTTCCAAACCAGCATCTCACCTGCACTACTGCAGCAGTCTTCCAGCTGGTTTTCCTGGCTTCAGCATCTGCCTCTACCTGTTCATCCGTTGTGGTTGGTACCTTCTAAAACACAGATCCGTGTTTTCATTTCTTGCATCTTATTTTTAAGTTTATTTATTAATTTTGAAAGAGATTGAGAGAGTATGGGTCCACGTGCAAGAGTTGCAGAGGTGTAGAAAGAGAGGGAGAGAGACAGAGTCCCCCCGAGGCTCTGTGCTGTGACAGCACTGAGCCTGTGTGGTGTTCAGTCTCACGAACTGTGAGTTCATGACCTGAGCTGAAATCAAGCGTGGGACTGGGATGTTTAACTGACTGAGCCACCCATGCGCCCCATCTTTTCTTGCATTTTCATGTTTGTTTTCTTAAATTTATTTTTGAGAGAGGCTGAGCATGCATCGGGGAGGGGCAGAGAGAGAGAGGGATACATAGAATCCGAAGCCGGCTTGAGGCTCTGAACTGTCAGCACAGAGCCCAGTACAGGGCTCGAACTCATGAACTGTGAGATCACGACCTGAACCGAAGTCGGATGCTTAACTGACTGAGCCACCCTGGTGCTCCTTTTCTTGAATTTCAGAAGTCACTTGCCTTCCATTATCCTTGGTGTGAGATGTCTGGTTGTTAGTAATGGAGCCTCAGCACACTTTTTCAAGCCATTTCTCCTTCTCCCTAAACCTCTCTCTGCCCATACCGGAGTCTTTATAGATTCCAGAGCATTCCAGATGCTCTCATGCTCCTTTGCTTTTGTACTTGTCTCTCCTCTAGCGTATCCTCCCTTCCCTTCTCTGGTGGTCTCCTCCTTACTCATCCAGGCTATCTATGTTGTCGGCATCTGTGGTGAAGCTACACAGGGCTCTTCCTGGCAGGTGCTTGGTTGCGTCTTCCTTTAATTTATTTTACAGCACTTTTGCTACCTCTGAAGAACTTATTTTCTTTCTCTGTCAGATTGTGGACTTTCCTAGAGCATTATCAGGTCTCATCGTCTCTGTATCCTGGGAGTGTGGCATGGGCTTGGAATATATTATATATTATCACATTGAATTCTTCACCTCAGTTCCACTTCAGTTAAAGGTTTGGGGGAGAGGCGAAGCGTATGGAGGATATGAACTGTAAGCATGCAGAAAATGCAAAGGAAATAAACTCAGAATCATAGAGTTTAGGGTTAGAGTGTGGGTGAGAGATAATCCTCTCTAAGTCCCTTTAAAGTTGAGAACAGGGAAGTTAGGTGCTCTGCCCAAGATCACACAGCGAGGGAGTAGTGCTTCCTTTTTTATTTTTCTGCAGTATATTCCACTCAGTAGCCAAAGAGGCCCTGATGAAGCCTGAGTCAGATCCTGTTATTCCTCTGCTTAAAACACTCTAATGTTCCTATTTTAGAGTAATAGCGAGAGTCCTTACAATGGTCTGTAAAGCCCCACACAACCAACCACCGCTCCCTTGCCCATTACCTTTTTGACCTCACTCCTGTGCGCTCTGGTTCACTCACTGTGCTCCAGCTGCCTGGCCTGCTTGCTGTTCCCTAACCATGCCAGACATGCTGTCTCAGGACCTTTGCATGTGCTGTTTACGTTGCTTGGTATGTTTTTCTCTCAGATATCCACAGAGTTAACTTCCTGTAAGTCTTTACCCCAAACAAAGCAAGAAACCAAACTAGAGACCCCCTATATTTTC
The DNA here is from genome assembly GCF_006229205.1 of Suricata suricatta. Taxonomy (NCBI): domain Eukaryota; kingdom Metazoa; phylum Chordata; class Mammalia; order Carnivora; family Herpestidae; genus Suricata; species Suricata suricatta. The sequence continues at coordinate 66,606,884 of NC_043707.1, forward strand.
TTTCCTTCTTCTCTGCTTTGTTTTCTTAGCGTTTATCTCTATCTCACATACAATTATATGTTTTGTTTATAATTTGTCTCCTCTGTCTAGAAGGCAAGCTCCATGAGGTTAGGAATTTTTGTATGTTTTGTTCTGTATTGAATCCTGTACCTGGAACAGTGCTGGCATGGAGCAGGTACTTGATAAATATTTGTTAGATGAGTAAATTAATGACAGGATTTTGTGGATTTCTTATAGCTCCAGTTAAGGCATTTCAAAGGGAAGATCTTTCTAGAAGGAGGAGAAACTGATGTTTAAAATGCCTCATTCAAGACCTGTCGTACTAGAACATTGACCTCTTTTTAATTGACTGAAAACAGCAATCGTGGGCTCTCCCCAGCCTTAAAAGTGGTTTGGGAAGACTCCCAGTTTACCTCTCACAGGATTGGGCTTGCTGTGGTTTCTCTCTGCCTGTGATTTGCCCTTTAACCCATTGGGCTGCTTAGATGAAAAGTAAACATAGCATTAAAGAAAAGAGCAGGGAGAGAGGGTATAGGGCAGAGGAGCAGAATTTCCCTGCGGCCCTGACATCTTCCTTTGGCTCTGGGCCCATCCACAGGCCACTCACAGGACCTTCCTGAGTTGCTTTGGGGTACGCTCTAAGGAATAGTCTGGAGACGGCCAGGCCAGATGACTCTTGAATTTGCTTTGATGTTCTAATTTCTTTGAAAAGAAAGTTAAGTTTAAGCCAAAAGGACAATGGAGAAAGGTTGTTGGTTTTTTTTTTTTTTATTACCGTTTTGTAGGGAAGTTTTAACCCTTCTCAAGACAGGATTGCAATTGAAATTACCACCTGCTTCTGTCAGTGATGCTAGTGAGGAGTTAAGACTGGTGGGGTCTGTTTTATGGGACCAGTGACTTAAATCCAAGGGACAGTAAATTACAGTTCTGAAGAAGCATCTGAGTCTTCGGGGTTGAGGTTATGTTGAATGCAGAGCATAATTTGTATTAGTGTACCAGTGATGTGAGAGTGATTTGCCTCCTGCTTTTTTTTAAGTTTGTTTATTTTGAAGAGAGAGAAAGAGCAAGCGAGCGAACGAGCTTATGCAGGGGAAGGGCAGAGAGAGAGAGGAGCGGGGAGAGAGAATCACAAGCAGATTCTGTACTGTCAGTGAGGAGCCTGTCATGGGGCTCAAACTCAAGAACCATGAGATCATGACCTGAGCTATAATCAAGAGTCGGAGGATCAGCCATCAACTGATCAACTGATCAACTGACTGAGCCACCCAGGTGCCCCCTCCCTTCCTCCTCTTTTTGTGATAACATCAGTATGGTTCCCTCAGAGTCTCCTCATCAGGAAAGGAAGCCCAGCTTCGGAAGTCAAAGGCTTAGGAGGAAGTTATTGGCCATGTACAAGCTAACAGCATAATTTAACCCTTGGATTCAAAACTATCAAATGGAAAATAAATTATCTTGAATGGAGATGTTATCAATGACCTGGTTAAAAATCATAACTACCATTTCCTGAATCCTAGGAACATACTAGGTATTTAGTGCTTTGCGCATTATTAATTTACTTAATTCTAATAACAGCCCCCTTAGGAAGATAGAATCATTATTTCTATGTTATAGGTGAGACTTGGGGATATTTAGTAAGCTGCTGAGTTCCACTGCTAGGAAGAGGCAGGGCAGGGATTTGAACCCAGATAGGCTGGGTGACGGGGTTCCCAACACTTCGCACTATGCTTTATGTAATCTGCTCCAACAACATCAAACATGCACTTTATATTTACTAACTACACTGTGATGCTTTTTCTTCAGATGTTTTCATAGCTCTGTCCCTGTGTTCAAATGTCACCTCATCTGAGAGGTCCTCTGAAAAGATTTCTGGTCCCAGTTCCTGTGTGTGGGGGGCTGTCTTCCTGCACACCACCAATTCTGACACTGTTTACTCTCTACCTGGGGAGATAACATTCGATTCCACAGCCCCCCAGGACTGCCCTCTGCTTGACCAGTCACAAGCCCAGGCTACAGATGGGAGGTTCTCAGTCCTCTCCTTGGGTTTGATTAATTTGCTAGAGCTGCTCACAAAACTCAGAAAAACATTTTACTTAGTAGATTTCTGGCGTATTGTAAAAGGATATAACTCAAGAATAGCCAGATGGGAGTGACACACAGGGCAAGGTATGGAAAAGGGGAATGAAGCCTCCATGTTCCCTGGGCAAGGCACTGTCCCCAATCTCCAAACCCTATCCTTTTGGATTCTTACAGAGGCTTTGTTACATAGGCCTGATTGATAAAATCTTTGGCTATTGGCAGTTGAGTCCTCTGAAAAAGAACTGAAAGTTTCAACCCTCTAGTGACCTGCTGGTTCTCCTGGTAAGCAGCCCCCATCCCGAAGCAGGGTCCAGAAGTCACCTCAGTCACACAACAAAAGACACCTCTATCCCTGTCATCACTTAGGAAATTCCAAGAATTTTAGGAACTTTGTGTCAAAAACAGGGACTAGGACTAAATGCATATTTCTCATTATAAATCACAATATCACAGCTTCCGTGACCACCCTATGTCTAAAATAATATCCGTCCTCTCGGCGCTTCTTTCGCCTTAACCTGCTTTATTTTTCTGTCATAGGACTTCCATCACTTGACACATCACAAGTTTGTTGTCTTTGTCCCCCATGAGAGGGTAAACTCCTGGAAAACAGTGCCATGTTTAGTTCATTGCTGTGTCCCAAGCTTCCTGAACTAGTGCCTGGCACATGATAGGGGCTAAAAATGTTTATTGAGTGAATGAATGAAGTAAAATAAAACTGCCCATTGAGCCTTGCCTCTCTGGTTTCAAACAAATTATCGTGTCATAGATCAGATCGAATCAGACTGCCTGCAACAGTGCAGGGCCTAATTGGCATCCGTAGAGAAGCTCCTGTTCATCAGACAAACCTGGGCTCAAAATCTGGTGCCAGGACTTAGTAGTTGGTGACCCTGGGGCTGTTGAGCATCTCGAAGCCTCGCTCTTCACACTGGATAGTGGTCTTGGGTTGCTGAGAGGATGAAATGAGAAATTGTGAAAGGCACACTCGGTGCTCCATAGGTGGTAGCTGAGATATTTTGTGGGGTCGGAAGAGGGAGGCAGGGTGTTAGCCTCTAACAGGAAGGGAAATGTGCAGTAAAAACATGAACAGCCACCGAATAATTACAGAGCAGCATGTGGACAAGTCTTGGCTGTGCTGCAAACGGGCTGTGTCGCGGTGGGCCAGTCCCCGAGCCTTTCTAATTCCTGGTTTGCTAATCTGTGAAATTAGAGGGCGGGAGTAGATGTTATCTATTTCTAACCTTCTCGGTTGGCTCTGAGTAGAAGATAACGTAGAACAAATTATCCACTAAATGTTACAGAGACTGTGTTCACAGTGGGATGGGATTAATCAGAATGGTTTTTGGAATGAGGTGAGGGGGATGAGTAGGGTTCTTGGAGTTTTAGGAATAGAGTAAAAATGGCAGTTCTGATAAATTGGGCAGATCTGACAAAATTCAGGTTTTGTGTGTGCCTGTACTGCTCAGAAAATAATGATTTAAGTATGTTTTGTTGAGGAGCACCTGGGTGGCACATTCAGTAAAACATCTGACTCTTGATTTGGCTCAGGTCATGATCTCATGGTTTGTGGGATCGTAAGTGGGATCGTGAGTGGGGCCCTGCGCTGACAGCGAGGAGCCTGCTGTCTCTCTCTCTTCCTTTCTCTCTGCCCCTCCCCCACTCACATGTGTGCACGTGCGTGTGCGCTTGCGCTCGCTCGCTCTCTCTCTCTCTCTAAATACACACAAAAATATTTTTGTTTATATAAGCTATGTATTAAAATTACTGTAGTATTAATATTTTATTTACACTTAGGTTGTCAAATTGAATGTTTTTCTTGGCTAATACTTTCAGTTTTGTTAAGTCATTTGTGCTAGCCATTACATGATCATGTATTTCAAATGTCCACAGTGTGTTTGAAGTCTCATTTTATAGGAGGGATTCAGAATTAGTTGCTAGTACACATAATGACAGTTGTAAGTAAGGTACAGAGTAAAAGATTTTTTTGTTTAATCTCTTCATATTAGTGGCGAAGAAGTCAAAGCCCAGAATGGAGTGACTTGTCTGAGCTTGTAAAACATGTTGATGCGAGAATTCCTGTCTTTCCTGTTCCTTTGGAGCTGAGATATAGGTTCGTTCTTATACTTAGCTCTTATTTGTCGGTTTATCGTTTAGTATTGAGAAATGTTTTGATAATTCACCATCCTTCCATCCTTTTAACTGTAGTGCACAGAACTGTGTTTGACACTTGCTACCCATTCTGGTGCCTTCATTGGATGCCCACTATATGCCAAATAGGTAGACTACCACCACTACCAGGGAGACTGCAGTCCTTTCTGGAGGGAACAGATGTAGGCAAGCCATACCTGGGAGGAACTAATCACATAAACATCTATTTGCAGAGTTGGCTTGAACTACATTCCAGGTGTCTAAGTTTAACTTGGTCTGAGGGAATCATGGGAGGCTTTTTAAAAGAAGTAACACTTATACACAGAGTTGAGACCTAAATATGTTCGTAAGTGGCTGTGTTAGGAAGACTATGGAAGGTTATTGAATTCTGACAGGGTTGGAACGATGCTTCTGAAAGCAAGGGCTTGGCCCTTTTGTGGGACTGAATTGAGGCAGGTGTGGCTGGAGTGAGTCGAGGTTGAGGTCAGACTACATGGGCAGCATCCAGCCGTCAGTTGTGGGAATGGCTTTGGTCTTTATCCCTGACAGCAATGGGTGACCACTGAGGGACTTTAATTTCTAATGTTTCACATTACTCAGCTGCTGAGCTCTTTCATTACCAAATAATCAGTTAAATAATTGAAATGTTGTCTATTAAGGGATTACCTTCAATTAAGAGAAATCATGTTTTCTTGGAAGTCGTTGAAAGGAAGCAAAAAAAAATGTGCTAAAGTGTAATTAGCAGAATAGAATAATCTATTGCTGAAGTATTTATTCTGAATTTGTGTATTTGCAGAATCCCTGTGAATATAAATAAACATGAATAAAATATTTTAGTGAATTACTAAATTACAAAACGGCCTAACGGAGGTCTAGTAGATTTAGTTTCTCCAAAGTTTTTTTTAATGGCCCAGTGGAAGCTAGGTCCTAAGGAACGATGACTGGTACCCTGACCCTCGGATGTGCTGACTTTTGCTGGAGTAATTGCAGCGCTGTGATTCAGTAGGCTCGTTTGGTGGTAGCTGATTCCTCACTCCAGGCCGCGTGGTTGGTGACGTTGCCAGCATGAGTTCCTCAGCCTTTGGCTACACCCCTGAGGCTGAATTGGGAAATCGTGAGAGAGAATTGAGGAGGGCCATGCCGCCCAGTCCCTGAAATTTACACCAGCGTTGTTGAGGCAGTTGCTTTAGCACCGTTTCAGAGCAGCTTTGCGTATTCTGACTATCTTTAGGATTCATATCTTGTATTGAGTTTAGAGTCATCGGTTTTTGGTAATGGAGATATTTTTTGAAATTCTGGATGATGACGTTTAAAATTAATACCGATTTTTGATATAAACTATATTATCTCACTAAGTAGCTTGATTGGGTTTTTGGAAGTTTAGGGATATTTTAACCGTAAAAACTTAAATGACTACTATTTTAAAAAAGTTTTTTTTAATGTTTATTTTTGAGAGAGAGACAGAGCGCGCGCTCAAGTGGGGAAGGGGCAGAGAGAGGGAAACACAGAATCCGAAGCAGGCTCCAGGCTCTGAGCTGTCATCACAGAGACAGACGTCCCATGTGGGGCTCTAATTCACAGACTGCAAGATCATGACCTGAGCTGAAGTTGGACACTTAACCCAGGAGCCCCATGTGTGTGTGTATATATATATATATATATGTATATATACACACACACATATATATATATATACATATATATATATTTAATGTACTGTGTGGGCCAGATATTGTTTTAGGTGCCATGCCCATAATCTCATATATTGCAATCAGAATGTCATTAACATTTTACAGATAAGGGAGTGGTAGAGGCTGTCCAGTGTAACATGTCTGGGTAAGCCAGGTTTGAAATCCCCGAGTATAGTTCTCTATTAATTAGCTTAAAATTGTAAGCAACTGAACTCTTTGAATGAAAAAATATTAAATGTGAAGGATGGTCCTTGACATGGTGTACCCGTAGGTGAGAAATCTGTCCTTTGTGAACTTGAACAAAATGTGGTCTTTCACATAATGTGAAGTGTATTCATGCCCAGCCTCCCCTTTCTGCTGTATTTTGGTCAGGCAGTGAGGTCTCTTGTGCTTGGGAGAGACAGAGGGGCTTTTGCAGACTGGTTGAAGGACAGCCCTAAGGAAACTAAGGACTCTGGGGCCAGAGATGTGTTGGTCATACTGTCAGTCAGGAATGAAGGTGGGTCAGGCCCTGGAGGTGCCGGGGAGAGTAGAGTCCAGCCTCTCTGCACATCTTGTAACCTCTGTGCCTCTTCCCTCTCTTCTCATTGGGACTTCATATGGAATTCCTTTCCACATGTAAGGTAGTTCAAAAGTAATTCTTCTTTTTTTCCTGACACTGGCAGCCACAGAATGTTGGGACGTTAATCTTGGGCTTCAAGATTCATTCCCTCTGGTAGAGATAGCCTGCTGGGGCAAATACTGGTAGTGCTCATGCTGTTACATGTGCAATTTTGATTCTTGCACTGACCCTATGATGTAAAATGAGGAAATGAGGAAAATGCGGAAACTGAGTCTCCATTCTGATGTTCTTGTGTGATCTGTTTCTAAGTCTTTTTTTTAATAAAGGTTTTATTTTATTTTTTTAATGTTTAGTTTTGAGAGAGGGAGCATGAGCAGGGAGGGGCAGAGAGAGGGGGACAGAAGCAGGCTCTGCACTGGCAGCAGGTGAGCCTGATGCAGGGCTCGAAGTTACAAACCGTGAGATCATGACCTGGGCTGAAGTCAGACACTCAACCAAGTGAGCTGCCCAGGTGCCCCCACATTTTATTTTTAGTAACCTCTGTACCCAGTATGGGGCTCAAACTTAGAACCTAGGACCTAGAGTCGAATCTCTACCAGCTGAGCCAGCCAAGCGCTTTCTCCTCTGAGAGTCTCCATGGACGTCCCATGCACGTTGGGCTCCCTTCAGCATGTTCTCAGTAGGATACTCAAGAAAATCCTTATTTATTTTTTTCCTGTTATATTGAGATATAATTGATATAATGTGTAAGTTTAGGATGTAACACAGTGATATATATGTATATATATATAGTAAAATGATGGCCACAATAAGTTTACTTAACATCTATCACCTCACTTTGTCACAGATTTTTTTTTCCTGTGATGAGAACGTTAAGATTTACTCTTTTAGCAACTTTCAAATATATAATACAGTATTGTTAACATATAGTTATCATGTTGTATATTACATCCCAGGACTTAATTTATCTTATAACTGGAAGTTTATAATTTTGATCACCTTACCCCACCTTCAGGCAACGATCAATTTGTTCTCAGTTTCTCTGAGTCTAGTTTTTAGATTCTACGTATAAGTGAGCTCATATGAAATGTCTGAGTTATTTCACTTAACATAATGTCCACAAAGTCCTTCCATGCTGTTGCAAATGCAAGATTTCTTTCTTCCTTCCTTCCTCCCTCCCTCTCTCCCTCCCTCCCTCCCTCCCTCCCTCCCTCCCTCCCTTCCTTCCTTCCTTCCTTCCTTCCTTCCTTCCTTTTTTTCTTTCTTTCATGGCTGAATAGTATTTCATTATGTATATATACTGCATTTTTAAAAATCCATTTACCCATTGATGGACATTTAGGTTGTTTCCAGGGTCTTAGCTATTATAAATAATATTGCAGTGGACATAGGAGTGCAGACATCTGATTTCATCTCCTTTGGATGTATACCCAGAAGTAGAGTTACTAGATCATATATGGTACTTCTTTTTTTAATTTTTTGAGGAATCTCCAGACTGATTTCCATAATGCCTGTACCAGGGAAATGTTTTTTAAAAATTGTATTCCAGGGACAAAGAGGGCACGAGCAGGGGAGAGGGACAAGGGGAGAGAGAGAGAATCTTAAGCAGGCTCCATGTTCAGTGTGGAGCCTGACTTGTGGCTGGACCTGAACTGAAATCAAGAGTTGGACGCTCAGCCAACTGAGCCATCCAGGTGTCCCCTTCCCCCACTTTTTAAAAAAGTAAACTCTATGCCTAACGTGGGGTTTGAATTCATGCCTCCAAGATCAAGAGTTGCACGCTCTACCGACTGAACCAGCCAGGCCCCCTGTACTGCGGAAATCTTAACCCAATGGATCATACCTCTTCTCTGCTTAAACCCTTTCTTGAACCCTATTCCTCTCCTTTCCCTTTTGGCTTTGCAGCCTCTTTCCCTCCAGTCTCAGAGACCTTAAATGGTTCCTGTACCTGTAATGTCATCCCTCACTCTTTTAAACCTCTACTTATCCTTCAGGTTGTGGGAGCTTTTCCTTTAGAGCTCTTATCATCGTGTGTAATTACAAATTTGTGAGTATGTGTTCATTTATCCCACAAGACTAAGCCCATGAGGCACAGAACGTATCTCGTCCCTTGGCTGTTATATTCTTATTGCCTGGCATGGAGTAAGCAGTAACTAAAGACTTCCTGAAGAAAGAAATGAAACTCAGGAAATTAAACATCTAACCTAATGTTACAAATGGTGTTACTTCTACTAGAATGCTTCTACGCTCCATGAAGGCAGGATTTTTGGTTCCTTTTTTCACTGCTATACCCTTGGCATCTTCAATAGCACCTGGCTCATGGTAGTATTTGTTGAATGTTGATTGTGTTTGAATGAGATTCCAAAGCGTTCTTATCCACCCCAGAACTTTTCTCTTTTTGCCAAATCTGTCTGAAAATGGGGATTTGGAATTAACCAGTTTCTCTGTATAGTAGAGAAATCTGAGAGTTGCTGTTGTGAGTCAGTAAGGTGGCTTTGCTTTCTTTGTGTCCAGGTCTTAAAGGGCATCCAAATGTCATCAGACAAACAACAGTATCTGTTCTACATCCTGTATACCCCTTTTTATAAGCTGCCAAGCTAGATATTGATGCCATCCATCCTGCCTCTTTTTTTAAATCCCCTGAATAACATGTTGAAAAACCGGGAGAACAATTCCTTTACCAACTTTTCTTTAGCCATTTGCCGACTTAGCAGTCTATTTTTCTCCCCAAAATTCACTTACATGGCCGACCAGAAACATTTAATGATCTGTTAAAAAATAATTTCATGTTCCAGGTACCAGAAACTCAGGTGCTATTTACTTTCTGAGTTTAGGGAATGATAATTTTTTTTTATTCCCACTCAATATATCTCTGTCTGAAGATCTTCATATTTGTTGAGTATTTTCCTCATTGAGGGCTGAAAAGTCTTAGTGTTAAGATATGACAGTGCACAGGTTTGTGCTTCATCTTGACCTTTGCATTTTCAGAGAGCTTGGAGTCATACAGCATTACCATGGATTCTTTATTTATTACTGTTGCCACCTTTAGTCCTGAAGTCAAGTCATAGTTTGAGATCAGTAATGAATTGTACTGAGGGGGTATGTTACTCTGAAAGTCCCGGTATCTGATGGCAACCCTGTCGGGCTTCTCCCTCTCTTGGAAAAACTGTTTTCAGAGATTGAGAATAGAGGAGGAGAAAATGGTTACTTGTTTTTGGTGACAGATCCAGATCTGGGAGGGAGAGCCTCTCGTGGAAGACCTGGTTCCTAGTCTTGAAGCTGCCATATTATTTTGGGCAAGTGCTGGACTTGGAGACTGTGCTTCTCTTCATCACTGAAATCGTGTTGCTCTCTTCCACCTTGAAAAGCTATTATGTATCTCTAGCATGCTAATTCCTTTAATTGAGAAATCGATCCAGTCCAAGTTGATTGTAAGTTCTGATTTTGAATAAGCTTGTGGATATTGCCAGAGCTATTTGATCATCAGACAATGTGGGGCAGCATGCTCTGTTTAATGGCTTCAGAAATAGACAGAGGAACTCTGAAATTAGAAGAATTAAGGGTGCCTGGGTGGCTCAGTTGGTTAAGTGTCCTCCTTTTGATCTTGGGGTTGTGAGTTCAAGCCCCATGTTGGGCTCTGTGCTGGGCATGAAGCCTACTTAAAATTAGTATTAAATACACACACACATGTGTGTGTGTGTGTGTGTGTGTGTGTGTGTGTTAAATCCATTAAACTCTCACTCAGAATTTTTTTCTGCTCATTTGTAGGTACTAAAAGTTCTATTACCCTTTGAATGGAACATATTACTTTGACATGTGAACAAAATGAGTGGACCCCACATTGTTCTTTCAAGACCACAGAGTACCTTATTTATATTTCTAAAGGAAGCATTTAGTTCATAAAGTCCAAAGAGATTCAGTGAGTTTAGAAAATCAGGGTGGGAAGTCTTTACAAACTGAGTGTGATAGAACCTTACAGAAAAAAGAGGAGTTTTTATTTCCTGTTTTATTTCAGATCTACAACTTAAAACAATTTTTTAATGTTTATTTATTTCTGAGAGAGAGAGCACAAGCAGGGGGAGAGCAGAGAGAGAGGGAGACACAGAATCTGAAGCAGGCTCCAGGCTCTGAGCTAAGAGCACAGAACCCGATGCAGGGCTTGAACTCACAGACCAGCAGATCATGACCTGAGCCGAGGTCAGGTACTTAACTGACAGAGCCATCCAGGCACCCCTCACATCTACATTTTTTTAGAAGCCTCGGTCATCCAGCATTGTTCTAGTTGGGGAACTGATCCCTAAGCTGTATGTTGCGGTGATGATGTGTGCAAGGCTTGGCCAAAATTGGAGTTCCACAGAGTGGGAATGACACGCTTCCCTTTTTATTCTCCTCTGCCTTAGGATCCTGTCACCACATTGAGAAGATTAGACAAAAACTCTTTGCAGTTTATTTTCTTTTTGAACAAGTTACATTACGGAGGGACTTTCAAGCTACAAGAAGAAAAGCTCCCTCTTTGTTAGAAGCAGCAGTGTGCAGTTTCAACTTGTCTTGGACTTCCTCGGAGATGTTTTAAGATCCGGTGTAAACTTGCTGTGGTTTGCCTTTGGGCATCAAACTGTTTAGCTTGGCTCTGTTATATCTGTAATTGCTGCATTTTAATAATTGCCCAATATTCTTGTCAGCAATTTGCAGTCTATATTTTTAATAGAACCTTTTGCCTTTCTTTTCCCCAGGTTCATTCAGCCCTGGTTTAAGCCCCTGGATTAATTCTCACAGTCCCACTGACCCTCTGCAGCTGTGGGTAGGGGGTGACACACACTCATTAAATATTCCCACAAGCCTTGTGCTGGCTGTAGTTTATGTGCTCTGTAAAAACCCTCTGGGAAGCCATCTTCTTCAGAGATCTTAAAAGGTTTTGCTTTATAAAAATTATACTTAGCATTTGCTCAAATACCGTATTCTTCTGGAGAAGGTTTTCCTTATCAATCCATTGAGGAAATTTAATTTTCTTGAAGGGAAGAAAAGGAACAAATTCTCTTTGCTGTCGTTGACTTTTTAAGTTCATGGAGGAGACTTCCATTTCATCTGAGGTGATGTGGACTTACAGTGACAGCGATGTTGGACTTCAGGGGATGACTGACATCCATTTCGTGGCTTCCAGAATTATCTAATTTAGTCAGTTTTGAGCCAGACTGTTATATCACTAATGACTTGTGCCTCTACTTGACTGGCAAGTTTGTTCTTTTAGTGATTCTACTTTTTAGCTTCTCTCCTTTTTGTGTCTGTTAAAGTGTACCTTTTTTTAGTAAACGAAAGATTGAACTGTGGGTTTATAGTAGGTAAGGATTACATTGATAACAACACCCAAATTTCTTCACTGTACTGAGGTATCAGTATACCTCGAAAGGAATGCACGGGTAGCATTTATTGACTGCTTATTATGTGCTCTGCACTGTTCTAAGCTTTACACACACACACACACACACACACACACACACTCACACATACACTGATACAATCCTCACAACAGCCCATATGATAGGTTTTTTCATGCAGAATAATCTGCCCAACATAACCCATTTGGTAGGTGACAGAATAAATTCATACCTAACCAGGTTTTTAACTGTTATCATAATCCATGTTCTATTCATACTGGGTTTTTAATCACTGTCTTTTTTTTTAAGTGTATTCATTTATATTTGAGAGAGAAAGCACAAGAAGGGGAGGGGCAGAGAGAGAGAGAGGCAGGGAGAGAGAATCCCAAGCAGGCTCTACACTGTGAGCCCAGAGCTCTATGTGAGACTTTATCTTAAGAACCATGAGATCATGACCTGAGCCAAAATCAGGAGTTGGACGCTTAACCAACTGAGCCACCCAGCTGCCTCTTTTTAATCACGATGTCACATCAAAATTGAACAACAGTACCTCCTGCATATGTAACAATTTAGTTTCAAGGCATATATAAATAATTCTTTTTGATATTAGGACTTTATTGTTATTATTTTTGGATAGGTAATACTCACAAAATCCCAGTGCTACAGAACTCAAATGAGAATCAGAAAAAAGGCTCCTGCACACTCCCACCCCTCTCTCCCAATCACCCTCTCTCCCAATCACCCTCTTTCCCTCCTTCTCACAGGCAATTAGTTTACTACTGAAAAGAGCATTTTAAATATCTTTCCTTGAACATTTGATGCTGTGAACTAAGATCACTTAATTAGAAACTCAGTTTGCCATTGTCTTTTTATATTTTTGTACTGTATCTACAAGTCTCCAAAGGTAGCAAACTCATTCTACAGATAGTGTTTTCTGGGTGAAGGTAACAAGGCTGCAGTCCCAGCTATTGGAACTGGTTCCTGAAAACTCCATGATCTTGTCTTGCTCAGCACCTAGATCAGGCAGGGTCTTTGTGCTTTTAACCAGCTGTTGAGAAGTTTTTATTCTTGATAAGAAGGAATCATGCCCTTACACAGTGCCAGGAACATAGTAGGTGCTCAATGAATGCTTGTTCAACAACTTCTGTGGGTCGTGCCAGACTCAGGGATATAGAGCTGGAGAATATATTTGGTGTTTCTAAATGAGGTAATCTTTAGGGCCATAGGAGGGATATTCAAGTTAAACCACCATAAAACTTGTTATTCAAGGCTCTGCTTAGCATAAGGTTAGAAAGACCTCTGGGGAACCATAGGGAGGGGAAGGGGGAAAGAGAGTTGGGGAGAGAGAGGGACACAAATCATGAGAGACTATTGAATACTGAAAATGAACCAAGGACTGAAGGGGGAGGGGGGAGGGGGGAAGGGGATGATGGTCATGGAGGGGGCACTTGCGTGGGGAGAAGCATTGGGTGTTATGTGGAAACCAATTTGACAATAAACTATTATTAAAAAAAAAAAAAAAAAAGAAAGGACCTCTGGGTCCTGTGGTCCAGTAACCAGAGAGAGTCTCAGATGGGATTGAGAGACAGGGAAGACTTCTCCTGTTGTCAGACAGTTGACATGAGAATTTCTCCTTCTGATGATTTTTTTTTTCCAGATTTGATCTGAATGTATCTTAACTTGATACTTGTAATGACTCTCTCATTATAACATTAGATTGAGTCCCTGATCAGAATTGTTTGTGTTTCCTTGTTGACACTAGGAAATTCATATATCGAGTGTCATTGATTACTTTAGTGCCACAACATAACCAGTAATGTTCTATTGTAGATGCACCTTGATTTTCTTCTGTATTCCTGAAAATTTTACATAAAACCAAAGATTTAAAGTGTCTGGCTCACTTGGCTGGCTCAGTTGATGAAGCATACAACTCTTGATTTCAGGGTTGCAGGTTTGAGTCACACGTTGGGTGGAGAGATTTAAAAAAAGTGTCAAAAATAAGCATTTCTTTATAAAAGTATTTGCTTTAAAAATCTGTATTAGATAATTAGCACCCCCACTTCAGCTTCCTGGAGTGCTGTCTAGGCGTCTTTTAAGATAAATCTATCTTGTACCTTTAGAATTAAAAAAAAAATGTTTATTTATTTATTTTGAGAGAGAGAATGAGAGAGAGCATGCATGTACTCGGGGGCGGGGGGAGGAAGGGAATCCCAATTGATGCAGGGCTTAATCCCACAAATCATGAGATCATTACCTGAGCTGAAATCAAGAGTCGACGCTCAACTGACAGAGCCATCCAGGCACTCTTAGGAATTTTCATTTCACTTTAATGTGTGTTTTTTTAAAAGATGTTTCTGCATTAAGTTTTCTTCTTCAAATGTGTTTTTTTTATAGGCAATTTGAAAATTGGAAAGAAGGATTTTTAAGGCCACTTCTGATTTGCAAAGACTGTCTACGATCTGAAGAATTCTCGGTTGAGGGTGACTAAACGGGGCACGCTTTTGGAGAAATCAAAATGGCTTCCTACCATGTGATTGCCCTGTTTGTCCTGATGAGTTCCTGTGTAGCCACTGCAGGTGAGTGGCATAATATAGGTTGCAGGGTCATTATATTCTTTGGAATATATTTTCCTTTAGTCTCTTCAGTTTGGAAAAATTTAGGAAATGTGATGCTTATGCAAAACGTGAGTATTTATGTTCTTCAAGGAAATAAAATATTTGACTGCAGATTACATAGTATGTTTGCCCGCGTTACATTTTACTAAACTGGTGCTAGACATTGTCATGTTGGTGACGTAAATACCTAACTAAACGTCAGTGCTGGGACGGGTAGAGAACAAATATGCTGATATTTAAACCCACTTGATTTTGTTACATGCATAGATTGTATTTTTCTTGTCCTAAGTAAAAATTTCAAGGAACCCTTTTTGTTCTTTATCATAAAATAAATAGATCTTGTAGATAGAGGTGGCATTCCTGGCATAGATGCCTAGGAGGTATTAGTTTTGTCTCTTCAGGTATTTTAATGTGTAACTTTAAAAAAAGTACAGACCTGTCTTCCCGGAGGCCATCAGAGTATCAGATTGGAGATAAGAAGAAGCAAAAGATTTGGTTGCAACATTGTTGCTGCAGCAAGAGTTTTTTTAGATCTCTCACATCAACATCTTAGTGTTCCTAGTCAGGGTTATTTAACATATTTGGAAGCTTAATTTGCTTTATTTTGTGGTAATTTGCTTTGTGTCTATTCTGTAATTAGCTACAGGAAAGAATTTGTTGGACCAGTTCTGTGAAGTGGCCAGTCTCAACAAGAGTGCAAGTGACTTGGAAAATCATTAGCCTCTTGGTTTTGGCTATTGAATTCACTTAGAGATGAGATGATAGTGATCATAATAATTACCATTTATTGAGTGTGCAACAGCCAGACACTGGGCTAAACAGTGAGAGGATATAAAAGTGAATACGGATACTATTTCTTGAGCTCACTGAATCACAACCCTGAGGTAGGCAGGATTATTTTGTCCCATTTTGCCGTTGACGAAATGAGGTATGGAGTGATTAGATAATGCGCATAGCGTCATGGAAGAGCCAGGTCTTACTTCTGTGCTCTTCTTCTCTGTGATGCTGAAGAAGCCGGTCCGAAGCTGAGGCTCCAGTAGACTCACATCAGGAGTCCGTTGTAGACACGGGCTGAGTGAAAGGCAGTTTGCAGAACTTTGTTTATGGGATTGGACAGCAGAATGTCCCTCTTGGTGCAAACACTTTGGGAGCAAGTTGCTAGTTTTTTGTTTTTTAAATGTGGATATGAATTTGAACTGCCCACTGTCAGCAGTTTCATTTTGTCTCATGATTGAAGAGTTATTTGTCTTTTAGCCTCTACAGTAAAATTGATCTTAATTAAAATTTAATTGAAAAGTAATAGTAGTAGTAGAGAGGGGGAGAGAGAGAGAGAGACAAATGGCTTGATTGAAAATGTGCCTTTTTTTTAAGTGCTATTTTGATGACAAGAAGTATAATTATACCTGGTGGGTTTGAGGCAGAATTTTCTGCTTTCATTGATGCCTGGAACAGATTGAAAAACATAACTGAAGAAGGTACTTCATGGGAACGTAGTGAGTTTGATGACTCTGTATAGCCTTGATATATTAGATAGTGAATCAGTTTTGGTAAAGACCTTCCTTCTTCTAGGCCATAGATAAAATATTTTTTTGAATTGTATACACAATCAAAATTTTTCTGAGAATTCCAGTAAAATTGAAGGCATAGTAGAGTTACAAATTTTGTAGCAACCTGAGGCAAGTAATTAATGGTAGAGGTTGAGATGCCTTTTTTTATGGTAAATTTTTATTGAAATACAGTTTACATAGAGAAATGTGCACATGAAGTATGTAGCTGAGTATATTTTCACAAACTGAGCATAACTATGTGAATAGCATTAGAGATGCCTTTTTGAACAACCTATTGGCTAAATGAATGAATAAGGAGGAAATGTTTTGTATATACTGACATCCAGTAAATCACATATTCAGAGTCCAGAGTGCTAACTATTACACCATGGAACCCCACATCAGTAAATCACATATTCAATGAGTCCTTCCAAATGCAAAGCACAGTACTAGTCACTTAGAGTCAGACAAAGGAATGTTACGATTCATCCCTTCCTTTGAATCACTTGTACTTTAGATATGTAAAATATAACCATATAACAGAATGATCAGTATATGGTGAATACCAAATAAAAGCCAGAAGACCTGAGAGGTCAGAAGGAGGAGCCCTGGTGGATTGGAGCAGCTAGGGAGAGCTTTGTGGATGTGAGGATGTGCTCTGTCTTTTTTTGTTTGTTTGTTTTGCTTTGTTTTGTTTTGTTTTTTGAGAGAAAGAGGTAGAGAGCTTGCACGTGTGTCAACGCGCAGGAGAGGGACAGAGAGAGTCCCTTTTTAAAATGTTCCCAAAGTGGGACTGGAACCCAGAGCTATGAAATCCTGGGATCAGGACCTGAGCTGAAGTTGGGCACTCAACCAGCTGAGCCACTGAGGTGCCCCAAGAGAGAGAATTTTAAGCTGGCTCCATACCCTGTATGGAGCCTGACCCAGAATTTGATCTCATGACAATGAGATCATGACCTGAGCCAATATCAAGAGTCAGACGCTTAGGGGCTGCTGGGTGGTTCAGTCGGTTAAGTGTCCAACTCTTGATTTCGGTTCAGGTCATGATCTTACAGTTCCTGAGATCGAGCCCTGTGTCAGGGTCTGGGCTGACCATGTGGAACCTGCTTGGGATTCTCTCTCTCAAATTAATAAATGAACATAAAAAAAAAAAAGAGTTGGACGTTTAACTGAATCACCTGGGTGCCCTGATGTGCTTAATCTTGAACTCTGTTTTGAAGGCCAGTCAGAATCTAGAAAGAGAAAGGCGTGGGGTTGACCAGATGGGGGAGCCATGCCTAGCACAGCACATGGCACATGAGTGCTTGACATGTTTTTTAAAGGGAGGGGGACCTGGAGAACTGGTCCGGGAACATAGCAGGAGGTCTGTTTGGAAGGACGGATAGGAGTAGATTGTGGAGGGTCTTAAATGTCAGAGTGAGGCTTGTGGTTTTCAATTTGAGGTTTGGATTCTGTCTTTTTCCATTCCCATGTAGACAAAGATATATACTGTTTAATCTTAGAATTCAAACGGTGGCCTCAAAAAATGAGGCTGAGAATATGTTATCATTAGCTTCAAAGACAACACCGATTAGCATATAGGCCAACAATTTATCAAGGGCTTGCTTTCTGCCAGCTGATTTGTTTTGTCTTTATGGGAAACCCTATGAGGTGGGTGTTAGTAGTATCCTAATTTGCATTTTACAAACGAGGAAACAGAGAGTCAATTTGGTTAATAATGGTGTGTCCCTTATAACTAATAAGGGACAGTGCTGGGACTTGAACTGAATTCAGGCAGTTTGGCTCTAGAAACCAGCCCATCCAATATGCCTCTGGAGCCTCTGTGTAGGAAGCACCAATGAGTCATCCTGGACCAGATTAAACTCCTTTCACCTTAGGAAAGATACATAAATCATTAGAATGGAAGGACCCTCAAGCATTGGGTTCCTATTTCACTGACATGACTGAAGCTCTAGGGTAGGGTTCTTGGCGGTAGAAGGGATGAGGGGGAATGGAGCCTGGGAGGGCAGAGGACAGCACGACACATACCATGAACACAGGTTAGTATAGTAGGCCTGTTCTAGCCCCATGGATTAGGCTGGGTCTTTAGTGAAAACCGTTCCTTCTCTGCTCATGGTTGAGGGTGAAGGAGGCAAGGAAGGGCCAGCAAGCTGCATCCCAGGGTTAGAGGTTCCTTTGACAAAACTTGCATTTTTCCTTTCTTCTCTTTGTCCCGGGTCTCTTACAGCGTTGTGAGTAGGGAGGGCCCTGCTCTTGGTGAACAGGAGCTGTGTGAGGACCATCAAGCTTCCTGGTTAGAGATCACCTTAGATTTTTGGCACCTTGTCTTAGATTCTGCAATCTCTCTAAGAAAAGTGGAGAATTAAAAAACAAAACCAAACATAAATGCTTGCTTCTGTGGGCTTAAGGCTAAGTTTGCAGTTTAAAAATTATTCAGCTACACATCTTTTAAAAATACTAATTTCTACCTCCAACGCTTGCCAGAGTTAGATAGGGCTGTGTTTCCAGGAGCCTTAATAACGAGAAAAAGAGGCACACAGAATTCAAGGAAGTCAGTTTGGTTGGAAGGGATGGAGTTGCCTCCAGTCCACTGGCCCCTTGTGCCAGGTCCAAGAGCACCGCTGGGGTGAGCTCTGCGGACAGCCTGCTGGCTCAGTGCCAGAGGGGCGTGGGGGGAGGCTCTTTCCCTCATTCCGTTGTTGCCATTCTGCACCTAGACGCATCTTTTTGGAGGCCTGTCTGTGATCTGTGCACACATTTCTATTGAGCAGACATTTCTCCTCATGTCTACCCCGTGTCCCTGGGGCTCCACAGGGCAGTAGAGGTGCTTTTCGCTGGAGTTGTTTTCCTGCTACTATGTTTTTGTTATGTTTTGTTTTGATTTGTTTGTTTGTTTTGAGAGAGAGAGAGAGAGTACGTAAGCAGGAGAGAGACAATGAGGAGGAGAGGGAATCCTAAGCAGGCCACTCACTGTCAGCAGAAAGCCTGATAACAGGCTCGAACTCACAAACCGTGAGATCATGAACGGAGCTGAAACTAAGAGTTGGATGCTTAACCGACTGAGCCTCATGGGCACAGCTGGAGCCTTTTCCTGCTAAGAAAGTTCTGAACTCTTTGTATCCATGGGACAGCAGCTAGTTGGTATAGTTTGGAATGGGACCAGCCAGCAGCCTTGTAGGGAGGCTAAACTAATGGTAATGTCATTTTATATTTATAGTTTTCAAATGCTCTTCTACCTCCTATTTCATACCTCTTATTTCATAGTCCCTAGGGTAGGTAGGTTGTTTTCTTTATTTCCAGAATGGGGGTCATGGGACTCAGAGAGAGACATTTAGAAAGATGGGTCAATTCCTGGCCAGACCAGAGCACAATACTTCAGACCAGCTGCACTCGACAAGTCTTCTGGTCTTTTTGCAGCAGTGCACCTCTTTCTTGAAACAGTGCTAGCCGGGCACTCTGCCGGGCACTCTACACCTGTTGTTCATCTGATCCTTCCAGGAGCCCAGTGAGGTAGGGGTCTGTCATCACTGTGTTTGTGATTATTACTACTGCCACTGCTCCTACTACTGTTAATAGACTGCAGGAAACTGAGTCTTAGAGAAGAAAAATAATATATAATGAAAGATAAATCAGTTAAAATTTCTATTTAAGTTTATTCATTTTTGAGAATGAGACACACCGCATGATTAGGGAAGGGGCAGAGAGAGGGAGACACAGAATCTGAAGCAGGCTCTAGGCTTTGAGCTGTCAACAGAGTCTGATGTAGGGCTCGAACCCGCGAACCGCAAGATCATGACCTGAGCCGAGGTCAGAGGCTTGACGAGCTGAGCCACCCAGGTGCCCTGAGACACAAATAAATTTTAATAAAAGTTAAAGCCATTTTTCTGCAGTCATACCAGTAGTAGCTGGCCGAGTGGCATCAACTACAGAGTTCATGCTCTATTAGACTTCCCAGAAGGAACTGTCATGCATTCTCTTGGACTTGAGATTAATGGCCCAACACTGCAGAGGTGACTCTTTCACAGTTTTCTCCTCTCTGCTGCCTGAGTGATCAGAGGCTGCAGTTCCTAATGGCAGGAAAATGGGGAGAGTGCCAGTGGGGGCGGCCGCCAGAGCACGTGAGGGCAGAAGACGGATAGACTTAAAGATCCAAAGCAAATGCAGCAAGGCTTCTCTTGCCGATACTAAGTCTCTGGGCCCAGCTATTTGATTTGGTCTGTGATTATTCTTTTTGGCAGGTTGTTATTATAACCACTTTTACATTTCATTCCTCTTTGGGATACCTAGGGAAAAAGATGTCAGTTGTCATGCCAGCTTTCACCACGGTGCCAACTTTCTATTTATGTTAAAGAGTAAAGAACTATAACTAAACGACCTAGAATGGAGAGAGTGACCTGTGTTTTGTATTGTGTTCTTTTTGGGGGTACCATGCACACCCAAACCTGATGAGGTCCCTCCCTGCTCCATGTTTTTGCATAGAAACAGTAAGCAAACATGCATGTGCATGCACACACCCATAGCTGGAACACTTAGCAGTAGTCAAGTAAAAGATGAGTTTGTTTCCCAAAGATTCCTTTACTCTGCATGGACTAGGGTGTGTGTATGGGGGAGGGGGGCAGGGTAGAATATGACATGATGTCTAATAAAACTTTTTTTTCATTTGTGAAGGTGGTTTACCGGCAGATGGTTGGGTAACTAGCTATGCGTAGACTTAAGAAAAATGTTCGCCAGGAACACAAGTCAGATTGCGCATAGATTCGATGTCAGACAAGTGAACAGTACCCAGGTTTCCCCCTCCTTTGCATTCTTACCCTAAACTGCATAACAGCTATGCGCTTTTTGGATTCTAGATTTATTGGGATTGTGTTAGGGCACCAGCAGAGGTCTGATAGCATTTCCTCCAGCTCAGAGCTATCTGTATGTACCCGCACAGTTGTTTGATTGCTCAGAACCTGTACTTTCACACATCGTGGATGTAGGCAATGAGGCTTCCTCAGCTTGTTTGCTTTGATAACTAATCTCTCATGCTCTGGGGCTACCTTGAATCACTGATAGAGCTCCGAGCTCCAAGTGCTGGTTTTGGAAGCGTTGTAGGATCAGGGAGTGTTCCGGGAAGGTTTCCAACATCAGGCCTTTTTTGGGGCGGCCCTGCACATGGCCATTGAGGTGTTGAGGTGCTCGACCCTCTTGGAAGATTGGCCCAGACTGCACCGCATCCCTGTGAACTGCTTGCTGACTTTTTCTTTTAGCCATTCTCAGCCATAGCGAGCTAAAAAACCCGATTTGTTCTGAAGTCCAGTGTAGTCATATTTTTGTTCTCTGAGAGGACACTGTAAATCAGGCAAAATCCTAGAGGGCTTAAAAAATGCACTCGCTCTCAGAACATTCCTTCCAGGGACCAGGCAGTAGGTGCTCTGGAGACTGAGGACCAGCTCTTCTTCTGCCCTATCCTGCCAACTCATAGCAATCTTACACAAAAGGAAGGGAGGGAGGGAGGGAGGGAGGGAGGAAAGGAAGGAAGAAAAGGAAAGAAAGAAAGAGAAAAAGAAAGAAAAAAAAGAAAGAACAACCCTCAAACCAAAACACCTAGAGTGCAGTATGGAAAATCTTAATGCCTTCAAAGGAAAATTGATTTTTCATTAAGTTATTCTCTGTGTTAGTGAGAAGTTGTAGTTCTGGCAAGAGGAAAGAGTTGCAGTGTAACTTCCCTTTGTCTTCATATGCCTGGAGGAGTTAGTCCTTGCCCAGACAATAGACCAGAAGGTCAGGAGGAACAGCTCCCTTCCTGCTCTTTTGCTTTATCCCAGAGGATGCTAGGGTAGCAGCGGCCTTGGGGAGAGCAGCGCACCAGCTTCCAGAGTGGCCCTTGCACCGTCGTTTCCCTCGGTGACACGGAGCTGCTGCAGCACTTTGCTGCTCCTGTTTGCCCTGGGGGGTGCGTCTGTGTGTGCCAGCGCCCTTGTCGCCGTGTGGTGAAGCAGTGCTGCGTAGCTCCCACCTGCTTCTTTCTTTCTTTCTTTTCTTCCCTTTTTAATAGTTTATTGCCAAGTTGGTGTCCATATAGCACCCGGTGCTCTTCCCCATGAGTGCCCTCCTCCATGACCATCACTTCCCCTCCCCTTTCCCCCCTCCCTCTTCAGCCCTCAGTTTGTTTTCAGTATTCAAGAGTCTCTCATGATTTGCCCCCTCCTTCTGCCCCTTTCTTTTGAGTTAGAGGAAAGCACCGTTGATCATTTCACCTTTTAAAAAAATTTTTAATTTTACTTTATTTTTAAACTACTGTCCACATCTGACATTATGGGCTCAGACCCAAGGCCCTGGGATCAAGAGTTAGACGCTCCACTGAGCCAGCCTGGCACCCCTCATTTCATCTTTTTGCTTAGCTTTTACATAACTGCTGTGTTTGGATGAGGATGTGTGGTCTGGTCAGTAAACTTTGTGTACCTACCCACGCCTCGTGTACTTTGCCAGCTTCTGAGGCACAGCAAGGGGAAACGGGTAATGCAACAATGAGTTTTTTCTACCTTGTAACATGGTTGTTACTTAAAGAGTTAATTGATTTATTCAACAGGGGTCTGCTGGGCATTCTAGACACTGTTTCAGGTGTGGGAGGTACAGCAGTGAACAAAATAGACAATTGTTGTCCTTCTGAAGCTTACATTGTAGTGGGGAGAGACTGACCAGGAACAAAAGAATTTTGCATAGTTTGGCAGGTTCAGTGGAGAAAAAGCAAAGGGGCTAGGGAATGCTAGTAAGAGAGTACAATTTACAGTAAAGTAGGGGCACATAGCTGGCTCCGTCAGAAGAACATGTGACTTGATCTTGGGGGTCGTGACTTTGAGCCCCACATTGGGTATGGAGATTGTTAAGAAAATAAACTTAAAAAAATAAAGTAGATAGGGAGGGCCTCACTGGAAAGAGGATATTAGAACAACATTTTGCAGAAGGTAAGCTAAGTGGCTCTCTGGGGGACGGAGCCTTCCAGGCAGAAGGGAAAGCAAGTGCAAAGGTCCTGATGTGGCAGTTTGCCTGAAGTGCTCAAGCAGAGGAGTAAGCAGGCCAGGCGGCTGCTTGAGTGGAGAATCAGAGCGTGAACTGGGGGCGGGCGTGGGGCTGCATACAGCCCTGTAGTCCCTTGTAAAGTTTTGTTTTATTAATGTGTATTTATTTTGAGAGAGAGCGTGAGCATGGGTGTGTGGCAGGGAGGGGCAGAGAGAGGGAGAGAGAGAATTGCAAGCAGGCTCTTGGCTGTCAGCACATCGGGCTCCATCTCGTAACCCTGAGATCATGACCTGAGCCAAAACCAAGAGTTGAACAGTTAACCGACTGAGCCACCCAGGCGTCCCTGTTGTAAAGTTTTTCCTATGAGACAGAGCCACAGCATTTGAGCAGCAGAATGATGTGATCTGAAAGACGTTTTAACAGCATCCTGCGCCTACTGTGTTGAGAATAGACTGTTGGGCAAAGGTGCATTTGGGGATTACTGATTGATGGCTGTTGTGATATTTGAGCAAGAGTTCGATGGGGGCCAGGATCAGATTTCAGAAGGGAAGACCCTTGGGAGTGATATACTTATGAAATTAAGAATGATTTTGTGCTTTTATTTTAGGTTTTTTTTTTTTCAAAGTTTATTTATTTTGAGAGAGAGAGCATGAATGAGGGAGGGAGGGGCAGAGAGAGAAAATCCTAAACAGGCTTTTCACTGTCAGTGCAGAGCCTGATGTGGGGCTCAAACTCCCAAACTGTAAGATCATGACCTGTGCTGAAACCAGGAGTTGGACCGTTAACTGACTGAACCACCCAGTCACCCCTGATTTTGTGATTTTAATGCATTCCTTTAGGGAAAAAAAGAATAAAGACTTGAATCTCATATCAGTGGAATACTGTGCCGTAACCTATTAATAAAAATAATTACTTCTAGGTAACAGTAAAAGCTGTATCTTAACCCACCTAAAGAAAATCCCTTTGCACTGTGAATGCTTTTGAATAATCATGGTCTCAAAAGCCTGGATGTTCCGAATTTACTGACTCTCCTGATTGCCAAGTCTCATTCTTTTCATTTCCCAGGTGGTCTTTATTTCAGGATTAGAGATTTTGAGGATCTTACCACTTTTTGTAAAAGTGCTTCTCATAACAAAACTAGTGTTTGAGGGAAATACAGTTGTGCCCACTTTTGTATAGTATATAAATGTGTGTAAGCTCATTTTATAGGTTAGGCTGTATTAAGCTTGAGGTTGATACAGCAGGATTTTTCCTCTGAAGAAAATAATCTCTTTAAAATATGTTTTATAATACAGATATTCATTGTGGTTTTGCCTGAGGGTGGGGTATACCCGTCTTGCTTTTGGAGCTGGACATTCTAAACAGACCAACATTAGAATAGCTCTTTCTTGGGGCGCCTGGGTGGCTCAGTTGGTTAAGCATCTGACTACGCTCAGGTCATGATCTCGCAGTTTGTGAGTTTGAGCCCCACATTGGGCTCTCTGCTAACAGCTCAGAACCTGGAGCCTACTTTGGATTCTGTGTCTCCTTCTCTCACACTCTGTCTCTCTCTCAAAAATAAGTAAAGATTAAAAAAAATTTTTTGTAAGTTAGCATTTTTCAGAAGGGAAAAAAATTTCCTAAATTTCCTAAGTCATTCTTGATATTTATTAAGCAACTTGACACCGTGTTTATTTACTATTTAATTTTAAAGGTTTTATTGGTTTTATTCAATGATTTATGAATCAGGCAGCATCCCATTGAGCAGACAGAAAGGAGCTCCACGGAGCTGTAG
Organism: Suricata suricatta; assembly: GCF_006229205.1. Classification (NCBI taxonomy): domain Eukaryota; kingdom Metazoa; phylum Chordata; class Mammalia; order Carnivora; family Herpestidae; genus Suricata; species Suricata suricatta. The sequence goes on from NC_043707.1 coordinate 66,631,671, forward strand.
AAGATGACAGGAAGGAATGGAACAAGGACAGTTGTATCACTAATAAGTGGGCTGCTTATAGTGAGGTCACTTTAGGGGATGGCGGGGTCTGTCAGACATATTATCTCACTAGTGCTGACCAGGTAGTTAATTCCTGAGTGACTGGCTGAAAATTCTGTTTCTGGGAGAGCTGAAACTGTGATTCATTCAGTTAGTTTGGTAATGTGGGGCTTAGCATCAATAACTCCATTTTCAGCCTGTTTTCTTGTTTGTACTTATTCTTTATTTATGAATTTATTTATTTTGTGGGTGGGGGAGAGTAGAGAGATTCCCAAGCAGGCTCCACGCTGGCAGTGTGAAACCCTATGCAGGGCTTGATCCCATAAACTGTGAGATCGTGACCTGAGTTAAGTCCAGAGTCAGATGCTTAACCACCTGAGCCACCCAGGTGCCCCTTGTTTTTAACAATCCCCTCCTCTCCCTGTGATCACACTCTCAGTTTGGGAAGTATGATCAGAATTTAAGGCATTAGCATCACCTCAGCTGCCACTCTGATGTTCTCACTCTGCTGATCTTCTGTGTGGTATTCATGCTCAGGTCAGAACTTCAGGTTCATGTTGTTGACATTGGTCACTTCAGAAGCAGGCTCTAGGCTCTGAGCTGTCAGCAAAGAGCCTGATGTGGGGCTTGGACCCACTAACTGTGTGATCATGACCTGAGCTGAACTAACTGAGCCACCCAGGCACCCCAATGTTTATTTATTTTTGAGAGAGAGATAGAGTGCAAGTAGGGGAGGGGCAGAGAGTGAGGGAGACACAGAATCCAAAGCAGGCTCCAGGCTCTGAGCTGTCAGCACAGAGCCCGATGTGAGGCTCAAATTCAGGAGCCATGAGGTCAAGGCCTAAACTGAAGTTGGATGCTTAACCACGTGAACTACCCAGGTGCCCCAGTAATTTTTTTTTAAGTAAACTCTACCCTCAATGTGAGGTTTGAACTCATTTCCCAAGATTAAGAGTTGCATGCTCTACCATTTCAGCTAGGCACCCTTGTCCAGTGGTTTTCTGTAGCTGAGTTTCATCTTCCCCAGATGTGTTCATTCATGTTCAGCAAGTGGTGTTGGCCACAGCACAGGCTACAGAGTAATCAGTGACTATCATATTATCAGGAACAGCTTCGGCCAGAGTCCTGGGATTTATGTTGAGCAGCTATTGTTTTAACAGTAGATTCTCCAATATCTTCAAGAGTTAAGGGGCTGACTGTGTTTATTAATTATTTATTTATTTGTCCACTGTGTATAAGGTTTTCTGATTTGCCTTCCTGGACTTCATCGCCATCATGTGGAGGAGAGCAGTGATCAAACTAATGCAGCCCCAGGTGGTGGTCATTCTGTTTTTGAAATTGGACCAGAAGAATCCAGAGGAATGCAACAACATTTTTACTTGTCAGCCATGCATGTGGAGCCATCTGGAGTTCTATGTGGCACTATATAGTAAAAAAATGGAAAGATTTCCGCATGACAGAGGTTATGGGAGTGGGAAATCTTGGATTATGCAGGACTCTTTGATTGAAAGGGAATTTGGGAACGAGATTTATTTTTTTTAAATATTTATTTTTGAGAGAGAGAGAATGGGGAAGGGGCAGAGAGAGACAGGGCGACAGAAGATCTGAAGAGATGATAGGACAGAGCCTAATGCAGGGCTAGAACCACAAGATCATGACCTGAGCCAAAGTTGGATGCTTAACCGACTAAGCCACCAGGTGCCCCTGCACACTTCTTTAAAATTTGAAAAGGAGTCTTAGCTGGTGGAGGTGTAGACTAGAAACAATTCCAAACTTTTAAGTATCAAATTAAGAATTTTCACTCATTAGAAGAAAAAAAAAGTCTTTACTATGAAAGAAATTATCTGAACTTCAATAGCCAGATAATAATATAATTTGAGAGCAGTGTCTTTCATATGGTAAAAGGTCCTGAGAGCCTGATCCCAGCTGACCCCCCCACCTTTGTCACCCCAGGATTGTGTACAAGGATGGCTTCACTGTCACCAGCCAGATCTCAGCCTGGCCCTCTCAAATGCCCAGCAAGTCTGTGTTCTGTTTTGCCATGTTTAATTAGCTCTGGAAATACACTATTAGAAGCTGTCTGGCAACAGTTCATTAATGGTATGAAGTGAATTCGAAAGCACTAATTAATTGTTTTAGATGATTTGCAAAGCCCGTGCTGAAAAACCTGATGCCTGTAGGAGAGAAGTTGGCAGAGGGACTGCTCAGAGATTAACCTGGCCCTCGCCCAGCTCAATTGCCTTTTGGAGTTGGGCCAAGAGGGGAGTTGTTTTTCTTTTTGGAGAAGTGCTTGTGGCCACATTGTTCCCTAAATTCCCAGTTTACTGCTCCAGGCTCTAGTCTAATGGTGCTCTTAAGGCCTTGCTGAGCTAGGGAACTCAAAGAGCATCTTCTAGAGGTTTTGTTTGTTTTTTGTTTTGTGAGAGAAATGCAATTACTTATCATTCATTAACTAAATAAATACTTCCCAAGGGCCTTTTCTTAGAGAGAGGAAAGGGAGCTCTGGTTTATTATGAAATAATTTAGGTTTTAGTGTGAAACATTCAAAGGCACCAGGATCAGGCCTTAAGTAGCTCCCCCACCCTCCTTAAAATAAAACAAATCAGATTCCTCTTTTCTCCTGTTGGCTGACCCGGAGCAGCAAGCTGCTATTGCATTTGGAAAATGGTGTTCAAAAATTTCAATTTGAAATCAAGTCCGTGTCAATTTAAGTTTAGGGTATATTGTATGTACGAAGGGGGAAAATAGGCTTCCTTTTTTTATTTTGGGTTTTGTTACATTTGACATATATTATAAGATAATAATACCTAGAATTAGCTTAGCCAGATGAATTGTAGAAAGATAATGAAAGTCCCTGTCCCTTAAAGATGAGAGAGATTTAAGGCTTTTTGGGCCAAGTGCCAGTGCTGGTGACTCTGGGAGCAGCACTGCAGTCAGTCGAAGATGAAAATAGAGAAGAGTATATTGCACTTTTCTCAGAGCCAATAGAATGTTATAGGAGGGAGCTATTTTCTAAACCGCTGTTTGAAGACTCCCATCCAGAAATCTGCCTGTCCCTGGACCTGGCCCTGCCTCCTACCGACAGACCTCAGTGTGTTTTCCCCATCCTTCTGGGCCTGAGCAGCCTGTGAGTCAGTGGTTACGTACAAACCTCAGGCCAAATCCTACTTTATTATCATGATTCAGGAGAAAAGAATTCTAATGAAAAATTTCAGAGGCCTGTTCTGGCTTGTTTCATGATATTGTCAGATCTTCCTGAACTCAAGGAGGACCCAACAAAATCTGTTATTTTTTGTTTATTATTCAATTTGGAATCTGATGGGAAAATCTTACAAGAAAACCTCAGGAGAGTATGTGCTGGTTGAAGAATTTATTCTTGAGTGCACAGCGGCCTCTCTTTACTCTGTGTGATAGTGGCTATGCTGAGACCTTGGGCAACCTGCTTCTTCCTCAGCCAGCAGACCTGGAGTAGTGACTTCGAATTTTAACCCTTTTTGAGATAGTTCCCCAGGCAACTTGATGGAGTTTATTGGAATACAGATCTCAGACCTGTGAGATAACATGAAAGATATTTTTAAAATTGGGAATAGAGCCTTTGATCCAATAAATGACTATGTTTTTTTTGTTTTTTGTTTTTGTTTTTTGGTCTGATTACACTTTTATTTTACAAAGTAATTTTGTGCCTCAATGTCACGACTTACTGGTATATCCCACATAAGTTGTAAGATATCCTGAATAATGTTACAACTAATAGTTAAATTGATGTCTTAAAGAGTGATTTTATTTAAAAAGATACAACAAAAAGTTACCCTAAAATAACCATGATTATTTATATTTAAGTCCATTTGAGTGGAAGAGATAGGGGTTAGGATTAGCATTGACAGAATGAAAAGTACACAGAATCTGTAGTGAGTCATGTAGTAGTTTTGCTGTCCATGAACATGGTATACCTCTCCATTTGTGTAGGTTTTCTTTAATTTCTTTCAGCATTGCTTTTTGTAGTTTTCCATAGTTTATTTTGATGGCTATAGTGTTTCCAAATGTGTACAGTGTTCCTCATGCATATCTGTTTCATTAGAATTACATATGAGAACCTCTATTTAGAGCTGTATTTCTATCTTCTTCAAACTACTCCCCGTTACTAATGATGAAAACTAATTCTTCCTCTGGCCATTTGGAGAGTGAGCTTACTCACTAATAACCAAGGCCACTGATTAAGTGAGTTTTGATCTGGCTGACTTTGCTCTAAGTTGTAGGAACTCAGAGTTCAGTGTATACTTAAATACGTTCTTTAGCTAAGAGTCAAACTGGTGTTGCTGACCACGGATAGCCATAGCATCCTTCACTGAGGTAAAATGAGCATCCTTGTTACATTGGACTAAAGGTCAGTGTTAGAGGCAATATCAGAATGGAAAAGGTTGAAAGTTTTATACTTTTACTGGACCCTGGGGTTTTCCCAGCAGATTTTTCTAGAGCACTATCATTATGCTGAAGCTTTATTTGAGACTTGTAACTAAAGAGTTTTGTAGAGATTTTATGCTCCAACTGTGAGGAATGCCTGAGGACTTTAGCAAGGCAAATCTTTTGGGCTATTACACTTTTATTTAGTAAAAGTAATTTTCCACCACAGTGTTCATTTTTGAAAGAGATTGTATTGGTAAGCTGTTCCCTTGGGCTATGGATTCAGACATAGGTTCAGGCCCAGATTTTGCTATTTTCAGGCTATATGGTAGCCTCATGAGTGTCCTCACATAAAAATAGAGATATCAGCAGTATCTCCCACACTGTATTCTTGTGAGGATTATAAACAAAATGCATATCAGAGGTCATGTTTACTAAATGAAACTATAAAAATAGTGTTCTTTGGAGATGTTAGCATGGTGAACATATTTACCCAGTATTTTAAGTTGTAAGTCTTACTATTCACACATATTTTTTTGGTGCAAGAATGAGATCTGATTGTGAAATACAATTTTCCAGATAAGACTCTACCAAAGCCCAGTTTCTCTATTTTCCTTATGTTTTTCTCAAAACAGTACACTGGGAGTACTGAAGTGATATAAGGGATATAATGAAGCTGGGAGGAGGTTGTGAATAAGCTTGCTTTTTTTTCTTCTTTCAGAGATTTGAGTGTGAGTCCCAAGTTTATGACATTGAGAATTTCTATTGCCTAGTCTATAGAATACTGCTAATTACACTTACTCCGTTGATTTCATTTTAAGAATGAAATGCATGTAAAGCAGCCAGCAGTTTGTGGAACATAGTAAGTCTTCAAAATGTTAATCATTATTTGGAGAATCTGTGTATTTTGGTAAAGGAAGAGAGCTCGAACCAACTTATGATGGGCAGAGAGTTTATTGTTCAACTGTATGTTTCCAACAGAGTTATGGCAGGTCACGGTATTTCTTTGGGAGTTGGCTGGTTTGCTGTTGGCTGAGCTAGGACTTAGGTGGCTTTGAAATGAGCATAACAGCTGAAGGGCTAAATCTGGAGCCAGGATGGAAAAGACCTTGCTCCTCTAGAGGAAGTGATTTGGCCTTTAGCTAGAAGCATGAATCCTCAAGAAAGGTAGTAGTGGCACTGAGGATTGGGGCTGGGGGAGAGACAAGAGAACCCAGAATCAATGGAATGAGACCACCTAATGGTAATTTTCCTCATCTATGTAGTACCTCTGGGCTCAGGCCCACCATCCTACTTAAAATTGTAATCTCTCTGAACTCCTGGTATCTCCATTCTTTCTTATTTTGCTCTGTTTTTCCCCTCATAGCACTTATCACCTTAAAACATGTTTATAATTTATCTACAATATTTATTATTTATCTTCCCCCACTAAAATGTAAACTCTGCGAAAGTCAAGTCAGTTTGCAAAAGCTCTGGTGCAGCTTTTCCATATAAATATGAAAATTCTCAAGTAGAGGATTTCCACATTGTCTTTGTCCCTGCTTGAATGTCATCTTTCAGGGAGAGGCAGGGACTATCCACTGATAAATCCCTGGTCCCTTGTACATAGTGGTTGCTTAGTATTACTGAATAAATCAATACTTATAACCCTGTTTCATTCACAAAGTGCAATAAAGTGAAACAACTTTGATAAAGTAACAAATCTGAATTAAAAAAAATTTTTTAACATTTTTTTATTATTGAGAAACAGAGAGAGACAGAGCATGAGCAAGGGAGGGGCAAAGAGACACAGAATCCAAAGCAGGCTCCAGGCTCTGAGCTGTCAGCACAGAGCTCGATACAGGGCTCTAACCCACAAGTGGTGAGATCATGACCTGAGTCGAAGTCTGATGCTCAACTGACTGAGCCACCCAGGTGCCCCACAAAGCTGAATCTTCATGTATTTTATTTTGGAGGAAAGAAAAAGTGTTGGAGGCTATTCTGTGGAGACCAGGTGAGGAGTCACTGTCTTCAGATTCTTAGATAAAACAATGTCTGAGTGACCCGTGGTGGTTGATTTAAAGGTAGGAACTGGATCTGTCACCAGATAATGTCTCTGACAGCAAAAAGATACTGCTTTTTGGTAAGCTTTCTATGAAGCTTAGCATAAGACTCTTTAGTACTCCATACCTTGCCCTAAGAAGTGGTGGTATATTATATTCAGGAGCTAAAGGTTAACTCTTAAACCAGTGGTTCTCAAAGTGTGGTCATGGATCTGACACCTTTTCGAGGGGTCTGTGAGGTCAAAACTATTATAATGATAATTCTAAATAGTCTTTCACTGCTTAACCTTGCAGTGATGGCGTAAAAGGAATATTGGTTAAAACAGCTGGTGCCTTTGTAGGGATCGAGACAATGCCACATATTAGTTTTAGTTAAGAATGTTCTTGCTGAAGGAGTTAAAAATCCTCAAACACATGTCTTTTTCATATTTTGTATGATGAAGTGGGTAGTGGGCAAGTAGCCTTTCTATATTCCAAAGTGCAGTGGTTGTTCTGAGGAAACACTTGTGCAGTTGTTTGAGTTGTGAGCTGAACGAGTCTGGTTTTCACGGAATGCCATTTTACTTGAAAGAGAAACTGACAAATGGTGGTTATCTAGCCTTCAGTGCTCGCCAGACAGTTTTTTGAAAATGAACAAAGTGATCCTGTTATTTCAAAGAAAACAGTGTGCGGTATTAGTTGCCAATGAAAAATTTTATTTTTCAAGCAAAAATTAAAGCTTTAGAAAACTTACATTCACCACCAAGACCATGCAGTTTCTCAATAGTTAAATACTTTTTTGGTGAGACCAATGGAAATATTAACAAATGTGATTTTTTTGATATCATATAAGAAATATGTCAATATTTGGCATATTTGCATAACTCAGTGAACAGTGATTTTCCAGATGGGTGATACACGATGTTACACAATCATGAACAATTACTAAAACTATAAAATTAATCTTGGCACAATATTATCAACTATAGTATAGAACTTATTTGGGTGTCACCATTTTTTCCCTTAATGTTTGTTTTTGAATCCAGGACCTACCTCAGCATCTCACATTGCATTTAATTGTCATGTCTCTTTGGCCTCCTCCAGATTGTGACAGTTTTTTGAGTGGTCTTGACACTTTTGACAGTGTGGTCAGTGTTTTTAGAAAGTGCTCCTCAATATGAGCATATCTGATATTCTCTCATGATTACATTAATATTATGCAATAGCTAAATTATGGAAAGAACCTAAATGTCCATCAACTGATGAATAGATAAAGAAGATGGGGTTTATATATACAATGGCATACTACATGACAATGAGAAAGAATGAAACCTAGCCATTTGCAGCAACGTGGATGGTACTGAAGGGTATTATGCTAAGTGAAGTAAGTCAGAGAAAGAAGATACTGTATGTTTTCACTCATATGTGGATCTTGGGAAACTTAACAGAAGACCATGGGGGAGGGGAAGGGGGAAAAAGTTACAGAGAGGAAGGGAGGCAAACCATAAGGGACTCTTAAATACTGAGAACAAACTGAGGGTTGATGGAGAGTGGGGGAGAAGGGAAAGTGAGTGATGGGCATGGAGGAGGGCACTTGTTGGGATGAGCACGGGGTGCTGTATGGAAACCAATTTGATAATAAATTATATTTTAACAAAAGATTATGCATTGTTGGGAAGGGTACATAGAGATCATGTATCTCAGGGCACCAGGGTTACATTAGTTGATATGTCTTATTACTAATGATATTAGCATTTATCAGTTGGCCAAAGTGGTCTCTGCCAGATTTCTCTGCTGTAAAGTTACTACTTTTTCCTTTGTAATTAGTATTTTCTGAGCAATGGATTTTAATGTAACAAGATATGAAAAGTTTATTACGCAGTTCAGATTCCACATCACATCTAACTTTTAAGTAATGACTATTTGATGAGTTTAGGTAAAATATCAAAGAAGAAATAGCTAGTTACAAGTATATGAAAATATATGTTAAGATTTGCTTCCCCTTTCCAACTGTGTATCTGTGTAGGCCAGATTTCTTCATATCCTTCAACCAGATTAATGTATCGCAATAAATTGAATGGAGAAGTAGATCCAAAAACCCAGCTGTCTTCGATTAAGCTAGATGTTAGAGTTGGCAAAAATGTAAAACAATGCCAGTATTCTCACTAAATTGTTTTATTTCAAAAAGAGTTATTTTTCATAAAAAGTAAAATTTGCATTAACATGCAGTGGGTTTATTATTGTTGGTTTTAAATAAATTAAATATTTTTAAAAACATTTCTCAGCTTTCATTTCTGTTGTGCTAAATGTTAGTAGATATAACTTATTCCAGTCAAATCTCTTTGGAGTCCTTAGTAATTTCAAAGCATAAGGGGACTGTATGACCAAAAAGTTTCAGAATTGCTGCTTGCTAAATAAAAGATGAGATATCTTGGCCTGTGGAGGGGAAGAATTGTGTCCTTAAAGTTTTGGGGTAGGGTTTCACCTACCAGTCTTGGTCCTGGGTAGGTCACTCACTCAGTACCGCTATATCTGTTTTCTCACCCGGTGGATGAGGGAGATTGGCTTGAAGATTTTCAGGTTTCTTTCAGCTCCCAAATTTTATGATTCCAAGCCACTGTTGCTGTCCAAGATGTCATCTTGGCAACCTGGGCATTATGGAGCAATGCAGGTAGTTTCTAGAGAGTGGTGTTTACAAAGTTAATGATGAAGAGGGTCATATCTAAAGGATAGGACATGGTAATATTTGTGAGGCGGGGATTTGAGTGTCCTTTCAGTGTCCACTTTCAAAAATTGTAGTTTTAGGTCTTAACTGGTTTTTACTATGTTAAGAGAAAGGTTTTTAATTATTGCTGAATTTTTTTTTGTCAGTTTATGTGTATCATAAATTAAAAAGTGTATGATTTCCTAGAATTCTTGTGCTATAATGTTCGGTATATATATGTGTAAACTTCTTTTGTGTAGAGATTTATAAATATTTACATAAATCATTTTTCTTTGTTATGGGTTCTTCATATATCACTGATGTCGCTATTGAAGCAGGCTTGGGTTGTAGTATTATATACTTAAAATCTTCATGAAATTAATTATTTTAGTAGTTGACTTTTTAAAAACTTGATTACATTAAAATTTTTTTTATGTCTTTATTTTTATTTTGAGAGACACAGACAGAAAGTGAGCAGGGGAGGGGCAGAGAGAGGAGGAGACACAGAATCTGAAGCAGGCTCCAGGCTCTGAACTGTCAGCAGAGAGCCCGATGTGGGGCTCGAACCCACAGACTGTGAGATCATGACCTGAGCTGAAGTTGGACGCTTAACTGACTGAGCCACCCAGGAGCCCCTGATTACATATTTTAATGTTTATTTTATGAGAAAGAGAGAGAGAGAGAGGGCCAGAGTGTGAGCAGGGGACGGGGAGAGAGAGGGAGACAGAGGATCTGAAGAGGGCTCTGTGCTGACAGAGAGCGCAGTGCAGGGCTTGAACTCATGAATTGCGAGATCATGACCTGAGCCAAAGTTGGATGCTTAACTGATTGTACCACCCAGGCACCCCTAAAAAAACGTGATTAAGACTCTTTAGACATCCTTGATATTTATAAATGTAAACTTAAAAAAAAAAGCCACCTGGAATGTATTGAGAATCCCAAACCTTGGAATTAACATTTTCCTTTCTTAGTTTAGATGGAAGGAGACTTGACGGGTTTGGATTTTTAAAGATGAAGAAACAAAAGGGTAGGGGAAGCCAGTAGTATATTGTCCTATTAAGTATTAGTCTCACTCAGTTTTTAAACAGGATCCTGAATTCCTGTAATGTGGATTTTGTAATGGAAACTGCCACAGTTGAGGGCCAGCTCTGGCATGATCACCAATTTGGGCATCTCTGATAGTTAGCAGAAATATAAATATCTAATGTAGTGTGTGTTTGTTATACTGTCATAGGAAAATTTTGCAATTGATTTTGAGCCAGATTCTTCCAGTGTTTAAACTACTACTTGGAAATAAGATTTGGAAACTGAACTAAATTTCTTGAGCACTTGTACAATTTAGTAAATTATAGAAAGTTTAGTATGCATTATATCTAGAAGAAAAATTTATGATTATCATATCAGAAAAGTTTCATTCATCACATTTCAAAAGTGCCTTTAAGTAGTTAACTATTTCAGGTTATTTATACAACCCAATCTAAGAGGAAAATGCTTGTCACCTGCAATGGGACAGCTTAACAAAGCATCGTGCTTCAGAACACAGATTTGAGAGGCAGGTGCTGGGGTGCAAATCCCAGGCCTGCCACTAAATAGTTTTGTAACCTCTGTTTGCTTCAGTGTCTTCATCTATAAAGTGGAGCTAATACAATAATGGTATCCATTTCACTAGATTATTTTGAAATTTAATGAGATACTGTGCTTCACATGCTCAAAACCTGCCTGGCACTTACTAAGCTCTGCTAAGCCATAGCTTTTAGTATTTGTGTGCTATTAAAATTATTACTTAGTTAACATGTGGTATATTTTAGGTTGCTTATTTCTTCATGACATCTGAATTTGTATCTCATTAGTAACATTATCCTTAAGTAATGTTTTAGGATAAGTTACATCTGGGTAGATTTTAATTCATAAGACACACTACTACTAGAGTTCTAGATTTGTGGTATGTTGGTATTTTAAGGATCCTTAGAGATGATCTGGTTCAGCTCAGCCTGATACATAAATCGCCTTTCTAATATCCTGTTGACTGAGCCTCTAGCCTTGACTTGAATTTAAAATATCCCCGACCCTTGGGAAGTTTGTCCTTGTGTTGTGCAATCCACCTGGCCGCAAACCTCCACTTTCAGCTCCTATTCTGCTCTGTAGAGCCGCATGGAATTTGGCTAACAAATAACCTCCCTGAATGGTGACCGTGGAGTGAATGGATTCTGGATAACTAAGCGTTGTCTAAAAGTGACCAGAATGCTGTATCAATGGGACTTGAAGTACTTTGCTCCCTTTTGGTAAAAGTAAGGCTTGTATTGGTAGACAGAGTTGCTTTGAGCAGTTGGGTACACGTTTGGCATAGAAATTTGTCCCACTGAGCCTGTGCTGGGGCAGTGAGCCAGAGGGAAAAGGCAGCACTTAGGTGTCTACACCTCACTCTCCGAAACACCCCCGTGCATTGTTGGACAAGACCTTTCCTGGAGGATGAGCTTCTTTGTGTTTAAAAGTTTCATCTGCCTTATTTTGTTTTTATTGCCTATTTCTCCTATGTAGAATGGAAGCTTACCTTGTTCACTGGTATATCTGTAGCAGGTACAGAAACTTGAGAGATGTAGGTGCTCAGTATTCAAATGATGGGATTAAAGATTAAACACTCAAATGTGAATATGTTTTCAATTTAGTGCAGGGAAATAAATGTCACTTTTACTTGCATGTCGTGGCCCATTCTTTGTGCCTGAGCAGAAGGAGAATCTGTCAGAGGATAGGAAATAAGACCTCAGGAAAAATATTAGTACTATCATTATTATTTGCAATTTTCATATACATTCAGAAAAATATTTTTTTGTTTTGATATGTGAGGATTTTCTAGAAAGGAAGGAAAGGTTTCTGATTTTATCAAAGGCAGAGGTAAATGGTGCTGTGTAGGAATTGGGTTTTGAAATCTGCTTCGCTGGATAGCACCTTCAGACTGGAGCCCCAGTGATGTTATGTGAGCTTAGCTCTACTTTGAGTGCTAATGAAACAGACTGGCCAGAAATATGAATTGTAAAAAGCCATCAAAACATTACAATTTAGGAGAAAAATGTTGTGAAAATTCTAACATATAAAATCCAAATAGTTCCTATTTCTGGAGGCTTTAAAATTTTTTTCTTAGGTTGTAGAAAATATATTTAAAAATTGAAATGACATTAGCTGAGAACTTTACACAGTTAATTAAGGAAATCTGAGCTTCCTTTTTTCCTTTGGTGTTTGTATCTCTTTAACATGCCAGTAGCTGAGTTTTCCATAAAATGAAGACATACATTTAGGTCAGAACTCATTGGTATATTGCTTGGGTATCTTGGGTCAGCATTTTCTCTGGGAAGAAACACCTCTTGATTTTAGAACCAGAATGCCAGTTCCTGCCTTCTGGTCCAGGTACCACCCTGCCTGCATGCCTCTGCTGCCCCCCCCCCCCCCCAACCAGGGCTGGTCTTGGCTTAGTCACTTGACTCAGTCAGTAAGTCAATAACTTAATGACTTTGAGTGAGTTACTTAACATCATTCTACCTCAGTGTTTTCAGTTGTAAAATGAAGACAATTGTATATCCCAAGGTAGTTTTGAGGAATAAATACATAAATACAAGTCAAGTGCTTGGAAGATGGCCTGATACATAATAACTACTCCATTGATGATAATATATTTTTTAAGTTATATTTATTTATTTTTGAGACAGAGAGAGAGAGAGCATGAGCAGAGGAGGGTCAGAGAGAGAGGGAGAGAGAGAGGAGAAAGAATCCGAAGCAGGCTGTACACTCAGCCAGGAGCCCGCTGTGAGATCATGACTTGAACCAAAATCAAGAGTTACTTAACTGACTGAGCCACCCAGGAGCCCCAGATATATTACTATTGTCAAATGTGGATATTTTGAGGACAACATAGTGACAAATAGATCTTTTAAAAACTTTGCAAATGACCCTATACAAATTCCAAGGAATATGATCCTTGTCTCCATGAGGCCTTGGTATTTGTAAAGTTCTTTGTCATTTAGGCCACTTGCAGTGCTTCCATTTACACGTCTTTGTGTGAGGTGCGGAGTTCATTTCTAAAGTGTTCCATTAATCATGAAGTAGGAGTGCTCTAAAGAAAAGAAGGTAGTTAGAAAATTAAGTAACTTTTAATTTCCTAAAGCTAAACCTTTACTTGGAATTTTAACTTTGTTGAGTTTCTAAGTAAGGAGATAAAAAGCATTCCATTCTTAGATTCACGTTGTTCATAGGCAAAATGGAAAAAATTATAATTTTGAGGGGAAAAGGATTAAAAAATGTTTTTTAATATTTATTTATTTTTGAAAGAGAGAGAAGCAGAGTACAAGTGGTGGAGGGGTAGAGAGAGACAGGGACACACAGATTTCAAAGCAGGCTCCAGGCTCTGAGATGTCAGCACAAAGCCCGACATGGGGCTCGAAGGGCTCGAACCCCACAGGAACTGTGAGATTATGACCTAAGCCAAAGTCGGATGCTTAACCAATTGAACCACCCAGGTGTCCCTAAAGGACTTTCTTTTATAATTATCAACATCAATCAGATTCCATTAAGATGTTGTCTTTATGATCTTTTTATGTCTTCAGAGAATTGAGCAGATTTTGAACATGCTTTATTTTTCCCCCTTAAAATATTTTGGCCATTATATTGAACAGTATTTGGGTTTAAAAAAATGGAAGTAATTAATTGCAGAGTATTTTGATGTTCAGCAGGCAAAGGAAACACATTACTTTGTATAAACAGAGGTTAGTACCGAATCTTTGAAATCTAAATTATTGAACTATTTGCCTAAGGACAAATTTCTTGCCTATTTAGGTTTCCTGTGGCCTGTAATAAACTACAGTGGTGGGATTAGCACAGAAGCGTCCTATGTGTGAAACATTTGGGTCCTGTTTGGAAAGCATGATGGATCCAAAATTTCAGGTTTACCTTTGGAGTTACACTGGTAAATTAGGAAACTTTCATCCCATCTCCCTCTCCTTGTGTGGTCTAATTGGTTCATGGTTGATAAAGACAGAAGCATATGCTTTTGAGAAAGGTAAGCCTTCATTTTGATTAAGTTGAAATGGTCACCATCTCTGGAACTGTCCCTGGGACCAAAGAATGTTTATTATTTCCATGTTTACGTGGGGATGGGTCTGAAAGATGTGAAGTGAGGTTTATGTTCGGTTCTATTCTATGGCTTTTTTGGGCCCAGCCAAGGTAACTTGGTTTTGTAAGGGCTAAGAGGACCTGCCTTATAACTACTTTTTTATAGCTGTTTTTATGTTTTTATCTGAAAGCCTCTTCCTTAAGCTCTACTTTGCAGAGGAAAAAAACAACTGTTTCTGATCTTAGCCGATGGACAATGATGGCAGTGGCTATAGGTGTATCTATTTCCAGACACAGTTGTGTTTCATACCTGTCCTAGTTATATTCAGAGTGCCCAGGTGGATCTTGTGGCTCTTGGGCAGGGTTGCCTTGGGAAGATGGAAACACAATAGGGATAGTTTTTAATTAAGAAAGACCTCTAGGATTCTAGTCCGTAAGTCTTTTTTTTAACCTGTGTGTGTCAGGTGGGGTGCAGGGTTTCCTACTGCGGAGGTGTGGAGAACCGTGTCCTACCTTCACGGAAAAGGGAGAAAGCACCTGATTGGCATACATGATTCAGAAGCCTTACAGACCCAACTTTACGTTCACTTATCCCAGGTCCTTCCTATTGCACTAAGCTCTGGCCTGGCCCCTGGGGACTGTGGAACCCCCAGGGAAGAAGTTGCCACTCCTATGCCCTTTATTCCTGTGCCCCTGTCTGAGATCTGTCGTGTGGGTCTGGGCCCCACCTTGAAATCACACTTGTATTTAGCAGCTTGCTCCTGGTTCCTCCTCAGTGCCCGCACTCCTGTGTGAAGTTCTGGCTGGCGTGACTGCAGCTCCTGTTGACCCACAGAGGCACAGGGACAGATAGACCAGACTGTAGAACCCAAAGAAAGCTCTGGGTGACCTCTGCTATTTAGCAGCTGCTCCTAGCACCAGTCACTGTGGCAACTGGGCTCTGTTTATGAAAATGAACGAGGACCTCAAGGCTGGGGCATTTACACCATGGACAGAGCTCCCCCTGGAAATACACTGCCTGCCAGATTGCCAGGGCTAAACCCAAACAAAGACATACCAAACAAAAGTAGCTGGGGAAGTGCTCTGCCCTTGGGGGACATGCACACGGCCCAGTTGCCTGGTATCCTCCTTTACCCGACAGAACCATGGCCAGAATACGCTTATCTTGGTTGTGCCAGAGGAAGAAGGAGGTGAGACCCTGGTACTTGTATGGGTAATTTTCTGAGTATACCCTTGTGTTGCCGGACTGGCCTCTAGCTGTGGGTTTAGAAGGAAGCTTAGTACGGAGGATCTGACTTTTTGAAAATCTTATTTTAGGTCCTGCTTTTATGTAAACTGTAAAGCTATTTCTGGGTCTGCACCTTTAGAATTGACCCTTGTCTGGAGGAATAACTGAGTTTGGAGTTTATATTCTCTGAGTCCTTGCTTTTACAGGGATGGTCCCAACATTCCCCTCGGGAAATGGTGAGCCATAGACATCTTTGAGCACCCTCTGAAACCCAGAGCTTCCTTTGAGGAGACTGCTATGTTCTGTGTGCTTCTAGCATTCTTAGGTTTATGATTCCATGGCTGGGCCTTTCCAGTATATGTGTCTTTTAGACTCATTTAGATCCTCACTGGGGCATTTCACTGGGATGTAGATACATGTAGTCTATATTGAATGTTCCCAGAGTTTGGAGTTGGAAGAACTCATAAAAATCATCAAACCATACTCCCCTATTTTATTTTTTTAAAGTTTATTTTTTTCATTTTGAGGGAGAGAAAGGGCTTGAGCAGGGGAGGGGCAGAGAGAAGGAAAGAGAGAATCCCAAGCAGGCTCTCCACTGTTAACCCAGAGCCCAATACATAGCTTAATCCTGTGAGCCGGGAGATCATGACCTTGACCTAAAATCAAGAGTCAGATGCTTGGAGACACCTGGGTGGCTCAGTCAGTTGAGCGACCCACTTCAGCTCAGGTCATGATCTCGTGGTTTGTGAGTTTGAGCCCTGCATCTGGCGCTGTGCTGACAGCTCAGAGCCTGGAGCCTGCTTTGGATGCTGTGTCTTCCTCTCCCTGCCCCTCCCCACTCATGCTCACTCTTTTCTCTCTCTCAAAAATAAATAAACATTAAAAAAAAAAGTGTGACACTTAACCGACAGAGCCACCCAGGTACCTTGCACACTTCCTCTATTTTAAAGATGTGTAAACCAAGGCTAAAAGGTCACTCAGCTAGTTTGGCAGAGCTGGGTGCTCAGGTCTTCTGATGCAGATCCAGAGTTTTTTTGCCACGCTGTGCCTCATCACTGTCAAAGTCTGATTGGGCTGTGAGTTAGGTGTCTCAGTAGAGGAGGGACAGATGGGGAGGTCGAGAGGGCTTGCTTTGGTGATTTGCCAACAGAATAGAGATATTCAGGAATGACATATTCAGAGAAAGAGGGACTCTCACATGTAACCCAGCCTTAGCTTTAAAGTTTAAAATATGTCGGGGTGCTCAATTCATTAAGCATTAAAAAAAATTTTTTTATGTTTTTTTTTTTTAAATTTATTTTTGAGAGACAGAGACAGTGCGAGCAGGGGAGGGTCAGAGAGAGGGAGGTACAGAATCTGAAGCCGGCTCCAGTCTCTGAGCTTAGCTGTCAGCACAGAGCCCGAAGCCGGGCTAGATCTCACAAACCGTGAGATCATGATCTGAGCTGAAGCCAGATGCTTAACCGACTGAGCCACCCAGGCACCCCTGGTTAAGGCTTTGAGTTCGGTTCATGTCATGAGCTCACAATTTGTGGGTTTGAGCCCTGCATCTGGCTCTGCACTGACACTCAGAGCCTGGATTCTGCTTTGGGTTCTGTGTCTCTCTTTGCCCCTCCCCCACTTGTGTTTTCTTTCTCTCTCTCTCTCTCTCACCCTCAAAAATAAACAAACATTTAAAAAAATTGTTAAAGTTGAAAATATCCATGCACAGGGATACCAGTCTGGTTCAGTCTGTAGAGCATGCAACTCTTGATCTCAGGTTTGGGTTCAAGCCCCACATTGGGCATAGAGCTTACTTAATAAAAAAAAAATTAAATAAATAAAACAAAAAACTAAAATATCCATTCAGTGCTTCGAGGAGGCCTTCAGGTCCCCCAGCTGCTTTTCTTGATATGATCAGATATTAAAGAATTGAGATAAAAGGGGAAAGGGACCTGGGTCGGCGGTGCTGCTGCTTGTGAGTGCAGCGAGAAGAAGGTGGGCTTAAACCAGAGTCCCTTCCTAGAAGGATCCAGGCCTGGCTGTATCCCATCATCCCTTTACTCCTTAACTTCCTCTGAATGTCCTGGGGTTTGAACAGCTGCTGTTCCTCATGAAGGTGACCATCCCAAGGGACCCTTCACTGCAGGTAAGGGAGTGAAGCTAAGTGTACTGGGTCCTACTTAATACTCAAGCCGGTGCCATTACTGGGGTGGCTGCCACTGTTTGCTCATGATAATTCCTTATGAACTCACCTGTTGATAAACCAAACCAAATCAGTGGTGGTCTTCCTGTAACTGAGGTTTTAAGTTAAACTGTAACCGTAAGTACCCCAGTTGGTTTCCGTTCATTTCAGTGCTGCATGTTTGTACTTTGGGCTATGGAGGTGATGTTTCTGCTCTGTCTAGGCAGAGGCACCTGTGTGAAATGTGAGTTTGCCATTTGGTAAATTCTCCAACCAGTTGAAGCTAAAGTACTGACGGGGTTGGTTGGTCATATTTGAGAGTTCATCATGGGCATGAATGCTGGTACAGATGAATCCCATGCTTCACCCTGTATAATTATAATCAAAGGAAGAAGCCCACTTTTCCAGGTTGATTCTATAACTATCAAGGCTTTCAGGTTCTCCTGGGGAGGGGATAAGCAAGAGGACTGCTCCAGTATGCTCTGCACTGGCTCTGTCAGCCTTTGGAAAGCGGACCTCAGGGTGATCCATGGTAGCCAGTAAACTAGCTGCAGCCATTCACCAAAATGATGTCTGGACAGTCTGGAGCTGAACAGGTTTCTGTAGTATCTATTTACAGTTAGCCAGTGAGGTTAATAACAACTTAGCCAGGGGCTGATGCCTGCACTGGCCATAACTCATTTGTGCTCTGGACGAGGGTCAGAGAAGCTGAATAGATTTATTCATTCAGGGAGCAGCGAGTATCAGCAGCCTTAGCTGCAAAACCAGCTCTTTTCAGCTTTTTTGGTGACACGCACGATTATTGTTTTTAACAGGTTGGCTAAAATATGAACCTGTGAAAGTCAAGGCTTTATTCCTCTCTGCCCAACTCTCATGTGCCTTCTTGTAGCTTCCTGTAGTCATTCAGTAAACATTTACCAAGTGCCTACTGTGTGCCAGGAACTGTGTTATCACAAACTAGTAACTTATTCTTAGTTAATGAATGACCTTATGCAGCAGGCATACAAAGAAGCCTTAAGAAGGGGTGGATAATTGGGATCTTTTATGTCTCTTCCTGCTTATTCTTTGGTGCCTTCACATCAGGGAAAGGAAGTGGAAGTCAGCTTAAATTAGTTTATTTTGGTAATAGCAGTTTTAGAAAAGGTTTGGAGAAGGAAATTGAAACTATTGAGAAGTAGGAGGTGTGGGGATTACTGCTGGAGTTTTCCTCTTCCTTCTAGCCCAGGGACTTTGTCCCAGTTACCACTGATAATGGACCCTTTTCATGTTTAACTGTCTTGTCAGAAAGTCAGTGACACATGCTGAGAATAGAAACCAGTACCATTCCATGTTGTAATCGCCAGTCTATACACGCCCTGCTGGTTCTGTTGTTGTGATTGTTGCTATGATGTGTAGCATCAGATGCTATTCATTTGCCTGGCATTTGACATCACACCTACAGGGTCCCTACTGCAAGCTGCTTACTACCTTCCTTGGAAGCCCAGCACCTTCTCCACATTGACACCACAGGAAGTGGTGGAGAAGGGATGGGAGCCTTCCCTCAATAAAACGATAAAACCTGGCTCTTGTCTGAGGCACTAAAGGGAACTGTGTTCATCTGCTTTAATAGGGAAGGCCGTAGGTCATCTTTTTCTGTTAAATTCTGCTTTTTAAAATATTTTGAGTTAAGTGTGACTCTGTTCATTGTTTTCTGTTCTTTAGAAATATGTGATTTGCAATGGTTGACTATGTGCTAGATCCTCTAGTAGGAAATTAAACAGAGTTGTAGCCTCTAGTCTCTGCTCTATAGGTGCTTCCTGACCCAGGAGGGAAGACAGAACATCAGATGGCATGTTTAGAAGCTTTTTAAAGAAATGTTTGTTTTTCAGAGAGTGTAAGCAGGGGAGGGGTGGGGGGGATCGGAAGTGGGCTCTTTGCTAACAGCAGTGAGCCTCATGTAGGGCTTGAACTCATGAACCATTAGATCATGACCTGAGTGGAAGTCTGATGCTCAGCTGACTGAGCCACTCAAGCGCCTCAGGCTGTTTCGACTTTACCAGCTGCAGGATTATCTATTCTAACTGAAACCAGGTCTCCTGATGATTGTAGGAATGTCTTCATAGATATCAGTGCTTGTTCATAGTTCAAGGAAGAGTGATGTGACACTATCTTTGGCTTTCTTAAGAAAGAGAAAGCCTCTTTCCCCAAACCCCCAGCATGCTTCTCTTTGTACTCATTGGTGAATTGATGTGGTGTCATCCATCCTTGAACCAGTCCTTGGCGATGAGTAGTAATAGAGTTGCCATGACCAGCTTAGACTCATTAGCTAGAAAATCAAGTACATTACTTACCAGATGGGTCTCCTGCCAAAATAAATGAGAGCAGACCTTCTAATAGAAGAAATGCACATCTAGTAGGGCCCTGTGAGGACAAGAGGTCAAAGACAAAGTAATGGAGAAGAGGTCCTGGCTCTTGTTGGTGTTCCCTCAGTTCCCTAGTCGGCCTTCTAGGGGGCCCACTAATGTGCACACTGTGTACCTGCCTCTCTCCCCACTTTTAGAGTATAGTTTCTGATGGCTGAGCTACTCTGTCTTTCACAGTGTTTGTGGCCACCATACCTGGCATATACCGGCTTTCAACAAATTGAATGAAAAGAGATGTTTCCATTTTTTTGTGTGTTTAACTTTTATCAAACTTTCCTTGAAATAAATGGGCCATTGACATTTTATTTGTTTAATCTTTTTTAACAACTTTGAGATATGATTCACATACCATATAATTCATCTATTTAGAGTAGTTATAGTTCACTGGATTTTAGTATGCTCATTCACAGAATTGTCCAACCACCACCTCAGTCAATTTTAGGACATTTTCATCTTTCTAAAAAGAAACACCATACCCATTAGCTGTCACTCCCCACTCTACCCCTCCTCTAGCACCTGACAACCACTAATCTATTTTCTGTTTCTATGGATTTGCTTATTCTGCACATCCCATGTAAATGTAGTTGTACGGTATGTGACTTTTTGTGCCTGGCTTCTTTTACTTAGCATAATGTTTTCAAGGGTATCCATATTGTACCCTTTATCGGTACTTCACTCCTTTTTTTATGGCCCAATAGTATTTCATTGTATGTGTGTAGCACATTTACTTAATCCATTTTCAGTTGATAGACATTTGTGTTGTTTCCAGTTTGGGGCTCTTAATGAATAATGCCATATGTTTTTATACCTCTTGGGTATATGTACACCCACCTAGGTGTAGAACAGCTGACTCAAATGGTAACTTCGTGTCTAACCTCTTGAGGAACTGCCAAACTGTTTTCCTCATTGGTTACGTTTTACATTCCCAGCCACCATATATGAGACTCCAGTTTCTCTACATCTTTGCCAACCCTTGTTATGGGTATCAGGTGGTATCTCCTTGTATGTCCATCAGTTAAAAGCAATAAACATTTAATTGGTTGTGTCAGAAGCTCCCTCTTAGATGTGAAGACATAGAGCTAAGTAACCTTGATATTTTCTGCCTCTCTGATCTCATCTTCTTCATGTCTTTCCTCTTAATTTATGTTCCACACCACTAAATTGTTTTGTGGTCTCTACGCTACCATGCTGTTTCTTACCTCTAGACCTTTGTTTATGTTCTTCCTTCTGCCTGGAATACGAATATGAATGCTAATGCTAACAATAATAGTAATAATACTGGTTAACTTTTTTTAAATAATTTTTTTAATAATTTATTTTTGAGACAGAGAGAGACAAAGCACAAGCTGGGGCAGAGAGAGAGGGAGACACAGAATTTGAAACAGGCTCCAGGCTCTGAGCTGTCAGCACAGAACCTGATGCGGAGTTCGAACCCACAAACCGCAAGATCATGACCTGAGCCGAAGTTGGGGGCTTACCCAACTGAGCCACCCAGGCGCCCCAATACTTGTTAACTCTTATACAGCCAGTAAATCAAAGAGCTGGCTGTTGGCTACAGAGTCTGCATTCATAAGCACTGTGCAGTATATTCTTCTCTTTTAAAATCAGTTTTGTTGAAGTAAAATTTACATAGACTAAAATTCATACACTTTAAGGGTACACTTTGATGAGTTTTGATAATATGTATATACCTCTTAAACCACCACTGCAATAGAGTTAGGGCAGATACAGATTTTTTTCTGTCACTCTCCTCCTTCCTTCTTCTCCTGTGTCCCTTTGTGGTCAGGATCCCTGGTCCCAGGCTTACTGACCTGCTTTCTGTCATTAAGATTAGTCTTGCCTATTCCAGAATTTCTTGTGCTCTCTTGAGTCTTGCTCCTTTTGTTTAGCAACATGCTTTTAAGAGTTAGCAAAGTTGTTTTATGTATCAGTAGTTTGTTCTTTGTTGATGCTGAGCATGCCCATTATACGGATATACCTCAATTTGCTTATTCATTCACCTGTTGGTGAGCATTTGATTATTCTCTTTTATTATGAAAAAATGGTATTAACATTTGCAGACATTTCTTTTCTGTGGACATATGTTCTAATTTTTCTTAGATAAATACCTATAAGTGAAATTGCTCTATTGTATGGTAAATGTATGTTTAGCCTCATAAGAAACTGCCACCCAGTTCTCCAAAGTAGATGTACCTATATTGATTCAGTTTTTTAAAGTAAGCTGTATGCCCAACGTGGGGCTTGAACTCATGACCCCGAGATCAAGAACTGCACGCTCTACCAACTGAGCCAGCCAGGTGCCTTTGTATTGATTTTAATACAAATTTGTCCTTTCTTCTTTTTGCTGGGTAACTTCAACTAATTTTTTTCTTTAATGTTATTTTTTTAAAGATTTTATTTTTAAGTATCTTCTGTACCCGATGTGGGGCTCGAATTCACAACCCCAGCATAAAGACTTGCATGCTTTTCCAACTGAGCCAGCCAGGTGCCCCTCAACTAAGTCTTAAGAATTACCTCAGACATCACCTGTTTGGAAGGCTTTTTGACACTTTCATCTTTGTTATTTTTGAAGTGTATTAGGGTGGTTCCTCCTTTATGTCCCTGTAGCACCTTGGTTATTGAAATTGTTCACTTGCTCATCTTTCTATCAGACTGTGAGCTTCTTGAAGACAGAGAAAATATTACTATGTCCCTAGCACTCTGTGATACCTGATAAGATCTAGCTAGAGGCTCAGTAAATGTGAAAGGGTGCCTGACTGGGACAGTCTTCAGCTTACAAGAGAGTTTATGACCCTGTTGGGGAGACAAAACAGGCATGCCAATAACTGTGAATGTAAAGAAGAAATTGATAAAGGTGAAGAAGAAAGTCTGTGGGAATTAAAAGAATTATTCTTTTAAGTTTATTTATTTTGAGAGAGAGAGAGAGAGAGAGAGAGAGAGCGAGCCCTAGAGAATGTGTGCATGCATTCGAAAGCAGAGGACAGGCACAGAGAGAGAAGGAGAGAGAGAACCCCAGGCAAGCTTTGTGCTGACAGAGCCTGACGCTGGGCTCCATCCCACGAACCTGTGAGACCATGACCTGAGCCAGGAAAAAAGTTGGATGCTTAGCCTGAGCCAACCAGATGCCCTCAGGAGAGAGATGGCTTTTAATGGGGAGTTTGGGAAGGTTAATAAGGGAGGTAGAATTTCATCTGAGCCCCAAAAGATAGGTTTAGATATATAGAGATACCATTGATTCTAAAAGGATTTAACTTGAATTTCTGTTCCAAAAGATCAAGGCGGCCAGAGGATGAAGGCTGTGCCAGGGCTAGTTACACTAAGATTCTGTTTTGTAATGCTTTGCTATTACCTGCAGGTACTAGGTACTAGGTACTAGTTCCAGCTGGTGTTAGAGGATACTGAAAATGTTTTCTGTTTGGCAGAAGACTATGAATGTATCTTATCTGTCTGTGTGTCTTCCTATTATCTCTCCAAATTCTCATAGCTTCTCTTACCCTCTTCTCACTCTGCAGTACAATAACCGTCACACAAGTCACCACTGCCAAGGCCCTGCCTTGGAGGCTGTTTCATCTCTCTGGTCCAGCCACCTGGCTGCACTTTTCAGCATGTTTGCCTGATTCTCTCTCTCTCTCTCTCTTTCTCTCTTTTTTAAAATCATATGTTCATAGAATATTAGAGTTGGAAGCTTCCAGAATAATCAGTTATCAGGATCTCATGTTACAGATGAGTATTGACCTTGAGACCCATATAGTTGCCTGGTTAGTAATAGAATGTTAAAAGCTGCCATTTGTTGATCACTTCGTCTGTGTCATGGAATCCCTGTGACAGCCTTGCACAGTATAGATATGTCTGCATTTTACAAATGAGAAAACTGAGATAAAGTCTCTGATGGTAGAGAAGGAGGAGTCAAAGCCAGGGTTTTTTTTGTTTTTTGTTTTTTGTTTATACTTCTACCCGCTACTGAGCCCAGGTGAGCCCCCAGGTCTGCTGGGTCACTGGCCACAGAGAACAAGGACCTTGGGCCAAAGCCCTCAAGTAGAGGATGGGCTATTGTCACACAAGTGGTGTAGAACAGGATGCTCTGCTGCCCAGAGAGACACTGGAGTGGTGGTTTCTTTGAGCCACATATGATGCTGCTCAAAATAAGACTTCCAGAGCAGAAAACTAATCAACAGCACTGACTTTAATCAAAACTATTTGTATGACAGAGTATATGTTTTTAGTTTTTAATTATATAAATAAAACGGTTTTCAACGTACGTGGGTGGTTCAGTTGGTTGAGCGTCCAACTCTTGGTTTCAGCTCAGGTGATGATCTCGTAGTTCCCTGAGTTCGAGTCCCATATCGAGCTCTGGGCTGACTGTGCAGAGTCTGCTTGGGGTTCTCTCTCTTTCTCTCTACCTCCCTCCCTCTCTCTCTCTGCCTCCTTCCTTCTCTCTCTCAAAATAAATAAATAAACTTAAAATACTGTTGCCGTTATATAAATAATACTTAAAATACATTTGCATGGTAGAAAGGTGAATAATGTAGAAAGACAAAGAGCTAAGTCCTAGTGCCTGTTCATCTCCCTGACTCCCCTCTAGCACCACCCCTACCACAGGTAAGAACTCTTTACAGTTAGAGTTATGTACTCTATCATTTTTCTGTGCACTCACATACATATACACATCATTGTACGGAGTTAATAAGTTGTATTATCCCTTACATACTTTTTTGTAATTTTTAAAAGCTGAACAATATGTCATTAAGAGGTTTCCATCAGTACAAATAGCACTATTTTAACTGCAGTGTGTATATTTCATGGTATAGATGTACCCTTGTGAACATTTAGGTTACTTCTAGTATTTGTCTATTGTAAATCCTATGGCCGTTAACACCTATGCCTGTAACACTGTAACCCCTTTACAGTTAGGTTGTAAGGTTACGGTGTAATTACAGTTACGCTGTAACACCTTTACAGAGGTGTTGGGCACTTTGGTTGCTGCCCAAACCTGGCTGCTTGGCAACGGGCTCAGAATATTCTTATTGACCTTTTTTATTGAATGATCACACCCTCTGAAAAGTATTAATTGAGCATTCTGATGTAAAAAGATTTAAATCTTTTAACAATCGTATGAAAAATGAACTACTATTTACCATTTATCTGAAACTAAGACTTCGAAAGATTGTGACTTACATAAAGTGACATGACTTCTAAGAAGCCAATTCAGAATTTGAACCCTTGTGTTCTGATTACCAATTCAGTGTCTCTTTCCCTATTGTTCTGAAGCTGGTCCATTCTCTTCATAAAGTCTTTAAGGAGATAAATTATAGGAAATAAAATGTCTTTGGAATAATGCATGATAGCATGAGTAGAGAAAGGAAGAGTGGGCATCCTTTATATTGGGGGTGGGAAGGTGAGGCCTCTCTCCCTGTTATAAGGCTTGGAGGTGTGATTCATGTTTTCACGAGGCTGTAATAGAGGCTACGTTGGAGAGGCCTTGGTGCCCTTGACAGCAATGTCCTGCTATTGTAGGGCTGTGGATTTAGTATTCATGTTAAAAAAATAAATAAATCACCACTAGGAAAGGCTGTATTTTTAGAGGCAGCGGACTCCTAGAGGCCCTCCCCCAACAGGAGAATGGCCTTCAGTGGACAAATTGTCTTAGCTTCCTTTGAGTTTTCACTTCTGTATGGATTAAAGGTTATTTTCAACCTGTGGAATGCTTTAGCTTGTTGAGAAGTGATCCTTTTTACAGGGACAGTGGAGTGGGGTGATGGTCAGAACCGAAGGGTTGTTTGTTTTGTTTTAACGTTTATTTATTCTTAGAGAAGGAGAGAGAGACAGACACACAGAATGTCAGCAAGGAAGGAGCAGAGAGAGAGGGAGACACAGAATCTGAAGCAGGCTCCAGACTCTGAGCTGTCAGCACAGAGCCCTATGTGGGGCTTAAACCCATGAACCACGAGATCATGACCTGAGCTGAAGTCTAACGCTCAACCACCTGAGCCACCCAGATGCCTCTGAAGGGTTGTTTTTAACTCTTCCAAGACCCTGTGTTTGTAGGCCTCCTGAAGTAGGTGTTTGCAGCCTTTCCTCCTAGAGGTGACATTTGAACGATTTAGAGGAATCAGTTTTACTCTTCTGGAAAAATGACCTCGGTTCAAGGGTCATAGGGCATCCTATTGGCAATAAAATCAGAAATTTAAAAGTAAGTCATCAAATATACTTGAGGAGGAAAGCTAAGGAAACCTGGAAAAAAAAACACACAACAGAATATAAACCTGTTATAGAGTAAATAATGTTCTTATAATGAATGTGTCAGCATTCTTAACAGATGTGTGCTCAAGTGTGTGTTGATTCAGTATGCATGTAAAAGTCACAAGCACAAATGTAGTCAATGTTTACATTAAACCCCCACCTCCAAAACATACCCATGAAAGGCCCCCCTTGTGTATGTGTAATTACATCTCTGAATACTCCCTTGGTCCTTTTTTTCCTCCTCCTTTCCCCAAACACATATTTTGCTTACTTCCCTAAAGATACATGATATATGTGAGAGAACACACTCAATGGACTCACACCTCTCCAAGCAGTGTAGAAAGCGTAACGTTTTGAAACACCAGAGACGCAGGGCCACTGGGAACCCGAAATGCCAGCTTCTAGCCACAACTGTGCTGGAAAGAAAATAGAAAACAATGAGGCATGTGCAGAGTCAGCTCTTCTTTGTGTCTAAGCTCAGCAGTTTTCCTGCTGTCCTAAACTTCAGTTAAAAAAAAAAGCTGAGGAAAAAGAGGAAATGATCCAGTTTTAAAAATTTTGATGTAAAATAGCAGTTTAGGGTTGTGGGGGCACTTACTAAAAAACAAAACAAAACAAAACAAAAACAGAGCTTAGTTAATGATGAGAGGTCTCACTGTTCTTTGTTTGGTTATGAGGACTTGTATGTGCACATTACACACCTTACTGCATGCATAAAAATAAATGCAGCCGTGGATTTTCATGGTGGCATGGTATCAGCTGTATTTGGTCATCATGAACCATGGGCTTTATTTTTGCTTCTGCTGCCCACTTGCTGTGGAACCTTGGACATACTATTTTATTCCTAATAAATCAAGTAATTCCATTTAACAAATCTTACTGAGTGCTTATTATGTGCAAGGCCCTATCTAGGGGCTGGGGAGGTGTTTTTTTTTTTTTTTTAATTAATTTATTTTGAGAGTGAGCACAGGGAGGCGGAGAGGGAGAGAGAGCGAGAGAGATGGGGAGAATCCAAAGCAGGCTTTATGGGCTCAAAATGGAGCCCAGTACGGGGCTTGAACTCATGAACTGCAACATCATACATAACCTGAGTTGAAATCAAGAGTTGGACGCTTGACCAACTGAGCCATCCAGGCGCCCAGGGCTGGTGGGATTAATAAGGAAACACTTTCTTGACTCTAATATTTAAATGCTGGGGGAATCACCGAGCTTGGTGCTTTGGTGTAGGCCATCAGTGAAGAACTAGCCTGATGTAGGAATTCAGAGAAAGGGGTAAGGTTATGTCCAGCTGAGTGAGAGACTTCATGGAGGTGGTGAAGGTCCATTAAGGTGAGCTTTAAGGTCTGTGTGTGCCTTCAACACGTTAGGGATGGGAAGTGAAGATTAGGTGCTGAATCTGGGAAAGCAGGAGGTCTTTTGGATGAGTAGGCCCCAGAAGAAAGTGGGGCTGTGTCGTGATAGGTTCTGACTGCCAAACAAAACTGCCCCTTAATTTCTCTGGACCTTAGTTTCCTCATCGGAGGGAATGTGTTTTTGTTTCAGTGTGCCAAAGAAAGAGAGTATTGTATTCGCCTCATAGGCATGCAAATTGCCACTGGTCTTATACCTTAGTGCTTGAAAACAATTAGGGTGCTAGCCTTTTATGAAAAGTAGACAGCAAAAATCTCCTGTCCCAACCCCCCTCCCCCCTGCGCTTTCCTTCTTGTTTTTCCATTTCAGCACCATTACCACTAGCACACTATGAACTGTAGGAGGGACTTACAGAAACTCGTTTGGTTAAGAGGAAGAAAACCATAAGTGATGTGTCCAGCCATTTTTATGAATGCTACAGGAATCCAAATTTACATTCTGTAGTTTACATTGAAAACTTCGTTAGTGAAGTATTATTTCAAACATCTGTATAGGCGTCTATAAAAGGAGAAAAGCCAAGACAGAGGGAAATGTGAACATCAAGTACATTCATGTTTCTTCCTATTAATCAGTAGCATCTTTCAGAAAGTACTGATTAAAAATGAAGGCTGTTTCCATTTGTTGGTTTACTTGCCTCATAGCGTACAAAGTCAAGGCTGGGCGGGGGGCCACCTTCCAGAAGGCAAAGACTTCCTTTCTGACTGGAAATAATCCGTATTTTTTTTGCCCTTCAGAATACTCCTGGCCTTGCTGGAGTACATGGGCCAACAGCTGGCCTGGCAAGGCCAGGGCAGCTATAAGACTTGTGTCTACAGAGATTGCTTTATAGGCAGTTAAACGTGGGAGGAATGTGACTATAGTAATGCAGACATTTACATCCTTTCCGGCCTAATAATCAAGGGGATGATTTAAAACCGGTAGTATTTGAAAACAAACAAACACCAACAATATTTGTCTAAATTTTTAAGACCGTTGCCAAGGTCAGACTGTTCTTTTGCAAGTGACCTTGTCATGAAGAGGGATTGCGTCTTGTTTATTACACTGTGGTCATATCTGCAATCCTCTCCTAAAGATTGTCGAATACGGACCTTGGAAAGCACAATTTTCATGCCTTTTGAACACTATGTTCTTTATGATTCTTTGTAAAAATACTGTCAGGTGGCTAGGGATTTGCATTAACACACTAACGCTAACTGGAATTAGACTTCATGGTAACATTTTATTTTTCATCAAGTTAGAAGCCGTGTCCAAAGCCTACCATAGAGTTAAAAGTTATTGTTCTTATTTTAAGTTTTTATTTATTTATTTTGAGAGAGAGAGAGAGAAAGAGAGAGCATGAGTGGGGGAAGGCAGAAAGAGAGAGAGAGAGAGAGAGAGAGTCCCAAGCAGAATTCTCAAGAGAATCTTGAACCCCTATTGTAGGTCTCAGACTCACAAACCTTGGGATCATATCTGAGCCAAAACTAAATGTTGGACAGTTAACCCACTGAGCCACCCAGGTGCCCCCGTTCTTATTTTAAAGCAAATATGTAAGTAGAGTTTTTGTTGTGTACTGGGTTCTTGAGTTCCTAGTGAGGTCAGTAATTCTCACTATTTAGGGTAACAGTTTGATTCTTTCAGATACATAGTTGAAGAGATGATAATGAAAAGGTACTCAGTGATTACACGAATCTTATGTGGTCACATGAAGATGCTTTCTTTAATAAGAATATCTGTTATATGGAAGTAAATGAAAACAATCATATCCTTCTATAGTTGAAGTCCTATATTAGTTTAGGGAAAAAGGGGGTGAAATAAGTATGTTTTATTCTGCTTACATAAAGTGATATAAAAATACATGTTACTAAATTTCTAATACTTCATTTTGCTCTTGATGTGCTTCTACCAGGTAAAGCAATATTTGAATGTTAATGCTTGTAGCATTAAGTCTAAAGTTTCAGTTGAGGCCAATAGGTGGGAACTACAGTCTCTGGTGATTTTCAAAATAAAATCCCATAAAGGCCCCACATCTGGCTCTTGATTTCAGCTCAGGTCATGATCTCACAGTTCATGGGTTCAAGCCCTGCATCAGGTTCTACGCTGACAGTGTGGAGCCTGCTTGAAATTCTCTCTCCTCTGTCCTCTCTCTACCCCTCCACCCCCAAAATAAATAAATAAACATTTTAAAATAAAATATTAAAAATGAATATTTTGGAATCCAAGAAGAATCTGACACTGTCTAATTGCTGTTTGTACGATTCCAACATCAGCATTATGTACTAGCTCATTTTGTTGGCTGTTAGTTGTGTGACTGTTTGCTGATCACTGAATTACAAAAGGGAAATATGTGATAAAAAAAACCCAGAAAAATTGTTATACAATTTTATTCAGTCCATAGTTCTATGTATTTGCTTACTGTGGTTGAGGAAGTCAGGAATGGTAAGTGAAGTGAAGTTCAAGGGTTAATATGAAAAATAATTGAGAAAAATGAGTAGAAAGAAAAATAGATGTTTTGATAATCTTTGTCCAATGTTTTTCCAAAGACCAGCCTCAGCTTTAAAGTATTATGCAGATGTAGGCTTTGGCCTCGAGTAGTTTTCTGATAGGAATTCAGCCTTAAGTTGAACTTTCAAATGGGTTATTTTCTTTTCTTTTCTTCTTCTTTTTTTGAATGTTTATTGATTTTTGAGTTAGAGACTGAGCTCGAGTGGGAGAGGGGCAGAGAGAGAGAGGGAGACACAGAATCTGAGGCAGGCTCCAGAGTCTGAACTGTCAGCACAGAGCCCAAGGCGGGGCTCGAACTCATGAACTGCGACATCATGACCACGACCTGAGCCAAAGTCAGAAGTTTAATCAATTGAGCCACCCAGGCTCCCCTTTTTTTCTTTTTAATTACTAAGTGACCAGTCTTTTGTAGTTTGTTGATCTCTTTTCTCCTCTTCATCCCCTCCTGTTGCTTTCTGCATGAGCTGCTGTCTGTTCTGTAAATGCTGGGCATCCACACTTAGAATTCGGGCTCCCTGCCTCTGCCTTCACGAGGAACGGAGAAAATCTGACCCAGTATTTCAGTTTACAAGTTTAATTGTGGAAGATGTTGGGGTGTGGAGCCGATGGCCAAGAAAGAATTCTTGAGATGTCTTTGGTGCAAAAGGTGGTTTTGTTCAAGTACAGGGACAGAATCTGTGGATAGTAAGAGTCTCACTGAGGTTGTGAAGAGTGAAGGATTGTTTACCTTCAGGTCAAGAGGGGGTTAGGGTTAGCAGAAGTCTCTAAGGTATTTTGGAAACAAGGTTTCCAGAATGTAGAGGGGCTAGCTGCTGTTAGGAAAAGGTCGATTATTACTGTTTAGTAAAAGCTCAGTCATAAGGCCATTCAGATATAATCAGAGGGCCATAAGCTTGGAGTAGGATTGCCAACCTATATCTTGGTGGGGGACAGTAGAGATAAAGGAAGTTTCAAAAGGAATTTTTATATGTTAAAGTAGACTTACTGGGAGGAGGCCCTGGGAGGTTGGGATAATGTTAAGCTAAGATTCCCTTTTGCCCTCAGCCAGGTGTGTCCTCATCACGGCAACTGAGCTCTTAGAGGAATGTTACTGCTTGTTTCAAAGGAACATTGTCAATGGGCTGTGAGTTGTAACAAAATTTTGTTTTTTCTTTTGCCTTCATTTCTTACATAAAATTGGACTCGAAAGGGTTCTAATCCACCGTTATCTTTCTCCATATTCCTATTTCCCTTTAAAAAATTGTTTTGATATATATTTATTTTTGACACAGGGACTGAGCAGGGGGAGGGGTGGAGAGAGAGGGAGACACAGAATCTGAAGCAAGCTCCAGGCTTTGAGCTGCCAGCAACAGGGCTTGAATTTATGGACTGAGAGATAATGACCTGGGTTGAAGTTGAAGTCGGATGCTTCACTGACTGAGGCGCCCTGGAGCCCCTTCATGCTCCTATTTCTAAAGCCCCCATCTTTTTGCATAATTGATACGTGCATTTCCACTGGGGAGGAATCTCCACTCCTTTGTCTTTGCTTAGCCTTTTTTTCAGGAAGGGTCTTTTAGGATGGGTCTTACCACAGCCACTTTCTTTCCCTGTTAACCGATTATGTGATAAAGCCATTAAAGTCCCAACTTTTTGTTAGGCAGTTCTAACTGATCAGTTCTTATGTAGGTATCTCACTTTTAAGCTTTTAGAATTCTTTGCTATTACTTTAGTTTGCTTTAGCGACATACGGAGTATTAGCCCGAGTTTATAGGTGCCCCAGGTCAAGCAGCTTGTTACTGGCAGGGCTGAGACTAGAACCTGGGTCTGCTAACTCCAAGCTCAGCCTTCTTTCATCTAAATTCTTAAGGTCTGTTATTGTATGTTGTGAGCTGCTTTTTTTTGAGGTGGAGGGTAGGACAGTGAGGAGAAAGGGTGTGCTTTTCTACTGATTTTTCATACATTTATTGGTAATATTTTTATATTTGTATAGAGGTTCCTGACTTAATTAAAAAAAAGCTTTCAAATGCATGACCTCATTTATTTCCTAACAACCCTGGAGATTACCCAGGGTAAGTATTATACCTGTTTTAAAGATGAGAAAACTGAAGCTCAGGAAAGTGATAGGTTTTTAGTGGAATTGGAGTTGTGACCCAGACCTGGTTGGACCAAGACTAAAGTGAATGAGAATTACATATGGGCTTTTCCTGTCTGGAACATACATGGATGAGCTCCTGTTATGTGTCATGTGCTGCGTTGGATGTTGTGGACTCAGAAAGAAACTGTTTTTAGATTGGTGTAGTACAGGTCTTAGAGTTGGGGTGCTTGTGGTTGGCTTTGTTTAAGGAAATGTTTTTAGTGCGGAGGAGGTGGTGAATGTGCAAGACTTTATGTCACAGAACCATAGCCAGATGTATGTTTACTTTTGTGAGTGCCTGTTTTATTTGCTGGTTTATTCATTCCTATGCATTAGGATAGAAAAATAAATATAGTTCTGTTTTGGCTCCCTGAAATAGTTTTTATATTTTCTGGAATTTCCTCACTTATTGTCTTTAATATTCCAAAGTTTTATTATGACTCATTTGGGCCATGTAATAATAGGAGTAGGCCTGTTTGAAGAGGCTCATTAAGTAATTTGGGGGAAATATATTTTTGAAGCCTGTAAATATTAATTTTGTTCTTGGTCTTGAGATTCATTTCATGAGTGTCAGTTCTGCATGTTCTTGTATGTTTTGGATAAGAGAGGGTGAAAAGTTAGGAGTTAAAAGAGCATACTTTAATTTTTCTCCTTGGCTCAAATATGTAGTTTTACCATAAACTACTGAAAGCTTCCTGTTCTTGTTTAATAAAAAAGTGCACTTCCATTCATTGTTTCCATGTAACTTCCTATGCTTTTTACAGTAAAAAAGGTCAAAATTTAGGATAAATTATGAGTTATCTCTGGGGCAAAAAAACCCTATTTCATTTAAGAAAAGAGCTTTACAAAGTGAGCCTTTCTGAGTCTGTGACACTGATAGTCCTCAGTACATGCTTTAAAAAATTTTTTTATTTTTTAAACATAATCATAGTTTGCAAGGAGTGCAGTCTGACATGCACTTCTAACAAACATCGGAAGGCAGGGAAGATTCCGCGTCATTGACTTGATTTTAGAAAGCTGCAGATCGTATCACTGTTCTCGAGAGGGGCTCTTTGAGTGGCTTTATGTGTTTTCTTTATGACATGGCATGTCCAGCCTACAGCCTGCTCTACACTGTGTTGTACCCAATAGATCATTTGTACTGACTCGGAAACAGTGGCCACTGGTAGCAGTGTCTGATGGCAGTGACAGTGTCCGCTAACCCTGGTGGGAGAGTGAAGGCGGGAAGGAATAGTGATTACAGGTTCCTCTGAGGAGCTACAGTGTAGAAGATGCTAAAATTGTAATTAGTCAGGGATGTGTGGGTCAAATAGGTGTTCATCCTGAAAAATAAAAAAGAGTGGGAGACACCATGGGATGTTCTATTTTTCTTTCTTAATTTTTTCTTTCTTCTTTCTTTCTATAAATGCATGCATACACACACACACATACACACACACACATACACACACACACACACACAGGAGACCTAGTCCGCTGTTTGCTTTCTCCTCCTCTTGCAAAGATAATATTTCTAAAATGCTTGAAGCCCCAGAGCAAGAGAAGAGTAGGACCTTTAGCACAGTTTTTGTGTGAACTCAGTTCCCCGCAGTTCACCCTTAGTGCATATGCTTCACTTTCTTTGATGGCTTGCCATTCATTAGTGTCACTAATATTATTGCTAATATGGTCACTAATGTTGTTACACCATGTCACTTTTATAGTAGGTTTGTGCATCCGTACCACATGAAGGAGACCAGAGTGTTTGGTGAGTTACCAGGAAGATAGGTGTCAGGACTCTGTAGAGGTTACTCTGTAGGTGGGATGGCCTCGTCCAAGCTTGTTGACTTAGAAGTGAGTGTAAAAAATGGCATGTGATGAGTTTGGGGCAGAGGGAGAGACCTGCAGCTGGGTGAGGAAAACAGAAGTATAAAAAGTGTAGGCATAATTATACAACACAAATATGGGACCATTTGGTGCAGAGACAAAAACTGAAACACCATAGCAAAGTTTAATAACCTGTAGTTAGTATTCATAATGAGGACCCCAAATCCTCAAAAAAATTAGTAAATGATATTCAGGATGCTTAAAATATATAAGGTGGCTAGGACATAATTATGTATGTAGTACATTGTAGGTAGATTTTCATAAAAAAGCCTTAAGTCACTTTCTTGAAAGGAGGAAAGCCTTACTTATTTGGAAGATTTGCTTATGTGGAATATCTCATTCCCAATCAGGGCTGAATAAACGAGGCATTTGTTGTGTGGTGGTAAGGGGATTCTTTGGGCCAGGTGAAGTAAGGTGGGAAGAAAGGAACATGATATACAATACTGGGCAAAGGAATTAATTATTACTTTAAATAATGGATGAAGCGTTGGTACATTTTTCTGTGCAAATCTTGAAACAAAGTCCTTTTTGTTGTAGGAACTGGCACGCAAAGGATTTCATTTTCAAACTGACCATTTGAAAGTATTAGAGCTTGTCTCCATGCGAGAAAGGTGAATTCCCTCTGGCAGAGTGGTTTCCGAAGGTTCACTTGGGAGGAAAAGAGAGGAGCTAGTTGATCCAGAGTGGAAAAACACTGAAGAAAAGTTTCCCCCTAAAGAACACACAGATTTCTGAAAAACAGAAATTGCTTTGATTGAGTGCAACAAACTTAAAAAAAAAAAAAGGTCAGGCTTTGAAACATCCTATGACACATGTGTTTTGAAAGGTTGCTTTGTCAGATACAGATGTGTGTTTGACAGTACTTGACTGTGTGCTAAGTTTTGTGATGAGCGTGCTCAGTAGGTGGTTTTTCTGAACAGGTATCTCTTTATCTCAGTTCTAAATTTTGGGGTGAGTTTATTGAACAGCAGTACAATAATTTCTTATATTTGTCTTTAGGTTGAACACAATTTGATGGAATCAAATCCCTCCTAGCATTTTGTTAAACTGATCATTCTGTTTAGATTTTATATTTTCAGAAGTTGTTGACCCAGCATAGCAAAATCTAAAAAATTTTTTTTAGTTTTTTTTTAATCTCCATGCCTAACATGGGGCTCGAACCCACAAACCCCAGATCAAGAGTTGCACGCTCTGCAGACTGACCCAGCCATGTACCCCAAAAATCTGAAACTTTAGATTAATTGAATGGTGTTTTTTTAAAATCAAGATTAGAAAATCCCCCAAATGCCTCTGGCAAACTAATGCCACTTTGTTCTTTGCCTTCATACGTACATTCATGTAAATTACTGGTTTAAAAAGTAAAACCAAAACACAGGAACAAAACAAACCTTCTAATTCTAGAAAAGGATACTAGAGATAATTGCCTGGACCTCTGAATGAACTTCGCTGTAGATTGTATTTTCTCTATTTTTAATGAAGCCATAAACGAAAAGTTACTTGCCCATGTTTTTTGTAAAATAACTCTTGAAATCACTGGTCCTTGCATCATTATAGACTTCTGAAATTCAGACTTAGGAAAAATATTTTATTATCCAAAGAGCTTATTTGTTTCCTTTTTATGAAATCTTGTAAGCATCACATTTTCTCTTTTACCTTGGCTACTGGGAAGCTCAAAAGTAGGTGAGGTGCTCACAGGAGGTAGTTTTCTTTAACTAAGTTCTTTGATGAGATTTCTCTTCTGTCATGGCCACTTTTCAGTTGATTGGCAGCTCAGGTGGATTTTTTAGCCCATTTAAGATTTTTTATTATAACCCCCCCAATTTTCTTTCCAAAAAGTTGAGTACATAAATAATAAAGAAATATATAGCATGACATTTTAGTTGGATCAGGAATTTTCTTTTATAATTTTTAAAAATTTGAATATGGTTGTCACACATGATTGACATATAATCCACACAGTAGATTAGTAATTTTCTAGGAGTAGAGCCACTAAAACTGAGGGTACTGGTCAAATCTATCTTGATACATTTTTATATTTCTCAGACCAGAAGACATGGCAGAATGTGTCTGAAAACTAGGAAGGATTGTAATAGAAGGACTTTTTATACCAAATGGTTTATACAGGCATACCTCAGAGATGTTGTGGGTTCAGTTCCAGACCACTGCAGTAAAGCCAATATCGCAATAAAGCGAGTCAAATGAATTTTTTGGTTTCCCAGTGCATATAAAAGTTATGTTTACACTTTACTGTAGTCTGTTAAGTATGCAATAGCATTATGTCTAAAAACCAGTGTACATACCTTAATTTAAAAGTATTGCTAAAAAAATGCCAGCCATCATCTGAACTTTCCATGAGTCATAATCACTGATCACAATTCATCATAATATAATAATGATGAAGTTTGAAATATTACTAGAATTAACCAAAGGTGACACAGAGATACAGAGAGGGCAAATCCTGCTGGAAAAGTGTCATTGATGGACTTGCTCAATCCAAGGCTGCCACAAACCTTAAATTTATTAAAAAAAAAAACAGTATCTGTGATGGGGTGCCTGGGTGGCTCAGTTAGTTAAGCATCCGACTTTGGCTTTCTGAGATTGAGCCCCACATTAGGCTCTATACTGACAATACAGAGCCTGCTTGAGGTTCTCTCTCTCTCCCCCTCTCTCTCTCTGCCCTTCCCTCTGCTTGTGCCCTCTTTCTCTCTCTCAAAATAATAAATAAATAAACTTAAAAAACACAGTATATGTGAAGCACGATAAAACAAAGTGCAGTGTAATGAACTACGCCTGTAGAGATTCCTTGTGCCCTGTGGGTGACAATGCAGGCATTGATGTTCCTGGAACCCAGGTTCCTGTAAACTCTGATATTCTGTGATTCCTAATGCAAAAGAAGGTTGAGATAAGTGAAAAAGGTTCCCTCCCTCCCCCACCCCTCACCACCTCAGGACACCGGCCATAGGTGGAGAGGTGGAAATAATTATAATTGTATGATAATAAAAATGAGTTAATCCTATAAACTGTCTTATGGGGGCAGATACTATTATTATCTTCATTGTGTAGATGAAGAATCAAAGACATGGATGGTTAAGTAACACCTCAGGTTACAAAGCTAAAGTGTGGCAGGGCTGACTTACAAACCTGAGACACCTGCTTCATGGTCTATGGAGAATTAGCGTTTGGGTTGTTTGAGGAATTCATCACCCAACAGGCCTTTGTGAGCACCTGTCCCATGCCAGGCGCTGCATCATGCTCTGGTATAGTTGGGGGATAAGCAAAAGAAACCTGCATGATCCTTGCCCTCATGGGGTTTTCAACTAAGTAGAAGACACAAACATATGACCAAATAAATGATTGGGACACAAATGCCCAAATAGATTTATAACCAAAACTAGATATTGGCTATAAAGGAAAAATCTAATAGCTATAACAGGTTTATGGAGTCTCTTGATTTAATCAGGCACAAAAATGTGACCCTGGGCTAGGTGTACTTAGCTGGGCATAACCCTCCTGTTCCCTGGTCTCCACGTATGGTCTTATCAGTGGCCCATAACTGCTGCAAACTCTGGAAACACCAGCTCCGTAGATTCTCCTGAACCTTTTAGCTTCACTGTGAAAGGAGGAACAAACAGCACACTGGTTGTTCATCGATTTCTCTCCAGACCATCAGCTCTGTTTCCCTCTTAACAGAAACACTTGAGCAGTGAGCTACCTGGCTGGGAGAGGAAGGAATATGGTTTATTATTGTCATTGAGTTTGACATGTGCATTGGTGATTAGTAATTTGGCATTCATGCTAAATACTTCCTTCATGCCTTTAACAATCAGTTGTTGAGGAGAGTCTGGGCAGCTCATTCGGTTGAGCACCTGACTCTTGATTTCAACTCAGGTCATGATCTCATGGTTGGTGGGACTGAGCCCTGTGCTGGGCTCTGTGCTGTGGAACCTGCTTGGGATTCTCTCTCTCTCTCTCTCTCTCTCTCTCTCTCTCTCTCTCTGCCCCTCCTCCACTCATGTGTTCTCTTTCTTTCTCTCTCTGTCTCTCTCAAAGTAAACAAATATTTAAAAAAATTGTCGAGTGCCCTGATTGTATATAAAATCCTTAAAGTAAATGTAGTTCATGGCCTTCTTTGCACACACGTCTGTAATCGGTAATATTTGGCATGGCCAAAACAGAAGTTGGTAGATTTTTCCTTTTACTCTCTTGTCTCCTATCTACAGTCAGGACCAGTGGTTACTGGCTTTGATTCCATCATTCCTGACTACACCTCTACTGATAGCTTCTTGCCTTGCCACTCACCCACCCAGACCCTGCACCCCAGCCCTACGTGAGGGCGCACCAGTCCCAGAGAGTACTCACTGTAGCACGTGATGCCTTTGTGTTTCTGTGCACATCCTTACCTCTGTTTCTCCCATCTTTTTCTTTTTCTTCAGACACCAGTTTCCTAGAGGTAAAAAAAAAAAAAAAAAGGGAAAATCCCTTAAGTGATTGTCTTAGGCTCAGGCTGAGGTTTGATTGATGAAGGGGTTTGGTGATGTGATTCCCTCAGGGTTAACGAGAAGCAGTTTCCCAGCCCTGCAAGTCCCACTTTGCCAGAAAATATTGCATTAGTAGGAATTAAAATACAATTTGTATTGGTTATGTGCCTAAATTTCATTTAATATTTTGAATCCAGATCAAATAAGTATTTTTTTCTTTTAATAAAGAAGTAAACTTTTTAAAAAATGATTTTGTGTATCTCAGATTCGGAGATAGATACTCAGAGAAAACAGACTGCATTTTCTTCCAGCCTTCACATCTTCAGATTGGTTCTTGGTCTTGACAATAACATCCCATAAATTCTACTCTCTCCATAAATGGATCCCGAAGGGGAGTCCTCTTTATTCCTGGCTTCCTTTAGATCGTGTCAGAACAGGAACAGATGTACTATCTTATAGATCGAAAGTAAACAACAAGAAAGTCAACCAAGACAATGCCAGATTACTCTCTGGATTTTGGAAATTCCCTGGAGGCAGAAACGTGGACTGTTCTCACCTTTGGGAATTATACTTCCAGAATTGCTCAGAGAACAGGAATTTTTACTCCAGTACTGCAGTTTTATTTTAAATCTTTCCACTGCAATTCTTAGAAATAATTTTTGGGGAGAAGTGGCTAGGGAGTAGTATAAGAACATCTTATCTTAGTTATTTTATTAATCATTTTAAAAGCTTAGAGAACATTTTTTCAATGGAGAAAATATTTTCATTCATTTACTGCTCCTCCCCTCAGAGGACTTTATGTCTCTAATAGTACTTGAAATTTGTGAAGCATTGGCATGTATCATGTCTCATGATGTAGGAGCCTCTTATAAAGTAAGAGAGAGAGAGAGATTATGGGAAACTTCAGGACAAGGTCCCACAACTAGTAAGCAGCAGATTCAGATTTAAAATGGCAGCTCTCACTGTTTCCTGGTCCAGCGCTCCTCCTGTAACCATTGTGTCTCTAATATGGGGGCCCCTCTCTTGCTGTGCTTGGTGGTGACTTCTGGAACATACTTCCTCAGCTACCTGTTCTCTTCAGATTATGAAAAACAAAATCCCACTGTCTCCCAGAACTGCATGAATCCCCGCTGATGCTTATTGGTTGTATAGTGGTATCTTGCTCAAGTGGAAGAGTGAGTGCCTTTTATAACTAGGGACTTGTCAACACTTGGAGAATTTAAATTCTTTTTTAAAAATGTTTTATTTATTTTCAAGAGAGAGAAACACAGAGTGCAAATGGGAGAGGGGCAGAGAGAGAGGGGAAACAGAATCCGAAGCAGGCTCCCGGCTCTGACCTCTTAGCACAGAGCTCGAGGCAGGGACTGGTACCCATGAGCCATGAGTTCATGACATGAACTGAGGTCAGTCCCTTAACCAGATGCCCCGAGAGTTTAAATTCTTAAAGGCACCCTGCCCCCTTGGTTTTTTTTTTTTTTTCGACTTTTAAAAACACAGCTTGAACACAGGAAATTCTTCAACATGGTTGTACCATGATTTGAACACAACAGTACACAAATAAGCATTGGCTTTTGACCAAACACGTTGGCAGTTGACTTCTTGGAAGAGGGCTAGTTTATCCAGTGGAAGGTCTGGATTTACATACTCACTTGGAGGATAAAAGAAACTATGATAAGATATGCCTAAGGAGTTGTACTGTAGAAAAATCTGGCTTTTTTCTTTTTTCTGAGAAATACAGATTATAGGTTTTAGGCCACTAGAAACTCTTCTGCTTATCCTTTCCCTACCAAGGATAAATTTTAGCCTTAAGCCAAGTTTTATTGTTGAAAAGCCTAAGGAGGACTTTGGTAGTAGAGCCCCCTTTGGATCTTAATGGTGGTACCTTACGCAGCTCCTTCCCAAGGGCTGTAGCTCATGAGTTGTAATTTGAGATGGTATAAACACCAGCCTGCGCTGTGTACACACGAAGGCACTCTTGAGCTCAGGCCTTCCAGGTGTTTTTTCCTGGAGCTTTGTTTTGCATCATATCCTGGCATTTGTCACATTCCCTTGCCTGAAGCTCACTTAGAGCCCGGCTGTGCTATTGGCTGAGAAATCATCTTGGGTGCCCTTTCCTACAGATTTTCGCATCCCCTTGGGGTCGAAGGAATTTTCAGCTCAGGGGCAGGATAGATCCTGCAGTGCCCAGGCGCACAGTCTGTGGGAGTTTGTCCCTCTTCACAGCTGACAGCATTGCAGAATTCCCTGTGGGACAATAACAGAAACCCTTATTAGCCAATGGTGTTGTTGGAATAAAATCTCCCCACTGCAATGTCTTGGTCCCAGGCTATAATGTTACCCCTCCATTCCCTCTGCATCTTTACCACTTTTTATTGGAGCTGAACACACGCTCCTCATTAGTACCCTGGGTGATATGGGGAATCAGTGTGCTGGAAATTATGTGCAATAGGTACCAGATGTTTGTGTCAACTTGGTATGCATTGGTATTTAAAATGCTTAAGGATCACATTTATTAAATGTGAAAATTAGTTATTGCACCACCCCCCAAAACAATAACTCCCCCACCCCCAGTATTTTACTCCTTGTTATGTGAGGTGTGATAATAATTTCTTTGGGGACAGATTAAATTTAAAATGTGTGCAGCAAATGCATCTGTTCCCAGATGCTTCGTCTGCATTCTGTCAAGCCTTAGGGCTGGCCTGCAGCCAGCGTGGGTGTGGGGGTTCTGTAACTGAGATTGGAATGCTGTGTTGTAGCTAAAGGACATAATGAAAGGGTGAGTCCATTTGCATTTTTTTTAAGTGGAACTGGGAATTTAGACATTGATGTTATAGCCAGATCTTAGGAACATTTCCCATGTGGGCAGATAAGCAAACATGAGTGAAAAAGAGGAAGACGCCATTTGGCAAAATGAGAAAGGAGTTTGTGCTTTCTCATTGAGTTTATGAAGTCTTTTAAGTCAACTAAGAGGTTGCAAGTGTGAACCAAGCAGTCTGTTTT
The DNA here is from genome assembly GCF_006229205.1 of Suricata suricatta. Classification (NCBI taxonomy): domain Eukaryota; kingdom Metazoa; phylum Chordata; class Mammalia; order Carnivora; family Herpestidae; genus Suricata; species Suricata suricatta. The sequence continues at coordinate 66,673,321 of NC_043707.1, forward strand.
ATCACACATGAGTTAATGTGTATGTTTGGCCAATAAGTCTGCTTGTTCATCAAGCAGTGAGGTGGAGGACAGGAATATGAGGGTAGAAGCCTCTTATCATTGAAGAGCTTAGACCTGGCGGCTGGAGGCTGAGAGACCAGGTTCGAATCCCACCCTGCCCCTTACTGGTGGTGTATGACCTTTGGCAAGTTACTTAGCCTCTAGGGGTCCCTGTTTCCCCCACTCTAAAATGGGAGTTTTAATACTGTCTTTACAGTGCTGCTTTGAGGATTAGAAACAATATGTGTACAGTGTGTGGCCCAGAGAAGGTGCATGGTAGCTGTACACATGAGGAATTAAACCCTGGCTTATCACGGGAGACGGAGGCCTAGAGTGTCACCATATGCTCCACAGTGTTGCCCTGAGTGGCCCCGCTGCTGAACCCAGGGCCCTGCTTTATGAAGGAGGCCACTTGTTCTGGGCCACCTGGTCTCACCACTGGGTTTACCTGAATCTGTGCTGTCTTCAGGTCAGTAAATATTTTTAGTCAAGAGAAGTTGCGTCTTGTGAGTGAATAGGGTCTCTGGGTCTGTCCTGGTGTCTGAGGAGGGTATACTGAGAAGGAAAAACGCAGTCTGACTTCAGGGTAGCAAAAGAGGATAAGTCAAACAGAACACAACACCCAGCAGGATTTGGGGGAGATCAGATTGCTTGTGTAGCCAGCAGAGAAGGATACACTCAGGTCATGCTATCAGATCAAGGGAAAGTTAGACTTCTTTGGGAATTATGCACAAAGAGTCCTGGATGGGGTAGATACTAGGTGCCTGAAATAAAAAAATATCTAGATGAGGAGTCAACAGTGAGAAATGTATCTGGAGGTGAACCTGTATGTGTATTACTGTTAAAAAGCACTCTATCGAAATATGCACCCAACTTTGTGGCTTGCAACATGTTGTAGTGGAAATTATATCTGTTCTATCCACATTACAGAGTTTCTGTGAGGCCTCAGATAAAGAATCTGTGAAATGCTTTTTTTTTTTTTTTTTTTTTTAGTAAAATGCCTTTTAACTGTAAACATTGGTACAAGGTGGACAGGAGTATGCATTTATGATATTGTTAGCCAGCATTTCTTCCCATATTGCATGTGCTTGCTCCTCCCTGTGGTAAAGCAGATTTTGCTGTGCTGTTTGGCATCATCACAGAGCACGCTGCTCATTTGCCTCATGACTTTGGAGAAGAGAGAGCTCACGGAAGGAAGGGCTGTGGGTTTCCAGTGGTGGCCACAAGAGAAACTCCCAGCCTTCCGATGCTGTCAGTGAGAGCCTGTATGAGCAGCTCACCAGCTCACAGGTCACCACAGAAGTGAGCAGATGAGTCAGACGGATGGTTTCAGAACATGTTTTCCTAGTTTCCAAGCCTTTGTGGCTCTGAGGTGCTGCCCTTGGGCCCCACGGTGGCTACCCTGCTAGCTTAGGCCTGTGTGGTCGAGCCTGGGGCTGGGTCATACTGTTCCCAGGTGAAGCTTTCCTCTGGAAGTGGCTCTGGCCTTGTGGGAGCAGATGCAGTAGAAGCCGCTTTGAGGCCAGTTGGGACAGATGGGAGGCCAGTTCCTAGAGGCTTGCTATGGCTTTGGGAGAGGGGCAGGAAGGCCTGCACTGACCCAGAGGTGGCAGGAGGCTGGGGGCCTGCTGACAGCAAAGGGGAGCCTTGTGCCACCTGGAGAGAAGAGGCTTGCCAGAGGAGTGTTTGGAAGGAGAGCACAAAAACAAGTTGGTGTTTCCTGCTGCTGTGACATTTGAGGGTGGGGAAGTCCCAGCTGGGACTTGATTCTTCCCTTAGCAACCAAAATGCCACCTCCTTCATCTCATGATTGATTCCACACCCCCTTTACACCTCCTTTATCATAAGATGGATGTTTTATCTATCTACTAGGTAAAGAGTGAAAGGAAGAACTCTAGGATAGAGTTTCCTATTTGTATGAAATCCTTTTTTTTAATGTTTATTTTTGAGACACACACACACATACACACACAGAGTGCAAGCAGGGGAGGGGCAGAGAGAGAGGGAGACACAGAATCCAAAGCAGGCCCCAGGCTCTGAGCTGTCAGCACAGAGCCTGATGCAGGGATCCAACTCAGGAGCCGTGAGATCATGACCTGAGCCGGAGTTGGATGCTTAACTGCTTAACCCACTGAGCCACCCAGATGCTCCTGTATGACATGTTTTGAACATCTCGTGGTTCTTTCTCTTTCCTCTCCCACTCTCTTCCCTCATTAATACTTGAGTGTGTACTGTATGCCAGATGTTATGCTGGGATAAGGGATACAACAATCAGAATGATAGGGCTCCGTTCTTCTGTGGTGTTTGCAGTTTCTGGGTGTATGTGGACATTAAAGAAAAAGTTGGGTTATATAAGTATATATAATAATTATATAAGTATAACCACATGAAATGCAGTGAAGAGAAACGAAGAGTACTACGCGAGTATTTAAAAATGTATACTTAATGTAAGAGAAGTAAGAGAAGCTTTCTTGAGAGATCTGAAGAATCAGTAGGAATTTGCCACACCACAGCGGGGGAGAGGAACAGGAATGGTGGGAAAGTCTTCCTTGAGGACGCCTTGTATGTGGAGTCTCTGGTGGGAAGAAGGTTGGCATTTTTGACGAAATAAAATAAAGGTAGATTAAGTTGCAAGTGTCAGAAAACTCAAATGATATTGGCTTAAAAAAAGTTACACGTGTTTCATATAAAAAGAAATAGTCCAAAGCTGATCCAGGAGCTCTATGTTCAAGGGCCTCGGCAGCTTCCGTCTCGCTGCTTTGCCCCACTCAGCATGTTGTTTCCACTTTATGGCCCAAGATGGCTGCTCTCACCTCACTCATCACATCTGTCTTTTTGGCCACAGAAAGGAGGGAAGGGCCAAAGAACACAACTCCTTCCCCTCGAAAGAAATCTCTTGGAAATTGCATATATCACCTTGGTTATATCTTCTTAGTGAATTTGGCCACATAGCCATACCTAGCTGTGAACATGAGGTAGGACTCCAGTACAGTATTGAAAAGGGCTGGTGAGAAGGGACGTCCTTGCCTTATTCTTGATGTTAATGAGAAAGCTTCTAGTTTCTCACCATTAAGTATGATGTTAGCTATAGGGGTTTTTTGTTGTTGTTGTTCCACATGCTCTTTATCCAGTTGAGGAAGTTCCTATCTATTAGATTGCTCAGAGTTTTTATCATGAGTGACTGTTAGATTTTGTCAAATGCTTTTTTTCTACATCTGTTGATAGGATGATTTTTTCTTCTTCAGCCAGTTGGTAAGATGGGTTATATCAATGGGTTTTCAGACATAATGGATCTGGGATGAATTGCACTTGGTTGTGACATGCATTTCTTTTTTACATTGTTGGATTTGGTTTGCTAATATTTTGTTGAGTATTTTTGCATCTGTGTTCATGAAAGATATTAGTCTTTTCTTGCGATATCTTTGTCTGGTTTTGGTAATAAGGTAATACTGACCTCATAGAAGGAGTTAGGAAGCATTCCCTCTACTTTTGTCTTCTTAAAGAGATTATAGAGAATTGGCATGATTTCTTCATTAAATGTTTGGTAGGATTTGCCAGTGAACCCATCTAGGTCCAATATGTTGTTATGAAAATTTTCACCATACAGAGAGACTTGAGCCCCAGAGGTAGGTGTGAGTGTCAGTGCGCGTGGGTGACCTTACAACAGTTACATAAGTGCGTTAAGCTTATTTTCCTTTTCTTTAAAACAGGGATAATACCGCTTCTTTATGATGGTGTTCAAGGTTATACAGACCTAGCACTGCCCAGCCTATAATGAGCACTTAATAAATAGGAGCAATTTATTGTTTTTTTTTTTTTACTACCCCAGACTGACATTGTGTGCTGAATTGTTGAAGCCACCATTTCTTATATAATCTTGGAAAATAAGGGTAGATAATTTCTAATTTCTTTTCTTTCTTGCTTTCTTGCTCTTTGGTTCTAAGGATACCTTAATCATATTTGTATGGTTTTTTTTTTTTTTCTACTTAGAGGAAAAAGTTCATTAAGGAACCTAAAAACTAACTACTACTCTGGTGTATTTGATGGTCGGAGACGCTCTATATGGAGTTTAATCATTGACCCCAGTGGGTCTTTGTGAAGTGCAGCTATCCAGTCAGTTGATCAGAGTGTGCCCTTTGCATTGCTTTCTTTTTTCTTTGACCTTGGGCTGACTCCTATAACACACGGCTGGAACTATAGCCCATTAAGTGGAATCTTCCCTGCCCTGGACTCTGGCAAGATAGAAACCATAGATTCTAAGGTGAGGATTGCTTGTCCTTAGCACTGGGGGTGTCCCCTGATTCCCCCCAACCCTTAGGAATGACTTTATCCTCTGATTTGTTGCCAGCGAGTTTTTGCTCTAGCCCTGCTGCGGTGATTTAAGGGAGATCCTGACAGGTCATAGTGGCATTGTAAGGAGGGCAAGCCAGACAGATTGCAGGTGTGTTTTGGGTGGAACTACAGGCCATTTGGAGGTTTACACATGCATACAAAAGTGGTGCTTGGTGCTAAAGAGCCTGGTTTTGTTTTGTTTTTTTTAAGTTTTTTTCTGTAATCTCTATACCCAATGTGGGGCTCAAACTCATGGCCCCAAGATTCAGAGTCAGATGCTCTACTGACTGAGCCAGGCTGGTGCCCTGTTTTCAGTTATTATTTAAATTTCAGTTAGTTAACATGCAGTGTAGGGGCGCCTGGGTGGCTCAGTCGGTTGAGCCTCTGACTTTGGCTCAGGTCAGATCTCTCGTTCGTGGGTTCGAGCC
>NC_043707.1:66678219-66679735 GCF_006229205.1 Suricata suricatta
GGTAAAGGAAACACTTGAGTAAAGTCATGGAGTTAAGAAACATGGTATCTCTGGAAATCTTTAAGCCGGTTGGGGTTGCTGGAGTAGGGAGGGGTGAGGCTGGAGAGAGAGGAGGGGGCTGATCAAGAAAGGCCTTGTTGTGACTGGTTGAGGAGCTTCATAGACCAGCAGTCCTTAAGGGAAGGACATGCCCACAGAGAGGGGAGGCGCCTGTGTTCATATTGGAAATAACCATCCTGTTGAGCACCCTGGTTGACGTGGGTAGTGCTTGCATGGAAGGTGGCTTGGAGAGCTGGAGATCAGAGTCTTCTTTTAGGAAGATCTGCAGTTGTCTGGAGACAGAGGAGGTGAGGACCACAGAAGGTAGAGCTGGGGAGGAATGGATATTAGGATTTAAGTTGTGATGATTAGAGGAAGGGAGAATGAGGAAGCAGGAGCCAAATATGTCCGGGTTCTACTTTTCCTATTTGAAGCTCTACTCATTCGTTTCTCTCTCTTTTGGGAAGGTTTTTCTGACCTCTGGCCAAAACTTTGCCATACAACTCTGGCCCCAACTACCCCTACTCATTATATCTTGCTTTGTATTGTTAAGTTTGTTTTGCTCAAGAAAGGGGAAGTGCTAAAAAAGTTGGGAGTATATCTTATACTTTTTGTTGCAATTTTAGGTGTTTAATATTATTTATGCATACTATTATTGGGCTTTAGGCAATTTATTCTATTTACTCCTGGTTTTCTTCTACGAGAGGAAGGAATTGAACACAAGATGTCAAACAGGAGGTTTCCTCCATCCAGAGGAATACACTCGTGACTTGTGTATCTAAAAGGGAATTTAAATAATCAAATACATATCAAAATCATCTAAAACGAATTTAAGAGATCGAGGTTTTAGAATAGGCTAAGCTTTTTTGCCACTTAGTTCTGGAAAGAACTTACCTGGAAAGGAAGGTTCCTCTGGTGAGTTGGCAGTGGCTTGATCATCCAGAATGATTAATTTAACTGTAGCGCAATTAATTGCTGTTTCTGAGGGGTTTGCGTTTGTGGTTCTTTCTGCAGATTTGGAGCCCGGGACCCAGTGTGAGTTGTCGCCTGTCAACGCCTCCCATCCTGTCCAGGCGCTAATGGAGAGCTTCACTGTCTTGTCGGGGTGTGCCAGCAGAGGCACGACGGGGCTGCCGCAGGAGGTGCACGTCCTGAACCTCCGTGCTGCTGACGCAGGGCCCGACCAGACTCAGAGAGAGGTAGGTGCAGGCGCCAGCTTTCTACTTGCTGCCCCTCTGAGTTTGTAAAGACACTTCTCTTTTTCTCCATTCTGGGTTTAGCAAGGATGCTTAGGTGTGAACCTAAGTGGGGAGGTGGGGACACAATGTACACTCAAGAGAAGGATTTCCAATAACAGATTGCTCTCTAGACTGGGCCAGTCTAAGACTTCATTCTGGAGAGATTTTTCAGCCTTGTAACTTTCCTTGCTACCCATATTGGAAAGAATGTTCTTAAGAACTTCGTCTTCTAAACGTGG
>NC_043707.1:66679835-66716888 GCF_006229205.1 Suricata suricatta
TTGTACTTGAATGGAAAGAGCTGGGCGGATAGCTCCTTATGCCATCTAGGCAGCTTCTCAAAGACAGTGCTGGTCTAGGTGATGGTGATTAGCCAAGCTTATAGTGACTCATTATTTCATCTGTCCTCAGCACTATTTGAAGCATTCATACACTTAGCCCATGAAGTCCTATTATTATCCTGCTTTTACAGGTGACAGGTGCAAAGATAACTCACTTACATAAGGTCATCACCTTAAAAGAAAAGTGGCCTCCTCTTTCCTGTGGCTCAGAAATGACCTAGTTTGTGGGTAATGGTCGTCATACTCGAATCTAACACACAGTTGCCATTCTTTCTGTATTTAAGCTTCTGTGTGTCAGAAGTGTTATCAATCATGTATTATCAGAGAGAGAGAAACCACAGTAAAGCCTGATCACAGCTAAGTGTAGGAAAACTAATGCAGAATGGAATTTATCTTTGAGTTTTCTGGTCAAGGAAATTAATTTCCAGAACCATTTGTTTATGCGCCTCAACCACTCTGCCTTTTGTGGGGAGTAGGAAAAGGAGAGGTGAGGTGTCCAGAAGGAAAAGCAAACTGATTTTAATCTCATGAAAGTGTGCAGAGTTGGCTCATTTCAAAGACGAACCATCTAACCTTTTCAGCTACACTGGAAATTATTGTTAATGCACTTGGTTGCTTGCCATTGTTGCTGCAACACATATTTCAGGTCAGATTTCTTTATCCTCGCAATGTGTCTTTAATTCTTAACTTATGGGGGAGATTTGTGGTGGGAGGGAGAGGAGGAGGAGGAAATGCAGTTCCTATGAAGCGTTGCTGACTCCAGCAATTCTTTAGCAGCAATAATTACTCATTTTATATGAATTCTTTCAGAGGGACTAAGAAAGAAAAGAAAGTTTGAGCTATTACAGAAGCAGCAACAGCAGAAATTCTGGATGTTAAATTGTGCGGTACTGTTGTTGACTCTTAAAATAGATTCCAATAAGATGATTGAAGCAAAAGAAAAATACCTCCAGGACTGACAGCAGATTTCTTCCACACGTACATTTACTATGTTAGATTAAAATGTTCATGGCAGTACTAAGGATACAAGAAACTAGCTGACATCCAGGGACATGGTGTGTTCAGTGAGGGAGTAAAGAAACGGGGCCTATGGGGGATAGTCTCCAAAATTTGTTTAAAAATCTAAACATTACTCTTCTTTCTTCAGTATTCGTATATGGATAAGTATGACTTGGGATTAGTCTTTTGAAGATATTTTTGAGATGAGGTACCTGAGGGAAATTGCTGCATTCTTTCTTTCTTTGGGGACTTTTTAAGAATTAGATGGTTGCAGTTCAGTCCTTTTTGAAAACAAGATGTTGGGATATGTGATCTTTGGAAATTCCATCTGACACTGAGTTGCTCTCATATAGTAGACCCTTGGAGTATTTCATAAAAGAGAGAGTATAGAGTACAACTTCAGAGTGGTTGGGGCACAAGAGAATGAAAAGAGAGAATTAAAAGAGATTAACGGGGTGGAGAGATACTAAATATTAAATCTCTCATCTTCTTCATATATGACTGTGCAGCCATGTAGTTTTTATGATCATTTGAACTGTATGATCCAGCAATTCCACTTTTCTAAGTATATGCCCAAAAGAAATGATAGCATGTGCCCACACAAAAACTTGTCCTTAAATAGTTATGGCAGTGTTATTCATATTAGTTGAAGAGTGGAAACAACCTGAATGTCCATCTTCTGATGAATGGATAAATAAATTGTGGTCAATCCACCCGATGAAGGGTTAACTCACTAATAAAAAAGGAATGAAGTGCTAACCTGTGCTGCCGTGTGGATGAACCTTGGAGACATGATGCTGAGTGAAAGAAGACAAGACGGACACATATTTTATGAATCCATTCATATGAAATGTCCCGAATAGGCAGATTTGGAGAAACAGAAAGTAAGTTAGTGGTTGCTGAGGGCTGAAGGGCAAGAGAGAAATGGGGGTTGACCGCTCATGAGTACAGGGTTTCTTTTGGAGGGACAGAAATGTTCCAAAACTAAGTTGTGGTGATGGTTCCACAACTGCATATGAATAAACACCACTGATAAATGTGAATATACTAAAAGCTGTTGGAATGCATTTTAAATGGGTGAATTGTATGGTTATGTGAATTTTATCTCAGTACATTCAACCTGGTAATACTGTAATTAGCCTATAAAGTTTACCTGAACTATATTCACTTTCTTTTTTAAACCAAGATTGCTTACTCCCTCAACCTGAAGTCACGTAACTCTGTTGTTCTCACTGGATAACTTAGTTTTTATAGATATCATGTGTTCTGTGCTAAAAATCACAGCTGATCTGTTTTTGGAGTAACAGTGGGAGGACCAGCGGTACCCTCTGTGCACATCTCTACTGAATAGTGAAGATAAATACTTGTCAAAATATAGTCACTCCAAGGTATAACTGACCTTGACTCTGATGACCAAAGTAGTTGTTTTTCACCAGGTCCCCCTTAAGTGATTAAATCACCTCTTTCCCCTGGTTTGTTATTGGTGCAGGATGGGCACTAAGATCCATTATGAATCAACCCTTCTCTAACATTTTGCTAAATTCCTACCTCCCAGGCGTCTTAAGGCTCTTCAGCTGAGGAGAGGCTACTGCTATTCCTATGTGGAGGAGGTGACAGAGCCCCACACATGGAAGTAATAACCTCAGGTTGACAAGATTTGGAGAAACAGTTACGTTAAGTTAGACAAACAATTTCATAGGCCAGCAGAGAATTTGTATCTGAAACTCACTTGTTACAATAATGTATACAAAGCCTTCTGTAGCAATGCACTGCTTTGCCATTGGCCTCCTGCTGGGTTCTTCTTAGGACAGTGCAGAGACCTATAATTGTATTTTTTATCTGAGACCACACCTCTCATTTGTAATCATTGGTTTTGGAAACAACAGGCCTGGAAGTGAACGGGAAACTTGAAAAAGACTCTCTGGCGACAGAGAAGGGCAGAAGACAGTAAACAGCCCGGAGAGATCAGTTTTGTCTTTAGAAATATGTGGACACCGGTGTCATCATTTCCATCCTATGAAAAGGGGCTCTTGCTCTTTGACTTCAAAGTAAAATGCCTCCATCCCTGGCAGAGTTCGGGCCCTCAGGGTGTTTCCTGATTTCTGAAGGGTTATAGCACCACCAGAGGCTTGTTTACAGTAACATACTTTCATTAGTTGCTGGAATGGCAACAATTTTTTTTCCTATCATCTAATTCTTACTGTGACCTGCTTTTATGTGGCGATGTGTCTTTTCTATTTCCGACTTACCTAATTGCCTGTTTACTATGAAAAGCTGCTGAGGATAAGACCCTAGTTAGCATCACCTATGTCTATAAAAGACATGGTGTTTAAATTTATATATTTGACTTGACATTAAAGTAATAACCATTAATGTCTGTGCCAATAACTGGCTGTATAGAGGAAAGATCTGGAATGCTCCACTGTCATGGGAAAGGGACCAGGTTTAATAAGTTTATCCCTCAGAAAGTTCAGAACCATTCATATTTTCATGTATTTGCTTAATCTCTGCCTCATTCCAAAGAAAGGATTTGGGATGGGCTTACAATAGACATCTCAAGAGTGTAAGCAGAAATGCAGGATGAGGACAAAGCAAAAGAAAAGCATAGTTGTTGGCCACGGGGAACTGTGGTTGGTATGGTTGAGTAGGACATTTGGACCCACGCATCTTGGCAGGTGGGGCCAAATGGGACGTGTGGTTAATCATGCATACGATTCCAAGTCATTTTCACTTTGTACCTTCTTGAGGACTGTGGCCTGAAGTTGTTCCTTCTGCTTTTTAAAAAAATTTAATATTTATTTATTTTTTAGAGAGAGTCAGAGCTTGAGCAGGGGAGGGGCAGAGAGAGAGGGAGACACAGAACCTGAAGTAGGCTCCAGGCTCTGAGCCTGACACGGGGCTGGAACTCAGGAACTGTGACATCATGACCTGAGCCAAAGTCGGATGCTTAACTGACTGAGCCACCCAGGTGCCCCTCCTGCTTCTTCTTTGAGGGCAGGAAAGACCACAGTTGGCAGAAAGAATAGGAAGTAAGCACATCTATCTGAAATGCTAACTGTTCTGCTTGCTTCTGAAGAGGTCCTGTACCCACCGAGTTACGGTAACAGTGACAACCGAGGCAGTGGTGGTGGTGGTGGTGGTGAAGTGCCGGCTGGGGGCCAGCCACTCCTTGGTGCTTGTGTTGTCTCTGCTGGTCCTTACTGTCACCAGGCAAAGGAGCGATGTTTAGAGAGGCGCTCGACGCTGGGTCAGTTGGACTCTTCTAGCTCAAGCTTTCCCTATCTTCCTGCCCACTTCCCTCCTACCTTCAGCTCTTACCTTGTTCCTGGCTCTGAAACCTGCTGACCACTTTGGCTCCACCTGTGAGGTGAGCCAGCTGATCTCCTATTGGGGGTTTGGGTTTCCTGCATAGGCTTGTGACCGCTCATTCCAGTGCCCCCAGTCCCTTTTCATTCCCTTCTTTTGGCTTTGAGGCAGTATTAAGGTTGGTCTCTTTCTGTCTGTTTTCCTCTCTTGTTGAGATTATCACATAAGATGTTACTAATTCTTGCAATCTGCATGGCTGTTAATGACCACACCAAATGCCGCCTCCCATCTGTCCTTCATAGTTGATTATTTCCTCCCCTCTGTCTCCCCATAAAGCTTTCAGCTGCCTTCACAAAAGTAGCCCACCTTCTTGTCCTCTGCTTGTAATCCGTGACTCCTTGTGACCAAACTTGCTTGAACCATGTGATAAAGAACAATGAACAAATTAAAGGATCTTCCTGCCATGAATGAAATGGGTGAGCTTTAGCCTGTGGACTTTGACTCTGATTTGACATCTGCTTTGCTTATCTACACATAGTCTTTCCTCTGCTTCCACAATATTAATAGGAGAACAACATTTCTCTTCCCCCTAATTATTTTTTTTAACATTTAATTATTTTTGAGAGACAGAGACAGAATGATCAGGGGAGAGGCAGAGAGAGAGGAAGACACAGAATCTGACGCAGGCTCCAGGCTCTGAACTGTGAGCACAGAGCCCAACATGGGGCCCAAACCCATGAACCATGAGATCATGACCTGAGCTGAAGTCAGATACTTGACTGAGCCACCCGTGCACCCCATCTTCCCCCTCAGTTATTAAAATATAGATAGAGCAGCCCAGGGGTGAGGGGAATGGGCTTTGTCTTACCTTTAGTCATCACCGCCAAAAGAAGAGATACAAAATTTCAAGACTGGCTTTTTGGAGACTACCTATGCGAGGCCAAAAATATCAGATGAACACTGAACAGTGGCACACTAGCTGCCTTCCTTCTCTGCCTGGGACATTTTTTCCTCTGCAGTTATTCGTGACTGACTTTCCAGGGCTCGTTTTGTGTTTGTGCAGAAAAAAATCCAAATAAACTCAAGGCTCTTAATGTTTCAGAGATCTTAACATGTAGTATATGCTTAGCAAGTGTCAGAGTAAACCGCTCACACACAGACACTGTATATTGGTGAAGTTTAGTTACTAAACAAATACCTTCCATGTATAAACGCTGCCTGGTGTTTGTTTAAGTGGAGATTGTTTTGGAAACCACTCCAGCCTGTTAGGTGAGATTACCTCTGAACTGACCATTTCTCTGTGCTGACAGCAGAGATGCAGGGCTTGAGCCCACGAACCATGAGAAGTCAGATGCTTAACTGACTAGCCACCTGGGTGCCCCGAGATACTCCATACGGTTTAAGTGACGGCAGCCTGCTGGGCAGTATGCAGGCGCTAGGCTAGGAGCAGGGTTGGGGAAAGCAAGGCAACTAGACCTGGTTGCTGGCTCAGCAGAGGACAACACAGGCTAGTTTAGAACTGGCCACGCTAGTCAAGGATGGTTTCTAACATGTTGGGGCAAGATGCTGTATTAGAAACTACAGCCAACTCTCAAATAAGAACTCTCCAGAAACCCGGTTTTGGCAGTGTAGAAAAAAGTGAAAGCAGAAATCATAGCGATAATAGTAAACATCAGGGTTTAGCAAACAAATTGGGACACAAACTAAGCAAAAAAGTTACGACATTCCTACCAAGATGCTGGCTGGCCACAACGCGTAAACCCTGTCATTTATCATAGTAATGTCCAGATGCTGTGAAATTGCCCTCAGAAAGCACTGCATCTTGCCCCACTGGAGGGACTGAGCCTGGTTGGTCTCTGCCATTTTAGCGTGAGGTAATGCTGGCTTAAATTCTCTGTTGATTGGGAGGTGACAGATTGAAAAAGCCTCTCATGGTTGCGTCTTCCCCAGTCTGGAGAAGGCACTGCCTTGACCCCCTCTAACATTTGTTCAGCAGTGTTTTCCAACCATTGTGGTGTTCATCTCTATGTAGGTTAGGATTCTAGCCCTGATCCATACCGTTGTTGCCATGGCAATTTCCTCTTGACTTTAAAAAAAATTGTAATTTCCTAAAAATGTTGTTAGAAAATGTTTTTTTGCAGGAGCCCCCTCCACATCTGAAAATGTGACTTTTTGCTTTTAGGACTTTTTTTGGAGAGTATTTTAACAAGCCGTAGACCAAAGTAAGAGGCAAGTCTACAAATCTGAGACCCAGATGTGCTGATTGGGCAAATGCCCAGCTGGTGTGTGCAGAGTGTCCAAATCTCCAACTTGTACTTTCTTGTTTTCATTGCTTATCTTCTATCTTGACATTTTGTTTGAGAATAAAAAGAAATTTACTGCTAATATCTCTGACTTAAATACTCAAATTCTGCAGAAATGTTTCTTATATCCCTTTTAGATGGTTCCCCCACTCTGTTTTCTGAGTATTTCTGTGAAACTTAGCATGTTTAATTATTTTGCTTTTCTTTCTTCCACACTGAAGAGGCCAGGCGTGAACTTGGTGCTGCTGATCATCTCTCCATGCTATTCTGCTTCTCTTATCCTTGCCTCTCCCACTTCTTGAACGAGTGAATGTCTGTTTGTCCAGCCTTTGCCTTCTTTCCTCTCTGTGGCCTGACTTCTGTTCTCCTGAGCTGATTTCTGATGATGCCCTTCAGACCAGCATCAAGGGATGCTGGGAGTGGAGGGGTGTCCTGGACAGTCTAGACTTCACTACCGAACAGAGGAGACCAGGGCCAGGGAGTGAAGTGATGACTTGTTCACTGTCAGACAAGTTGGTGCCAGTGCAGGACTGGAAGCCAGGGGCCCTGATGCCTCTGGCCGGGCGCTTTCTACCCCAGCATCTTTCCCCACTGTTACTCCTCCACAGCTCCTTTTTCTGCAGCCCCTTTTCTGGCCTCTCCCTCTGGCCTTTAGGATGTTACCTTAGCCTGGTTCTCCTTCTACCGTACCATCTGTTTTTCTGTTTCTTTCCCAGCTCTTTGTTCCTTCTCAGGGGTTCTTGACTGGAGTGTGGTATTTGGCCTCTTTTTCGCCCTGTCTGATGTCCCTGGGTCACTCGTCTGTTCTCTGGATTTGGGTTGTCACCTCCACGCGAAAGACCCCCGACACTCCTTCCAGGCTTCTCCAGTGGAGCTCCAGTCAGGTCTCTAAAGAACCCTGCCTCCCAGGTCTTACCTCAAGCTCCCAGATACCTGAGACGTGCTGTGGGGAAGTGGTTATTCCAGGGTTCTGTCTGGTGTTACTCACTTCCCAAGCGTGTGGCTCTGGGGGAGTTAAGCCCCATTTGTTCATCTGTAAAATGCAGATGATAGTAGCAGTTCCTTAGCGAGTTCACTGAGGCTTGAGAGATGTCTGGATGGCACTTAGGGCTGCCGTGTGTGCCTGGCATATAGTAAATAATCAAATGCTAGCTCTCTATCATCTCTGAAATGGAATGTGAGCCATTATTGTCCTTATCCCAGTCCTGCTTATCAGTCCAACTGCCCTGTCCCAACAGTGTTGCTGTCCCATCTGTCTTGGGTCCTTGGAACCATCTTGGAATGGCCCATCCCTTTCAAGCCCTATATTGGTCCGTCACCAAGTTTTATTGACATTTCCTCTGAAACTTTTCTTGAATTTCTGTGTTCTTCTCCACTTACCCTGCAGCTTTTTTTTTTTTTAATTTGAGAGAGAGATAGAGAGAGAGATTGAGATTGAGAGAATCTTAGGCAGGCTCCATGTTCGGCATGGAGCCCAAGTTCAGAAATTGATTCCAGGACCCTGGGATCATAATCTGAGCTGAAATCGCATTGGAAGCTCAGCTGACTGAGCCACCCAGGTGCCCTCTACCCTGCAGCTTTTTAAACCAGTTTCCTGGGACTGATTGTTTCAGTCTATCTTGTGAACCATTTCTTAAAACCAGTTTTCTCTACATAACACCTCATAATTCATTCATTTACAGACGCATTCAGTGAGTTACTCACTGAGAACCTACTGCCTCCTTGGTAGACATTCTGCTACATCCTTTTTTATTTTAATTTTTTAATTTTTTTTTTGAGAGAGAGAGAGAGAGAGAGAGAGAGAGAGAGAGAGAGGGAGAGAATGAAGAGGGGAGGAGCAGAGAGAGAGGGAGACAGAGGATCTGAAGTGGGTTTCATGCTGATAGCAGCAAGCCTATGTGGGGCTCGAACTCACAAACCACAAGACCGTGATGACCTGAGCTGAAGTCGGACATTCAACTGGCTGAGCCACCCAGGTGCCCCACTTCTGCTACATTCTTACTCATGTTTATGTCTTCAGCATTTATGGAGAATTTAGAGCAAATAAATTGTAATGCAGTGTGACAAATACTATGACCATTATTTGTTTTAAAATTAACAAAATTTTGCAGGAGCCCAACAGAGGCAGTGGTAATTCTTTCTGCAAGTATGGGAACGACTCCCAGAAGAGAGCATTTAATAAAGGGCTTGAAAGTCAAGTAGAAGTTTCTGGACAGAAGAGAAGAGAGGCCTCAGTATACACAGAGGGAAAAGCAGAAACCACATGTAGAGGAAAAATTCCTCCATGTACATGTGTGTGGCTGGGGTACAGGTCAAGGAGTGCAAAACTATGGCCTTTGGGCCAAAGTCTGCCTGCTGCCTGTTTTATATGTACATAATTTACATATCATAAAGTTTATTTTTCAGCTCCCCGAAAAGAAACTTTGTACCTGTTAGTGGTCATTCTCCATTGCCTGTGGTCCTACCCTTGCCCTAGACAACCACCTTGGAGTAGAAATAAAGTCTACTTTATTTCTTTACTTTGGGCATTTTTTATAGATGGAATCATATAGCATATGTGATTTTTATGACTG
Source organism: Suricata suricatta (assembly GCF_006229205.1). NCBI lineage: Eukaryota > Metazoa > Chordata > Mammalia > Carnivora > Herpestidae > Suricata > Suricata suricatta. Next base: position 66,689,077 of record NC_043707.1, read on the forward strand.
GCTTCTTTCACTTAACATAATGCATTTGAGATTCATCCTTGTTGTAGCATGTATTGGTTATTTCATTCCTTTTTATTCCCTAACAGTATTCCATTGTATGGCTCTGCGGTATTTTGCTTATCCATTCACCAGTTTGATATCTGTTCTTTAAATAAAGTGTTGTTGTTTTTTTATTTGTAAATAAAGCAGTGTATATGGAACATAGCCATGCCTATTCATATATCTATCATACTGTGGTTGCTTTCTTACTACAATGGCAGACTTGAGTAGTGTGACAAAGTCTGAAAGATTGATGATCTGACCATTTGCAGGGAAAACTTGCCAACCACTGGGATAGAGGATGGGGACAATGGTGGGGACAGTGGGGGAAGGGGGGGGCTGGGCCTTGTAAGTGGAAGATGAGAGTGGAAAGTCTGCATGAGTGAAGGTTTGGACTGTGGATCTGTGGATCCACCATGGATCTGTGTTTCTCCAAGTATGTGTGGTATGTGAACTCTGCTTCTGAATCCCTTAGAGATGCTTAAGTGCAGGTTCCTGAAACTCATCCCTGACCTTCCAGGGGAATCCATTGCCCCACACCTTTCTCCTAGTTCCGCCTGAACTGCCCTCTTAACTCACTCATTCTGTGCCATGTTAGAAGTCCATTTGTAAGTCTTAACTCTTCAGCAAACTCTTCCTTGGTTCTTTATCCTCCTCCCGCTCCCTGTCTTCTAAAATTGCTCTGAGTCCCCTTCTCCCCACCCCCACCCCAGCACCGTCTGTACCTCCTCAGAGTATGGGATTGTGTATTTTCGTGTAGTATTTGCTGCTGAATCACACTAATCTTGCACACCCAGCGGCGAGTGGACTCCTTAGAGGCAGAAACCAAGTCTTGGACCTCTTTTGCTTGTGCATATTGGGTTCTTGAATGATGCCAAGGATGTTATTTAAAGGATCACTGTAAGTCTTCGGAGACTACTCCCCTTTTCCACACTGAACCTTAATTGGATTTGCATCGTATCTGTGGACTTGGTGTTTTGTTCTCAGGCCTCTCTTAACCATTCTAGCTAAGAGGCACCCTCCATTTTGTATTATGGCTTTGATTTCTTTTTCCTAATTAAATTTCATGCTCCTGCAGTTTAAAGTATCCAGAGCTCTGTGTCAGTCTTTCCCCGGTCCATTTCTGAGATTTTGTTACATTTTTTTCTGTAGTGTTACAGACTGTAGTCATCTGCTAGTAAACTAGTTAGTCCTTTTCCTCAGCGAAAAGCCGAAAAGCCGTAAGTGATTTTCAGCTCCATGCAGCTCTCTGGGGTAACTCATGTGACCTGAGCCAGGTTTGAAGTTAGGCCATTAAGAATGATCTGTCCTCATGATGTAGGGGAGGATTCCCAGCCAATTCTTAATATGGCTGGAATTAATTAACCTTGATTCCCCCAATTAAGAGAGGGTATTTTACTCTACCCTATATTGTTAAATATCTCATAACTTGTTTTTTTTATTTTGTTTTTTCACTCAGTGAGCACTTAAAATATCCCTGCCTGTATAGTAATTTGTTCCCTGTTTAATGTGGCTTTTTCCTTTGTTTACTCTGGACTCAAGTCTTTGTAGCTTGTTTTCTAAGTCAGCTCAAAAGTTGCTGGTCATTGGATTTGGCAGCGTTTTCAAGCTTTACCCACCAGAACCCTACAGGAAGTTGTGTGTCGGCCAGAAGAGTCTGTTTATTTAAAGCATGGTGTCCAGCAGAAGCAATCCATTTATGAGGGTCTGTTCTTAAAGGTGCAGGAATCTGGATCTCTGTTTGGAAAACCTGTTGCTTTGACTTCGTTGCAATGTGTGCTCTGTCCTTTCCTTTCCAGACTGCCAGGGCACCTCAGCCAGACTGGTGGGTAATTGAAATAGTCCTTTCTGAGCTTCTTGGCCTTGTCTGAAATGCTAAAATATCAATGTCCAGATAACTGGATAGCTCTTTTAATCTCTTAAGAATAGGATTGAAAACTATCTTTTTTTAATGAATTAGCTTTTAGAAGTTTATTGGTCACATTAAAAATTTTTTTTTTAAATTTTTAATGTTTTTATTTATTTATTTATTTATTTATTTATTTTTAAGAGACAGAGAGAGACAGTGTGAGCAGGGGAGGGTCAGAGAGAGAGGGAGATACAGAATCTGAAACAGGCTCCAGGCTCTGAGCTAGCTGTTAGCACAGAGCCCAATGCAGGGCTCGAACCCACAAACCATGAGATCATGACCTGAGCCAAAGCCAGACACTTAACTGACTGAGCCACCCAGGTGCCCCGGTCACATTTTTTTTTAATGTTTGTTTCTTTTTGAGAGAGAGAGAGAGAGAGAGAGACAGACAGAGTGAGTGGGGGAAGGGTAGAAAGAGAGGGAGACACAGAATCCGGAGCAGGCTCTAGGCTCCGAGCTGCCAGCACAAAGCCCAATGTGGGGCTCCAACCCATGAGCTGTAAGATCATGACCTGAGCTGAAGTCGGATGCCTAACCAACTGAGCTACCCAGGTGCCCTATCATTTTTAAATATTCTGATAGTGTTTTGCTCTGAGTGCCCTCCTGATTTAGAATGCTAAAACTTAGTTGAAATGGCTATACTTTTGACTTCTGGGTATGGTTCCTTGCCCACCGTCATCTGGTATTGTCTAGGTCCTAGTCCAAGACATCCTGCAATAGTGCTTTACATTGATGGCATTTTTTACCCAAACTCTATAGAGTCCCTTGGCTGAATCTGGGATTTTTATATCCTTTGCAGGAAGACAGGCAAATTGCAGGTATGACTTGGCTTCTGTTGAAGATAGAAAGACTAGCTGGGTTTAGCTATGAGCCAAGGATCCAGGATCACTGCAGTAGCCTTATTCCTACCTGGAGCCCAGATACCACATTGTGCACATTAAAGTTTAACTTCTCTTTGTTGATACGTGTGTACACTTATCTGATTCCTTCTGAATTTGCTATAGCAAATTGGTGATGTGGCTATGGTTTATATGTGCCTCGCCCTAGGCTTGCCACAGGGTAGGTACTCAATACCTGTACATGGGTTTAGATGGAAGCAACATTCATTATCTTAAGAGGTGAGAGCCTTTGGCAAGTGTGGCCTTGCTCCTAGTGATGTGGGCACATGTGCAGGTGCCTTGGGAGAGGGGGAAAAAGAGACATTGCAGCTGAGAGGACTGAGAAATGGAGGGTAGACAGAAAATGGGATGTTTCTTAGCTGTAACCAGGCTGTGGGGTCAGGGTAGTCTTTTAGTGGTCAACAGTTGGATCTTTTTGTGAGGTGGAAGTTTTATTGAGATTTCTACTTCCTAATACCTACAAAAGAGCATCGACTCGCTTGAAGTCTCAGGTAAATTTAACATTTAAGAACAATATTTTACACATTCCTACTCCTCTCAATCTCAGTTTGATAGACGTGCACTAGTGCTTTCCTTGGGAATCAGTGGTTTCTGAAGATAAAGGACAAATCTGAAGTCCAAGGCAGCTAAAGGTCCAACGGGGCATGGACATGCATGCTTTGGTGTGAGATTTATGGGTATTTAGGGTGTCTCCTTTGCTTGCCACTTTGAGTCATAAATTGGGGGGCCTTCCAAAGTCAAAGCCGATTGAAGACTTTAATTTCCAGTGATGAGTCATGCTTGGGCATTTTGCCTTCGTCATCTGGCCCCAGAGGACTTATGGGGGCCAACTGTTCTACCTTGTATTCTGAATACCACCCCCGCATTCCCAGATTTTGTCTGGTGCAGTTGGCCAAAGGGCTCTACCTGTTCCCCACTATTAGTTCTTTCCGCTGAGCCTAGCACCATTTAGAGGTTTTAATATTGGCCCTTTACGACTCTGTATGTTATTAGTGTTGCTGTCAGTCCTGCTTCCGTATGGACTGAAGATTGCACTCCCCGCCCCCCGCTTATCATTGCTGGTTGTTAAGATAGTGAGAATGTAAATGAAACGGTAATATTACTATTATGAACAAGTCTTTCTCTGAAGAGATTTTTTTTCATTTTTAATGCTGTAAATATCTAATTCCCAGTGTTTTAGTTGGAAGCTCTTCAAATTTCCCAAATCATAAAATCTTTCAAAGCCTACTCCAAGTTACTTTTTCTTGATTCCATTCTCCTTCTTTTTGCGTTAAAAAAAAGGAAAGAAAAAAACCACCCTATTTCCAAGTAGGGAAACGACCTCTGTTTATAAGACACCAGAGTGACATGGACCCCTAACCTTCCATGAGCTTTTTTGATGTGTTTTGGAGATGTGTACAAGAATGCTATTTAGTCCTGTCTTTGCCATGTGTTTTTATATACATTTCCTAAACACTTTCCCTGGCTCTGTACTATTGCTATGTATACGTCCTACATGTGTTTCCTATTTTTTATGACTCATACTTACGGTACTCATAAAGATTTATCCTTTATCTTGGCTCTGAGTAATGAGTCCACTTGCACGTTTCCAGCAGGCATGTGGGGTGGGACTTTTTACTGAATCCTGCAGGGTAGGCCTCTTCAAGGCACAGTGCAGGAAACATGACATATTCATCTGAAGGTACTACTCACTTCTCCTCCCCAAGGGAACAGTCAGCTCAGTTTTTGTGAATTTATTAATTTGTATTTTCCAAGTTTTTCTTTCCCTTTGCCCCTTTTAGCCATTCTGCTGCTTATTGCGAGACCCCCAGGAGGCAACTAGATGGAACAAATGCTCTGCTCCTTTTCCCTGCTTGTGACTGTGTGAAAGGGTTTGGTGGAGGAAGAAGTAGAAACAGTTCAGCTGAAGCGATACGTGTATTACATGTGGCAGCAAACACCCAGGGGGTCTTCTTGGAGTCACATAAACATCCAGATCCAAGAGACTGTCAGAGGCCCCAGGTGGCTTTAGTCTACTTAAAGAGTTCCAGGGTGGGGACCACAGCTCACAGCTGGGCAGCATGGCATCTCATTTTTTCAGGTGCCCTGTGGCTGTCTGCACATCAGTCATATCACCATCCAGAGCTCTCCAGTAGTTGTCTCAAATGCCAGGAGATCTATGGGGTGTGTGTTTGTCTGTCTTGTCCTGGTTTAGAAACTTCATACCTCCTGGGAGCTAATATGCAACTGTGCTCTATAGGAAGAGTGTCGATGGTGGCCATGAAGGAAATGCCCGTTTTTTGAGAGTCACTGTTCTCAGGGAAGCCCTCACATCTCTCTTCCTATCAGGTATTTTTAATCTTTCCAATACTAGTATAGTTTTCCAGTTAGGGGTAAAATTTGATCATAAGCAACTTGCCTTATATTATAGTTGGCATGTTGTTGTAGACTACCAGGGTTACAGAGTTAAGAGAGTTAACAGAAGATCAAATTCTCATGTAAAGGAGGAATACATTTTGCCAACTCTCTGTCCACACCTGTGGTAGGCTAACTAGTGGCTCCCAAAGATATGCCCACATCCTATTCCCCAAGATGCGCCTACATGAATGTTTTATAGAAAATGCTACTATACAAATGCTTTATAGAACAAGTCTTTGCACATGTGATTAATTTAAGGATTTTGAGGGGAGAAGATTCTCCTGGATTATCTGAGGGGCCTCTAAGGGCAATCACATGTGTCCTTGTAAGAGAGATTTGATAGAGACAAAAGGGGATAAGGCCATCTGACTCTGGAGGCAGAGATAGGAGTGACAGGGCCCCAAGCCAAGAAATGACAACATCTGTGGGAGGCCGGAAGAGGCAAGAAGTGGATTTTCTCTTAGAGCTCTGGAGGAAGCACTGGCCCTGCTGACACCTTGATTTGGGCTCATTAACCTGGTTTGGTGCAGACTGGTTTTGGATGTCTGGCGTTCAGAACTATGAGAGAATACATTTCTGTTGTTTTAAGCCCCTGAATCTTTAGTAATTTGTTACAGCAGCCACAGGAAACTAATACACCCCCTCTTTCACATCAGCTTGGGAGGTGACCTTGAGTTCTTTCTGTGTAGTTCTCCTGCCCTCATTTGGTTCACTGGCTGTGTTCTTCATCTCTGTAAAGGACACCACCACCCCGTTGCCGAGGCCAAGAACTTTGGCATTATCCACGACCTCCTATGTTTTCTTAGATGTCATGTCCGATCTTGTTTATTCTACCATAAAAATATATTCTGAAACAGCCTCTACTTGACACCCCCCCAACACACATGCCAACCCTCCCCTCTTCAATGGAGCCACCATCTCATCTTTATTTGAGACACGGTGAATGGCTGGCCCACATCCCTTCAGAGGGCAAGATCTGGAGCTAGGTTCATGGGTTGGAAGCCTGGCTCCACTCTTTATGAGCTGTGTGACTCTGTGCGGGTGTTTAAATAATAGTATCTACTTCATGGATACAATGACAGTAAAACAGTTACACTGTGACAGGTGCTTTGAACAGTGCTTGGGCTATAATCACACAATGAGTGTTAGCTGGTATCATTATTAACTAATAAGATCTGCTCCCCACACGGCAGCATCAGTCATCCTTGTAAGTCCGAGTCACAAAACTCCACCTGAACTTCCTGCAGTGGCGTCCATTGCATTTAGAATCAAATCCCCACCACACTGTTCAGCCCCCACCCACCTGCTCACCAATATTACGGTGCTACAGTTGTGGGGCCTGATGTCCTCCAGAGGCACAGAGCACACTCCCACTTCCTGTCCTCTGCCTGGAGCACTTCTCCGTCCTTTCATCCAGTCCCTGCCCAGCTGGCACCTCTGCAGAGAGGCCTTCATTGACCACCCCATTTATTTATTTATTTATTTATTTATTTAGTGTTTGTTTAAATGTTTATTTGTTTAAAAAATTTTAAACATTTATTTTTGAGAGAGACAGACAAGTGAGTGGGGGAGAGGCAGAGAGAGAGAGAGAGGAAGGCAGCTATGTTCACCACTATACCACCAACGCTGCTCTGAGAGAGGAAGAGAGAGAAAGAGAGAGAGAGAGATGCAGAATCCCAGGCAGGCTCCAGGCTCTGAGCTGTCAGCACAGAGCCCAATGTAGGGCTGGACCTCAGGAACCATGAGATCATGACCAATCAGACGCACAGCTGACTGAGCCACTCAGGCACCCCAATGTTTATTTATTTTTGAGAGAATGAGCTGAGGAAGGGCAGAGAGAGGGAAACAGCGGATCCAAGGGGGCTCTGTGCTGACAGCAGAGAGCTCAATGGATGACCCCATTTAAAATAGCCATAACTCACCCCTACTGTCTCCAAACCCTGTTTTATTTTTTAAAAATAACTCCTATCATCTGGTAAAGTATCACCTGATATTTATATTTAAATGTGTTTGTTGTCTGTCCCTTCCACAAGAATATCCATGAGATGTTTTGTTTTGTGCACTGAGATCACTAGTAAATAGAACATACCCAGCATATAGTGAGCACTCAATAAATTTTTGTGAAATAAGTGCTTGAGTTAACAAGTATATAAGTTGACTGTAACAGTTGAGTTTTATTAAATAGACTACTAATTTTTATTTGGAAATTTTATTTGGGAAGTAATTATGTTTTCTGGGAAATCTGGTTATTGATATTAGTATGTTTGGTTCAGTCATGAAGTGTTTGCTTTTTAAAATTTTTAATGTTTATTTTTGAGAGAGAGCGAGAGAGAAAGAGAGCACGTGCGTGAGCATGAGCAGGGGAGGGGCAGAGAGAGCGGGAGACACAGAACCTGAGGCAGGCTCCAGGCTCCAGGCTGTCAGCACAGAGCCCGACGCGGGGCTCAAGCTCACAAACTGTGAGATCATGACCTGAGCCGAAGTTGGACGCTTACCCGACTGAGCCACCCAGGCACCCCACGTAGTGTTTCCTAATTCAGGTTTCAAGGTCTGGCGAATTATGAGTGCTAATAATAGGGAACCCAGCCCTCCATTTACCAAGATCTTTTTTGTTTAAACTTGAGCAAAGCTATAGAACCATGTGTGTCTCCGTTCCTTTATTTGTCAATAAAAAGAGGCTGAGAAGATTGAGATCTAATATTTCTTTCAGTGCAGCTTTTTGCATTTTTTTTTCCTTTTTCTTTTTCTCTCTTTTTTCTTTTTGTAGTCTACATTAAGACTTAAGGTTGTACTTTTAAATATAGTTAGTTAATTCAGGTCCCCAAATTGAAAAACGGCATAACTTGTATTTAGTACAAAATATCAATTGAAATGTAGATAAGTGTTTCTGGGATTGTTAAACTAGAAAATGTCTTTAAGGAAACCCTTAGCATCTAGTGGGAACCACTCAATAGCTAAAATGTAAACTAAGGGTGTCTCATATCTTCGTGTGTATGTGTGTTTTAAGAAAACCTAGATTAAGTAGGGTTTACAGATCTGGGACAAATCTGGCCTCCAGATACTTGGGAAATGCTTTTGAGTTTGACTGCTTAGATCTTACTGCCTTGTACAGTAGGAGTTTCATGATTTTCCAAACAGTGTTGCTGTTTTATCAGGACAGAGGACACACAAAGAATCTCCCACTCTCTTTTATTTATTTGAAATACCGAAGATTAGAAGAACTAATCATTTCAGTTTGCCGGAGCAAAGGCCCTTCCTGCTGTAATTAGACCCAGGCAGCTGGACAGTCATGGCAACAACCTTCGTAGACTGTGCACCAGTGCAAAGCATTGTGGGAGTGAGGAGGGCAGGAGCTCATATAGCTCATGCTTAGATGTGTGGACCATGGCAGAGAACCACACCTGAGAACAGAAAGGACAGAGACATCGAAACATATTATTGCTCTAAACACATATGATAAAAACGTAGCCAAACAGGCTTAATCAAGGGCAGCTGGGCTGCGATAAACACAGAAGTGCTAAGGAATCAGGCATGTTGGAAGGATGTGGGGCTGGGGGAGGCTTGTTGCTGGAGTAATTGGAGCCAGGTGTGTTAGCCTGGCAATGGTTTTCGGAGGTGAGAATTTGGAGAGGTTTGAAATAGGGATGTGGTTTGGCTGAGGGCTAGAGGGAGAATTTTCCATGACTAGGGGAGGAGGCTGGTAAATAAAACAGAGCCGAGTTGAGGAGTATGAAATACGTTGAAGAAAGCAAGCACATTGGCAATTGGGAAAGCTTGTGCCTGATAGCCTTGCCTGGTGGTGTTTTTGGTGGGAGAATGGGTGTTCAACCAGGTACTCAGGTCTTCAAAGGTGGATGAATTGGTATAACCTTTAACACTGGGAGGGGCAATTTAGATAGACCTGTAAAGATAAATGTTTGTCTCCAAACCTCCCAGCCACAGTTTGGGGAAAATCTCTAGCTTTCCCTCATAACCTGGTGACTTCAGCTGCCTTGGAAGGGAGGGGGGTTCATGGCTTCAGCACTTCTCGTGTGTGCCTAATTCTCCAGAGTCATATTCCAGATGGAAAGGCAGCTGATTGCGTTCTGTTCATACATTTGAGGTCACTTCTGAGTAGAGGAGGTGTTGGGTTAGGTGTGGAATGAATGTGTATTCTCGGACCACACATTCTTTGTTGGATTCTGAAGTCCCTAGAATTGCAATGAAGTTTGGAGAGCAGGAGTTGGGTCTGCCCAGGTTAGCCTTGCCTAATAGGAAGATGGTGAAGAACCTGTGAAGATGGCTGAATTTGTGCTGCCCAAGTTCCATCTCTGGGGCCTGGTTTTTAAGGAAACCCAAATCCTGAAGGTTGAGGGGAAGTCTGGGAAATGGCAGAAGAAATGTTAGCTCTTTATTAGGAAGCCAGGTGGCTGAGGGTCAGGTATGCAGATATCATTGGTTTGTCATCCTACTTCAAAATCCAAGTACCTACAGGCAAGAGGTAACAGCACACTGGTCAGGGCCAAAATCAAACATTGGTAGCTATTTCTTGAGAAGATTATGAAAACTGGTATTTTGGCTGGTCTTTCAACACCCTAGCAAAGGACTTGTTAGCTCTAGTTTACAGGCATGGAAATTGAGGCTTAGAGGTTAAATACTCTAAGTCAGGAGCTTGGAAGCAGTTGGCAGAGCCCAACCAAGCTTGAATCTGCAGCACATTAATTCCTATAGATGGGGTCAATGTGCAGTGAGTAGCTTTGGGCAAGGTGCGTTTTCTTAAGGTTTAGACATTTATTCAATCATTGAATCAAAATTTATTAAGCACCTGTTACTGTCAGGCACAGTACTAGGCATTGGCAGCCCTGACACTCCTAATCTTGAGAATTTGACCAAAGTAGCAAAGGGATAGCGGATAGTGAATTCTTCCCCTGCTCTTGCTCCCAATGAGATGATCTCAGCCATTTTGCACTCCTTAACCGTGAGCTTAAATATTGCTCCTGGTGTTGTTTGTTGACTCAGTCATATTGGAAAGGTGAGTTTTTTTAACACAATGAAATAGCCATTTGGTAAGTATTACACGTAAATAGCTGGGTTGTCATCTATAGGTTAAGAGCTTAGAAAGAGGGGCAGGTTGGGACATCCTGTTACTAATGATAGTTCTTTTCTATACAAACAACTCTCTCTACTGGATTATCTGTGCCAAAATATTACCAAATAGCTTGGAAACAGGTTAGTGTTTTACCCTTTAGGGATAAAAAGACCATGGAGTTGAATTTGGAAAGGAATCTTGGAAAATGTTTCAATAAAAATATATCATTCACATGCCCAAAAATTCAGCACTCCAGGGCTCCTGCTGGCAGAATCAGGTGAACTTTGAAATATATTATGACTTGATCTTGAATTCTTGCATATCTCAATAGGCTGAAAGTTATTTTTGTTTTATTGGCAATGACCTTTTATCAGAAATACCTAGTGGAGCGGGCTTTCTGGTAACTTTCTCTATATACAACTGCCTTCTATCCCCTTCAGTTTTATATAAAAATGTAAATGGAGGATTTCTCAGCATCATGTTATGGAGTCTACCCCATATGTTGGTTTATCTTTCCTTTGTCTTTTATACATTGTCCATTTATTCATTCTAAAAATGTAGGAATGTTTACCATGTACAGGCATTGTTCTGGGACTGGAGATACAGAGGTAAATAAGGCAGAATTTCAGCCTTCACACTCTTTATGTGGTACCCATTCAGGAGACAGGCAGGAGTGGTTGTTGGGGTGGTTAGGAAAGGCTTCTTTAAGGAGATGCACTTAAACAGAGACTTTAATGATGAAAAGAAGCCATGCACAGGTCCAAGAGAAAATAGGCCAGATGAAGGACCTGCTGATGTCAAGGCCCTAAGCTTGGAAGCAGCTTGTTGGAGGTAAGTAAGAAGGCTGGGGTGTCTGGAGTAGAGTGAGCGAGGAGGAAAGTGATGGGAGATGGGATTAGTTAGTTAAGGGACAGATCATGTGGTGGGTGTGTTGCAAGGGACAGAGTTGTTTCTTGGCATTTCTTATGTTTCTGTGTTCTTATCCACTGGTTAAAACGGCTTGCCCTAAATTCTGAAGACCTGAGGAGCCCTTCTTTTTCAATAGCAGAGAATTGGTTCTATAAAGAGAGAGATAGATAGTTCCATTAGCCAGATAAGTAGAAGCAAGATTACTGGAATGGTTATTTGAGTTGTAGTGTCCATGATGCCATAACCAGTGTGTAGCTTGGGCATACCATTACCTCTTTGGGTTTCAATTTCCTTAGCTACAACAAATATTTGAAGTAGAATATCTCTAACATCTCTTCTATCACTAAAAATCAGTGGCTTTATTATACACAAATTTGATTTTGTGTTTTATCATCTGGCTTCTTTCAGAATTTTATCAGCACTTTTTGCAATAACCAAGTCCACTAGTTCTAATTTCACCCTTTCCCCTATTCTCTTGCTTCTAAAATAGCCAGTAAAGTATTTGGGGGAGGGGAGGAGGTGGATGGCAGGAAGAAGTAAAAAGAAGGGAAGAAAAATGAGAGAACTTCATAACTTTGCACCTTGGATCCAGAGCTGGCCAGTGTGCCTAACCGTGACCATTTAGCACATTGCCCATTGGCCTGAAAGAATTCCCAGTCACCAGATGAGTCCATTGTAATGACTTAGCCTTGTTCTCAGCCTAATGATTTATGGTTAACTATGAGCAGCCATTGTCTTTATTAAGGAGGATTATCCCAACAAAATTATGTTTTTAGAACTTGACAGTGTAATCATGTTGTTTGCATGGACTCTTTTGTTTTAAAATCATATTTTTTATTTATTGGAAGTTCTGCATTTTAATAGAAAATAGAAAAATATGCCAGTCTTCCTGAAATTCAGTATAAATCATGAAGCTCTGTCACTGAAAAGTATGTTTAAAAGAAATTAACAAAACCGAATAAGTTAACTTGTCTTAAACTATTATCTTGTCAACACTCACTACCTATTTTGAAACACCACTATAAATCTTGATTTGCCCTTAGGATTAGCTTTGAGTATTTCATGATTTGTTTTGTTTCTGCCAAGCATAAAGGACTACAAGGCACATACTGACTCAATGTTAAAGTAAAAAAATTTTTAAAGGGGTGAGGGTGGGGAGGAGGGAGAAAGAAATTCTCTAAGACATGTTCACACTGGTCTGAAAAGTTCAATGAATTCATTTTGGAATATTTTCAGTGTTTGAAAGAAGGAAAATCTTCTGTTTTGTTTTTTTGTATTCACTTTGGCAGATTAAACTTCTGTCAGTCTTTTAATTGAGTACACAAATCATTCAGACCTGACATTTCTGAACGGATGATTCAGTCACATCAGGCAATTTTTTCTCATCAACTACATCTATTCCTAGGGATCTGACTTAAAGACTGTTACTGACTGTCAGTTGCTCAAGTAACTAAGCTTTGCTCTTCATTTATGAAGGTCTAGCTTCTTCATTTATGAGGAAACTGAATCCTGAAGTAAGATACTTCAGCAGAACTTTTCTTTCCCCTTATATGAATGCTCTGTCCAGAGTTCACACTGGAAGAAATACAAAATTGGGAAGCATCAGTGTTAGTAGTTTATTAGTGAAAGTTCCTTTTCTCCATTTCTTAGGCAAGGGTAATTAATTGCTTCTCCCTGATGGCAAACAATAAATCATTTTCTGTAAATCAGACAATTCTGTTTTCAGTTGCTTACCAACAGTTTACTTTCTTTTTCAAAAAGAAGACTGTAGGAGAGATGATGATCCAAAATGATTTCAGGTGTGTACTGAAACTTATTAGGTCTTGCGAAGAAGAGCATCTCAAGAAGACATTCCTAGGAGTAGAGAGTATCAGAGCTGTTCCCTTTAGGGATGGTAAAGTAGAGGCAGAGATAAAAGACTCTCATGGACTTACTTCTTCTACGTAGGGTTGGAGATAGATTTTTGCATGTAACTGGGACCAGAATTTCCAGGCCCTGTGAGTTGTTCCTTGTAAAAGTGTTGAAGGCAAGTAACTCAGAGTAGTTTCCTGATTCGTTGATAGTTTTTGGTTAAAATATACCCCAAACTCAACAAGTGTTTCTTGAAGGCCTCTGAGCTGGGAACCAACCCAGGGAACGAATTCCTTAGGTCTGAAAGACTTGGATTTGAGGAGGAAAGTTTAGTTTCCTTACCTTGTGAGATATCCTTGGTAATTCAGTAATGACACCATATAAAATTGGGAACAGGATCAAAAATGGGATTTTTTTTTTAGCTCAATTACCAATATATATTCTTTTGGGCAAATAAGCAACTGAAGTAGATTTAATAAATTAACGCTTGACTGTGATTAAGTGATACCTGATATGCCAGAAATAGATGTACCCTTTATTTTTCAGGAAGCAAGCCATGGTCACATGTCAGTGAACTATATTACATGCTATTCTTTCCTTTGCCTTCACTGTTTAGTTAAGCTTGGCTTTCTTGGCCCATTGATACCTGGCTGCAGTCTACCTTCCCGATTTTATTTCTCTACATTGTTTGGTACATTTCCTCAGCTTCATCTGAACTAAAGGTTCCCCACACCTCTCCATGGTTCCTCTTCCGCTTTGACATTTCTCTTGAGGGTCTTCCTGTCCTTTTCCCCTCTATTCTTCCTGTTCTTCCCTGTTTACCCTCAGGGCCTAGAGAAGGGACCCCTTTCTCCTCCCACATTTACATCTGCATATTACCTTTTTGCCCCCTTTAAACTGTGACCTTCTTGAGGACAAATTTTGTACCTACTTTGAATTTGAAGTCCTTACAGAGTGGCATTTCCCAAATACACATTTATGGTGTCTGTCTTCACAGTTTTTGCAGAGTTCATATACTACCTGTATTATTGTCTCATATTTCTCTTTAAATTAAAAAACAAACAAACCTAGCTTCACCCTAACATCCTCAACATGAAATTATGTTTTTAATACCCATGAGAATGAAGACATAAACTATATATAAAAAGTTCTTATTTCTTAACATTTCTTAGATGTCACTATGCTTTGTGAAAGATTGATTTGCCAAAGTGCTTTACACATACTAGCAGGCTGTTTAGTATCTGCTGAATGAAAAAAATGGCTGCACAAAACATATGAAGTAAGAACGCTTTCTCCCTGTTAGTTTAGTAACTTCATGACTGTTAACCTCAGATGAAATAAAGAGAAGCCAGAAAAGCAGCAAGCCTTTAAGTGGAGCCATTCATTCCTACCTGTGAGGCAATTAGCATTAGATATTACTAATTACTTCCTTTTGTAATGCAAACTGCTGGGCCAGTGGAGCCTCTAGATAGGTGACTCCCGCTGATTGATTGAGCATCTTGTTTGAGACCCCAGAAACTGTACAAGTGGACCCCCTCTCCACAGTGGGCTCAGAAAGTAGCACTATACGTGGAGTGCATCTAGAGAAGAGGAATGTGATAAGTGTGTGCATACATCACATTGTTCTAATCAAATTCTCAGTGTTCTGTTAAAGGTAATTTGAGTTACAGATCTCTCCCTACCAATTTTTATTTATAAATGCATGTGTACCGCCAATGTAATTGAGGTTCTGAAGATATTTTCTATAAATCCTGGCTAACGGGAATTATATATTTTTCTTACTTTTGAGAATGTTGTAAGGCTACTTGGGTGTACCACTTTGAGCTCCTTAAAATAATAAAATAAAATAAGATATAAATTAAATGTTCTGTGTATTCAAGCTACATTATTAATAATTAACTGTAATCATGTTAATAAAACATAAAAGCTTTTATAAATCCCTGAAGAAATTTGTTTCTAAGTTGCTAACTTTATAGTTGCTGCTTCTATATAGTAAAGAAGTAATATATTTCCTTATTTGCTATTTAAACCATAGCATAGTGCCTGAATGGCTCACTCAGTTGAGCATCCAACTCTTGATTTTAGCTGGGGTCATGATCTCACAAAATGATAATATCGAGCCCTGTATTGGGCTCTATGCTGATAGTGGGGAGCCTGCTTGGGATTCTCTTTCCCTCTTGCTACCCCTCCTCTGCTCCCGCTGTATTTGAGAGAATGAGAGCGTGTGTGCACGTAGATGAGAGGCAGAGATAGAGAGAGTGTGAGACAGAGTCCCAAGCAGGCTCCTGACTGTCAGCACAGTCCCCAGCATGGGGCTCAAACCCACCAGCTGTGAGATTGTGACCCTAGCCGAAATCAAGAGTCAGACACTTAACCGACTGAGCCAGCAAGGTATCCCAAACATTAAAAACAAAAACCAAAAACCAAAACAAAACAAAAAACCCCAAAAGACTATACTATAGATTATTAGATTAAAGACCCTAGAACAGGTTATTTTCTTATTGTTAAATGAGGTTTAGACTATTTTTTTCTTAAATTTTTGGAAGTAATCCATGTAAGGTCCATATGGCATAAAGTCTAAGGTTTTCATCAGAAAAATCACCTCTCTCTCTTTTAAATCCAGGGTTGGGATCAACAGCTGTTCTAGCATGGGTAGGGTAACTTGATATAATGGTATACATTTTTGCCCTGGTCTGCTCTCAGAGCAAATTTGAAATGGTTGTTTTGGAAAATGTGCTATGAATTTATCTCTAGACCTTCGCACCAGAGCAGTTAGTTCAGCCCAGCAAATCCCTGGCACTTGATGTGCATCTTTCATAACAGAACTTTGATGCTGTGACTTGATGCCTTGAAATCAGCACAACAAAATGGTGCTTGAAGAGCAGTGTTTACTTTGATCATTTTTCAACTTCTGTGCCCCAGCCTTTTCACGGAGTACAAATTGCTTTACCAGAGTTATGGGGCTGAAGCCCACGGACTGTTTTTGTAGTCTGGTTGCTGTGGTGATTCTTAGCCTTCCATGAAACTCCATCTCCAGGGAAACAGAAACCTTTGCAGCTGTCTCAACCTTTTTGGTATCGTATCTAGTAGAGGTCTTCACTGAGCTTGTTGCAAGCCAGAGAGTGGTCGATAAACAAATACGTAGAAATAGGTCATCTCATTCAGGACATGCTGTATTGTTTCCAAACAAACAACTCCCTTATCCTTCTTGCAAATCATAGGAGACTTTGAAGTATCTCCAAGCCTGGCTGAAGCCAGAGTTCAGTAAGCCGTGGAGATGTCCTTGGTCATGATAATGATATGAGCAAGAACTTAGGGAGGATGGTTGATGGCATTATGTAGAGCTGCCAGGTGGGGAAGAAAGAGTGGTGGCAAAGGAGAAGCTTAATGGGGCTTATGTGTGTGTGTGTGCTTGGAGAGGAGAATTTGGTTTAGGAAGAGGGTTTGGGCTCAGTCCAAGGATGCCAGGAGTTTGGTGTTTGCAAGATTGTGAGGAAAGTTATTTTGACCTTTTGTCTCAATGGGGGACAATATAGACAAGACCTTCCTTCCATAGGAAACAAGGGAATGGAAAAAAATAGCCATGGTTTTAGAGGGTAGAAGTAATAATAGCTAACATTTAAAAGAGCACTGTTTTAAGTGCTTTCCACATATGGCATGTTTAATCCTTTGACATCTGATGGAATAGGCACAGGTATTATCTCCATGTTATAATCAACGAAACTGATGCCCATGGAGTCTTAACATGTTCAAGGTCCCAAGGCTGGTAAGAGGAGAACTGAGATTCCAAATGGCTCTGAGTCACTGCTATTAACCACCAGGTCAAACTGCCTGTAATTTAGAAAGGAAAGCAGAGTGACCCAAAGGATCGAGTTCCAGGGGAAACTGGCCAACTTGGAGGAAAATGCAGATCTTGGAAGAGATTAAATTATGCCTTAACATGTGTTTATTGATTTGTTCATTAGTTCATTCATTCATTCATTCATCACTATATATTTATATAGAACCTACTAAATGCCAGGTATTAGACTAGACCCTAAGGTAATAAAAAGACAAATCTCAAACCCTCCTCTTAGATGGTTGGTATATACAATGTTGATTTAAAACAAGGCAGCAGGTTCCTTGTGCTCTAAGAGAAAGATCATTTAGACAGAGGTCAGGAGCATATACTGGGAAGAGCTTCCTTCTTCTGAGGGCACTGATACCAAGAAGACTCCTTAAAGGGCATGGCATTTTTTTCTGTGAGATAAATAAAATTGATCCCATGTAAAAACAAAACTAATTTTATTAAAAAACTGAAATGGAAAGGAGATTTTAGTTTTTAACTGTTTTTATTTATTTTTGAGAGAGAGAGAGAGAGGTTGATTGTGAGCAGGAGACTGGCAGAGAAAGAGGGAGACAGAGAATCCCAAACAGGCTCGAGCCCCATGTGGGGCTTGAACTCCTGAACCTTCAGATCATGACCTGAGCTGAAATCGAGAATCAGATATTTAACCAACTAAGCTACTGAGGTACCCCGAACTATAATTAAATTATGTTAATATATACCACTACTTCTTTCTAAATAGAACTGAGATGTCTCATTTGCTGAGTTTGCTAATAGCTTGTTTTTGAGAATTTCCAAACCACAGTAGAGCAGAACATCCACTTTATGTAAAGAGCTCTGGTAGGAGTGGGTTTCAGAGTAGTGAATGCCGAGCACTCCACAGGGGAAACGGTTTGAGAAGACTGAGGTCATCCATTGTTAATAGAAACTTTCCCTGATGCCTCAGGTGATGACTATGCAACATTCCTAAAATCTGGTGAGAGCCTTTCTGGAGCTAATACCTAAGCTAAGTTCTTAACTATGAGAAAGCATATTATGAGTGCTTTATAAATTTTAACTCATTTCTTTCTCGTAATAACTCTAAAAGATAGGTACTATTATCCTGGTTTTCAGATGAACAAGGTCACACAGGTAAGGAATGGAGTTGGGGTTGAAGACGGAATTTGATACAAGTGTTCATGCTCTCAATTATTATCCTGGGCTGATTAGTCATATTTAACTTCATGGGTCCCGTAGTAAGCCATAAAGTAATCAAAAGGCAGTCTCTTAGACACTAAGATGTTCTTAAAGTAGCTTGAAGATGATTTAGGATGCCCCCCGCCCCCTGCCATGAAATATCTGGTCATTCACTGTCCTAAGCTGGACAGTATCCACTTGGCACATCATCTATATATTTTTTTCCCTCAGTGCTTATTAGGAACCTTCCATGGTAAGTGGAAAATTAATAGGGGAAGAAACACAAATTATATAGTTTTGCTGCTTCTTAACCCAGGTTAAAAAGTTGGTTTGCTTAAGGAGTTGGTATCTGATGATGACTATGACTTTATCAAGTTTCTCTATTCTAAAAACAAGGTATTTTAGAACATTATCTAGCTGTAATAGTCTGAAATTTTTGAATTTCATCATCTGTCTTTGGGAGAATAACAAAATTTTCTATCACATTCAGAGTTAACCATAAATTTATAATAAATATAAATGATCTAACCAACAATTTTGGGTGATTGCACTGATCTCTTTTAAGCTTAGGGGAGATTATTTAATATATTTTGAAGAATAATGGCTTTTTCAAAGCTATTTCTAATTTTAGAATCCAGACTCTTAAGCAAGAGACAACAGGCTTCCACATACTCACATATATATATATATATATATGTATATGTATATATATATATATATATATATATATATATACACACACACACACACACACCAAGACAGACAGATGTGATCTGAACCTACCACAGTAGGATTCTGAACTCTTTATGAGATACTGAAGAACTATCCTCACTTCTCTGACAAATTTGCTCTATCCTAGTATCATTTTCTTTTGAAATAATTACTATTGAGAAATACTTTTGAGGACTTTACAGTATTGCTTATTAGATATATGGATTTTATTATTTATTTATTTAAAATTTGTTTTATTTTAGAGAAAATCTTAAGCAGGCTCCATACCGAGTGTGGACACGGGTCTTGATCCTATGACCTTGGGATCATAACCTAAGCTGAAATCAAGAGTCAGGAACATTCAACCAACTGAGCCACGCAGGTGCCCCTACCTATATGGATTTTTAAAAACAAACTTAGTAAACTTCTTTAGAGAAGAAATGAAATAAGAAGTGAATAAAGTGATTCTGAAAGTCTTAAGCCAAGTATTCAATAATGAAATCACAGAATTCCTAGACTCTAGGGTCTTAGTGCTCATCCAGTCTGGCTTATACTTGGCTTGTGAGTGTTGTTTCTAAAATATCTCTGACAAGTGGTCATGCAGCCCATCCAAGTACTTCTGAATATTGGGAAGGAGTGAGAGAAACCAGAAGATTTATCATGTTCACAGATTTTGGCTGTTTGTTACACAGAGGTTTGGGTTCGATTTGTCCTGCCTTCTTGTTGCCTTTCCTGACCCTTGGAATCCTCTTCTTCTCCCCACCCCCCAGCCCGGACATGTCTCAGTCTTGGTGTTGTATTACAATCATCTCTTCAAGTGTCTGGCTTTCCTCTGGTCTGTGAGGAAATTGGTGAAAGATAGGCTGTGTCCTACTCATCTTTTTGTCTATATCAATAGAAATAATTGTCGTGGTGCCTGGCACATCATAAGTACCTAACTAGTGCTGTTTGGATAAATGAAAAAAAAAATGCATAGGAAACATGTTCCCATCTGAAGCTAGCTTAGTGTGTGACTTAGTCTTAACTGTCTTAGATGAATGAAATCCTGAGGACTGATGGGAACTTTCAGCTCATCTAAGATAAACTGAGTTCCTTGTATCACACAAAGGTCCTTCCAGGTGAGGTTCGAAATTGGAGTTAGTCTGGTTCATTCCCTCTGCAAGTTCAAACCACATTTTTTTTGATGTGTGGTGAAAACATGGTAAAATTTACCACATTAGCCATTTTGAAGTGTGGCACAGTTCAGTGGCATTTGTACGTTCACAATGCAACACAACCATTACCATTTTTTCATTCCAGAACATTGTGTTCACTCCAAAAAGAAATACCAGATCAATTAGAAGTCACTTTTATTCTCCTCTGTCCCTAGGTCCTAATGATGATTAATCTGCTTTCTGTCTTGAGATTTACCTGCTCTGGACGTTTCATATAAATGTAATCATACAACATGCAGTCTTTTGTGTCTGGCTTTTGCACTTCACATATGCTTTCAAAGTTCATGTTGTAGTATGTATCAGTATTTTATTCTTTTTATGCTAAGTAATATTTCATTGTATGGATATGTCACATTTGCTTGTTTTGAATCACATTTTTACGGCTGTGTAATATTTCATTGTGTGTGTAACACCTTCTTTAGCCATAGAAAAAGATGTGATCTTGCCAGTCCAACAACATGAATGGGTCTAGAGGATATCATGTTAAGTCAAATAAGTCACATTGAGGGAGACAGATACCATATTACTGCACTCATGTGGCATCTAAAAAACAAAACAGATGAATAAATAAACAAAAAGCGCAATCAGACCTGTAAATAATGAGAAGAAACTGGAGCTTGATGGCAGGAGGGGGAGGAGGAGATTGGGCAAAACGGGTGAAAAGGAGTGAGAAATACTGGCTTCCAGTTATGGGATGAATAAGTCATGGAGATTAAATGGACAATAGAGGGAACACGGTCAATGGTATTGATACAACATTGTCTGATGACAGACGGCAGCTACACTTGTGGTGAGCATAATGTAACTATAGAGTTGTCAGATCACTGTGTTGTACACTAATGTAACATTGTGTGTCAGGTGTAATTTTAAAAATTTTAATCACATTTTTATGGAGAGATTTGTCGTTTTGATGACTAAAGTTCCTTATTTCTGCCCAAGCATCATGAATGGCAAGGAATATTAATTATTTTTATAAAATCCTAGTAATTTTGGAATATTTAAATTTATAACCCAAGTCTAAATATTTTGTAATGAACCCCCTCCCCACACTTCTACTTTTCCCATTTTGGCTCTACTTGCTGCTCATTAGAGAATGAATCAGAAATAGAATGGTAGACTCTGGTAGTTTTGCTGAAAATGAGAAGTAGAAGGCTAGCAGCTGTTGACTTAATAGGCGTTTGGGACCTGACTGAATTATGAAACAGAGCTTAATTTGTTTGATTTTGGTATCTTTTAGGACCTTGCAGACTTTGGTCAGAATTGGAAAATTTCCTTTGAGATGTTTTATGAAAGAGTAGCTTGTACCTTCTCCATTTACATGAGAAACTAAGCCTTTGTAATACTTTCAAATTCTCTTTAAATACAGGTGTTGTTGCTGTACTTACAAACACATAGACCTTACGTGTTTAATATGCTGTGTAAAGTTCAGAGATTAGAGCCTTTTTTCCTTCATTTCCATCAATCTCATAAGAAAAGAGATTGTATATAAAAAGTTAAGACACTCTTAGTATTTCCATACGTTAAGCAGAACTTCATATTTCTCAATGTTATAAGGGGAAACAATTTTGATTATTCTATTGAAAATGAATTGCTACCATCCCTTTTTCTTTCTGTTTCTCTACACATTCACTAAGTCCCAGTAATATAAATTGATTTATCAGGGCTTAAATTTGCTGACTATGTATATGGTTTTGACAGTACAGTATCTTTATTACTGGACAATGAATGACTGGATGGTATTAATGCTGTAACTTGAAAAACGAATGGTTTGTGTCAGAGTTTTTACCTGTTTCATTTGTACTTGTACTGAGATAAAATCTATTCCTAGTTGCTTCCATGACACTCAGTGTAGATTTACCTGTAAATAAATATTGACAGGACCATTCTTGATCTAAATAAGGAATATTGTTTCTATGAGTCTTTGAGTTTGTATTTTTCTTTTTCCTTTAGGTTATTAATAAGTATTTGAAGATAGAGAGAGAGTAACTTTAATACATATGTTTCCAGGTATCCTGATCTTTATCGAAGCTTTATCCCTTTCCAGTTAGAGCAAGTGTATTGAACAACTTAAAAGAAATTTTTTTTAATGTTTATTATTTTGAGAGAGACAGAGTGTGAGCAGGAGAGGGGCAGAGAAAGAGGGAAACACAGAAACCAAAGCAGACTCCAGACTCTGAGCTGAGCCTGATGTGGGGCTCAAACTCACAAACCATGAGATCATGACCTGAGCCAAAATCAGATGCTTAACCGACCGAGCCACCCAGGTGCCCCATACTGAACTACTTTTAATGCTGCCTCAAAAAAATAGGAAATTTAAACCCTTCAAATACTGGCTTTAGAAGATATTGTTCTATCACTGACACTGAACTATCACATGCCAAATTTTGTATGCATATTGTGGCAACTTTCTGTTTACTTCTGTGATCACAGGTCTCATCATGAAAACATTGCAGGGCTCAAGGAAAATTGATTGTGTGGAGGAAAATGGGCAAAAGTACTGGACTCATGTAAATACTGCAAACTGAATTTGCTCTGTTGTCAGTTAGGCTGTTCTGACAGAGTTCATTGCCTGAATTAAAAATTTTTAAAATTCCATGCCTCTGAAAGATAGTGGAACATTCAATCAAAGAAATTAATGTTTTTTCAGGAAAAATGCTCCCCAAACACAGTTCTCCCCACTTTGGCTTCTGGGTTATTTCTCTCTTCCTCAAGATAGAGCATGTAACATTGAAACTAACGTTCCTTTAAAAACATTTCCACTTAAAATCATAACCTGGCTAGATGAGACCAGAATATCCTTAGGGGGCCAGTACTGTGAACTTCAGGAGTTGTTTTTGTTAGAGCTTTCAAAGGAAACCAGACTTTACAAAATTCCCAAGCCTTTTCTACCCTGACCAGAATTTAGTTTCCTTAGAGAGTAATTTGGTCTAATCCACATATCAAGCAGGAGCCCCTGGAGTTCAAGGAATGATTGAGTTGCACCTATGCTAATTCAGTGACTTGTAGAAATACAGAGGTTATATTTTTGCAGATTGCCAGAGCTTTAAAGTTCTAGTGGCCCGAGTCT
Source organism: Suricata suricatta (assembly GCF_006229205.1). Classification (NCBI taxonomy): domain Eukaryota; kingdom Metazoa; phylum Chordata; class Mammalia; order Carnivora; family Herpestidae; genus Suricata; species Suricata suricatta. The sequence continues at coordinate 66,712,143 of NC_043707.1, forward strand.
CGTAATTCTACGTGTGATGTGTCTGAGATACAGCTGATTCACTTGGATATGAAATGCACCCAACACCATTTTGAGTTTCACAGTACATTTGTTCATGAGAATTACAGTGAGCATTACTAAAGCTTTTGTAGAGGAGATGGAGGATTTACATCAAAGCAACTCACAACTTTAGCTGGCAGTGTAGACATCACAGTTCATAAAAATACTTGTTGACTGATCCCTGTGGAGTTTCACCTACCTCCCAGCTTGTGCTAGCTTCCCATCATCTTGCTCACAACTCATTGCCTTTCCTTTGCTCTTTATCTTTTCTTTTCCAGAAGCACAAAAGTTCCTGCCTCTTGCTCCTGTAGAGCAGGCTGCTGACCTCTTCTTGGCCTCAAGGCCAACACGAAAGGTTAAGGTGCAGTGGGAAAGTAGGAAGAGAAAAAAAGAGAAGGACAACAAGAGACATTCACTCTATTCCTAGCTTTGCCACTCTGGCCATATGACTTTGGAAAATTTATTTACCTCTAAGCAACAGTTTCTTCATCTTTAAAATGGAAATAATTAGATAATTAGGCACAATGCCTTCTGATGCCAAATCTTAACCCAGCAGATGGCTCATGGACCCGCCTATGTCTGTCCTTGGAAAACAAGGACAATGGCTGTCACTGCTCTTCTTGCTGCTATTCGCGTTAACAACAGAAACCCAAGTGCAGTGTTTGTGAAGTCCCTGCCTTAGTAATTACTCCTCTCCAGATTTCTCTTTCGTGCTGGAAAGGTGACAGTGTGTGCCCATTCACATTTCCTTGCCAGCTTCGAGTTAATTTGCTGGTCTAGGGGAATCCAGGCATTTTCCTTTTGTAAAGCTTAACGCATCTTAAATCACTGCCTGAACACCAGTGCATTCTGTGTTTTTTGCTATTACAAATTCACTAACTTCAAGATGGTGCTTAAGCAGCAATCTTTATTGAGATCTGTGACTGCAGTTGGCAGGTGGAAATGATTAATTCACTACTCAGGTCATGTGAGAATTGGGTTCTTGCTATGCTTATTTTTTAAATATAGCTCCCATTGGTCACCTCAGTGATTCTCTTTATTATGCAGTTCAGTTCACCACAATATTGACAAGCCGGCCAATCTGACATTTTATTATTATAGACACATATCATGCCAAATTGCTGGTTTGTTCAACAGTTAAGTAGCAAAAACAGTTTCAAGCCCATTATAAAAGTAGAAGTTGAAAGGAAATGTGTTTGTATAGCACATAGTTACATGGCTCTTTGCTTCTAAAAGTAGTGTTACAAACAATAGTAACGATTGAGATGGGTCTGCTTCTCTAAGTGTGGCAAGGAATATAAAAAATAAAAGCAAATTTTTTTCATATTAATCCGTGTGCAAATACTGAGCTCCTTCAATTTGTGTAGAATTGTACTTTCTGGCGGGTTCTAGCACACTTCATTGCCTAACTGAAAAGTGTTTAAAATTCTGTGTTCTAAGAGAGGGTGGAATGTTTGGTCAAACATTTTCCTCTTTCTTACTTATCCCTGAGAAGAAAAACCTGCTTCAAAGGCTTTTTCACATTGTATCCATTTGTATATTCGTAACTGTTAAAGATAACAAAATAATCTTGTGTGCTGTTTGTTTGCCTAGTGTGGTCCCCAGACAGGGCATAAATGGTACTCTGCCTTGTCCTGTACACACAGGAGAGGTTGATGATCAGGGTCACAAAACCTAGGCGTGGCCTTGAGTTCTCTCCACACACATTCCCAGCAGCCACCACCATTTGTTTTGGTAAGTTGAGTTGGAACCTGCTTTTCTTAACTATGTTTTAAAGTTCAAGGCAAACTTGATAGTGAAAGTTAACGTTCTCTTTACTAGAGGTACAGTCACACCTTTTGGCCAGAAAACCATGATAATACCACTCTGTAACCATTATTTGAAGCATATTTCATGAGTGACTTATATTGATTCTTTCAGAAAAGTTGTTGATTGCTTGCTGGATGTTCAGCTCTGTGCTAGGCCCAAGGATGCAGAAATGAGTGGGACTCAGTTTCTGCTCTTGAAGAATGCCCTTGAGGATTTCACAGGGTATGTGTGTGTAAATGACAAACATCTAAACAGATTTTTGCAGTGCCACGCGGAGGTAGTAAAACGAACGTGGTCTTTTGAGCCCCGGCCTGCCTGCAGATAGGGGAGAATTTCACTGATTTTGAGTTGGACACACCTGTGTGTCCAGGGGCCGGCAGGAGGGTGCCGAAGGCCAGAATCCTAAAAGGCCATGGTGTTTTGACAACATATCGTAAGATATTCAAACAGCAGATACTTATTACTAAAGGATGACGGAAAAAGTGCCAGTGTTAGACTTGCCATCCGCAGTGGCCTGTTGAGGGTTCCCACAGCGCTCTGTCTCGGAGCATGCCCACATCCATGGTCTCCCCTTTCCCTGCCTCTCTTCCCCATAGTGACTGAGCTGTGGGCTACTCTGGGAAGAAAGGGCCAGGGTCTTTGAAATCCCCTTGCAACTCTCCCAGGACCCCTTTAGAGGGCCATGACCTGTAGTTTCAGAAATATTCTTCTGTTTATATCAGCTCTTGTCCCTCAACCCCCAACCCAAATTTAGTTCCGAGTATTTTTCCAGGGCATTCAAAATATAGAGCAGAGAGGGCAGGCTTATTTCTGCATCAGATTTCAGACTTTTATTTTAGGGTTTTCCCCCCCTGTTTTGTGGTCATAATAAAATATTTTCAGAAGCTCCCAGGGAATCCTGAATCTTGTCCTTGTTTGTGGGGGGAGGAATTCGTTTTGCTGTACCTCTCTCATCATGTTAAATGGTTTCAAGACAAAACCATTGGGAAAAAGAGTGCTCTGTCATTTGCCATGGCAATGTGAAATCTCTGACCCCAGTGCTGCTGAGAATAGAGAGGATGGCCAGTTGACTTCCATGGTGAGGGTAGAGACATGCAGGGGGTCAAGATTCCTTGAATTCGGCTCCAACTGATTAATGTTTTTCTAGAAATTCAGAGAAATGTGAAAATAATATAATAAGGGAAAAATTTTTTAAAGCTCCAAATCCACCCCTCCAAGGATATTTTAAGGGAATCTTTTTATACCAATTCCCAAATGGCAGAAGATAAGCGATGGCAAATAAAATGTCAGATGTAGGGGATCCTTGGACCAAAACATACTTTCAAACACCGCAGCAGGAACTAACTACTGTTGACCACTCACAGCAATTAACTGCACATTTTGGATGCATCTGGGGTCTGATTTGAGCTCCTAAAAGTCCTGTTGCCCAAACAGAAGTAAAATTTGAGTTCAGCTGTGGTACCCCAGCATCCTGAAATAGATTCATGTCTCATTGGCCGTCTGTGTAAATTATGGGTGCTATGAGACCCCAATTCAGGATGTTTTCAGTTACTACCAACATCGTTGCTAAGTGGATGTCTCCTTACCTCTGAAGAGGGGATAGATGATGGCTATATACAGACCAAGGTGTGATTTTATGGGTCTTGGTTATAGTCGCACGGCTAGGGTTCTTTTCTTATTTATCTACTTGTAAACTGATTATTGGATCATTCATTTCAAAGCATTTGATCTGGTTTTAGAGAACAGGAGTCTCTCTGGTAGTGGTTTGGATGACTTCATTGTTTTCATGGGTCCATAGGGACTGTTACAAGAATCAGAAATGTTGAAATGGAACCTCACTGACACTTTAGCAAGATCAGACAGCTGTTAGACTCTCATATCAGTTGTTTTGCTAGCTTGCCTTATGTTTGTTTAAAAAAAAAACAACCCATGAGTTGAGAGAGGGGGATGTCTAACTAATAGAAAAATTTTGAAATCACTATGGTAGAACTATCTAGCATCTCTTCCATGAACCCTTAGAAATTCAAAATAATTTTCCTATGGCATTTTTCCATAAAGAGAGTAGAGCTTTTCTTTCTTTCCTGTAAGCATATAATTCATCTCCATAAAGTGATTTACAAAGTTTGAGACATATATAGTTTTTGCTTATAAAAGATAATGTTAGGGGGAGCCTGGGTAGCTCAGTGGGTTAGGCATCCAACTCTTGGTTTCGGCTCAGGTCCTGATCTCATAGTTGTGAGTTCAAGCCTCGCATCAGACTCTGCACTGGCAGCTCAGAGCCTCCTTGGGATCCTCTCTTTGCCTCTCTCTACCTCTGCCCCATGCACACTATCTCTGCCTCTCTCAAAATAAATAAATAAACTTTTTTTAAAAAAGACAGTTTTTGGAAAACTGAGAGATCTTCACCCTAATAAGGTCCAGAGAAAAATGTCCTTGTTTTCTGGTCATAACATGGGCAGGGACATTCTTCTTAAATAAGAAATAGGAAGTTTGTCTTTCCACTTGGGGGCTTTATGCTCCTTGGAGTTGGCCTTGATTTTGGTCAAAATTGTATTCAGATTCCCCAGAAGAGTACTCAGAAAAGACTTGCTTTGCATTTTTTTTATAAAATAGGAGAAATACATTCATTATATCTGGTAGTTAAAGTGCACAGATAACCTCAGAAGACCTAGTATAAATAGATGTCATATCATATGACCATTTGTAGGAAAGTGGATGGACCTTGAGGGTGTCATGCTAACCAAAATAAGTCAGGCAGAGAAGGACAGATACCATATGTTTGCACTCATAGGTCTAACAGGAAACTTTCAGAATGATCTAGCTTCAAGAAAAGCAAGCAGTTAGTAGTGCTTAAGAAAAGATTCAGTATCTAATGGATAGGTGATACCTGTCACAACA
>NC_043707.1:66716988-66750802 GCF_006229205.1 Suricata suricatta
AAAAAATAGTTATTTTCTAAAAAAAAATAAAGTTAAAAAAATAAATAAATAGATGTCATAGAACAGATTAGCTTTCTCTTAGCTCAGAATCAGTGAGCTTTTCCTCATTTAGGGCAAAATCAGCAATGTATGAGGGACAGTGTCTACATATGGGATGTGACAGATTAGATTACTTGCATTTTCTCATGCCGATAGGAAGACTGAAATGCAGCACTGTTTGAGACAACCAAGATTAGAGCAGGAACTCTTGGACTAGGCTTTATGGACCACTTTGTAGTCAGCGTATGGTTTGTAGAGGTCACTGAAACCCCAGAAACTGCATGTACAAGTGTTTTGTTTCTGAATTGTCATCTATTAAGTTCTTTCTCAGAGAGGATGCATGTTAAGACCACAGGTATAATCTCTAGTTTAATTACATGAAGTCATTTTGTTTCTGTTTCTGCCTTTAGAATGTTCCTACTCTTTTACAGTAGACTCCTTAACCCAGGTTAATGGGTACTTGACCTGGAATTCATGGACCTTGTAGTGAATGTGTTTTCTCTGACATTGCCTGCAAAATATAGTGCACATATGGGATTTTTTTGGTGTGTGGCGCATCTTGCGTTAAGTTCTCAAATGCTTTGTTACTGCCAAAGATTAACACAGAAGCCACCAGTTTAGAGACCTGTCATTGTTTCTTCATTTGGGATGCATCCCCTTTAGTCCCATTTGCCTTCACAGCCACATGGCCCCTAGATTTAGTTTGTTATTGCTTACAAAGACCATGGACTAAGTGGTGACCCTTCCTTTCATGTAGACTTAAGATAGGATTGAGAGTCAGCCCTTTGAACCACTGTTTGGATTGCCAAGCTAGAAATCATTGGATACCGCTTGTACCATTTCTCCACGGCTGCTGTCTGCCTCTGCTCTGGTAGTCAGACCATGATCCTGGGTCAGTAACCTACCCATGAAAATTTTCAGCAGAATGTTCTTATCCTCGTAACTGTAGTCTATCCTGAGCTAAAATTGGTTCTAAAGAGGATTTTGTTTTTCTTTGCTTTGCTTTTTTTTTTTTCCCATCCTGAGAGAAAGTAGGCACCTTAGCTAGGAATTCTTTCAGAGATATTCTGGCTCTGTTCTCCTCAACATTCAGGGAGCTTTTATACCTTCATTCTTCTGTTGGTTGTTTTTGGTTGCCCTCTGTCTTCCCTTCAGCAAGGTTTATTCTAGTAGAGGAAGGTTGTTGAGGGATTAGGTGAGCCGGTGCTTGGGGACTCTCTGTTCTTGCCAAATGATCTTTAAAAAAAAAAGTATTGAGTATTTTTCTTTTAATTTCCCAATCATAGTGTGAATTCTTCTTTGCCAGATGGTTTTTGGGGCTTTGCCTAGGCCCTGTGTGCCAGAGTCGGGGATTCATCTTGGCCAGACGCTGCCACATATTGAAGAGGGAACTGTTTCCAGGAAAGCTCAGAGCTGTGGCTCCTAGAAATCTTTCCTTGATTGTGTGAGCCAGGCCTTGACACTTTTGACCATCTGGAAGATTTTGGACCCTGGCACCAATATCTGTCTTATAACACATTTTTCTTTTCATTTCCTAAGTTTAAAAAAAAAATTCTTGTTCATTTGAGATATATATTTATTGGTATTTTATCTGCACACTTCAAGAGTGGTATGCCTGAGGGCTGCAAAGAAAATTATCAGAAAAAGAGTTGACGTACCCTTTGTGGATACACATGGCTGTTCTTTGTGCTGTGATGGTGCTCAGTAAGCAGTTTTGGAAGGAATAAATCTGGAAACTTTTTACTGATACATACTGTTCATGACAGTGTTTCTTAGCCATTTTTCAGGTACTCTTGAACAAGTAATGACTTCATCTCTTCTTTCTTCACTCTCCAAAGTATATGCTTTCTGTAGTGTACGTCTATCTGTTCATGCTACAGTTTGACTCTGTGACCCTGCTGTTTCTACAGCCTCTCTTGTTTACAGTGGCCATCGATCTGTTTATTTCTAGATGCAGACAGCTGTGCAAAATGCTGTGAGGTAGCATTTGTACAACCAAGAAGTGTGTTACTATGCTGTAACTGTACTTGACATCACTTTTCGTTAGTACTTCGCTTTTAGTATTTTGCATATGCCAAATGTAAAGATGATGATCCTAGCTGTGTTGCAGAAACAGGTCATGATAGTATTGCTTGTGTTCTTAAATTTTTCTGTATATTAGTTAGCTATGCCCCTTTGAACCTATGAATATATTCAGCCTTATTCAACTTTTAGGTAACATAAATTTATGAATTTGCTGTAGTAAATCAATCATTTAAACAACTGTCCTAAACAATCATTTAAACACAGTATTACAGTAAGACATATCTTTGCCTACTGAGTATTTTCAGTCTGTTTCAGAGACTGAGACACACACTCAAGGGGCACCTTGGTGGCTCAGTCGGTTAAGCAGCCAACTTCGGCTCAGGTCATGATCTCACAGTTCATGGGTTCGAGCCCCGTGTTGGGCTCTGTGCTGACAGCTAGCTCAGAGCCTGGAGCCTGCTTCGGATTCTGTGTCTTCTCTCTCTGACCTTCTCCTGCTCATGCTCTGTCTCTCAAAAATAAATTTAAAAATTTTTTAAAAATTTAAAAAAGGACACACACTCAACAGTTAATGGAGAGGGTATTATACATCATAGTGTAAATTATTAATAGAATAAAGTACTTCCATGGCATTGGAAATTAGAAAATTAAATATCCAGTTGGTACTCACTGAGTGCCTATCATGTGCTAAGGCATGGGTACTGAAAGCAAAGTTTGATGCTGTATTATCTGTGACCCGAGAGGCTATTGTGATAGGTGACATCGGTGCTGCCAAATCAGTTCCTACAATAAAAGGCAGAGATACCTTGAGATCAAAGTGGGCCAGCAGCTACTGGAAGATGTAAAATAGTCTAGCTTTGAGTACTCTATCCCTAATGGCTGTATAGACTCAGATCATAGATCTAGGCTATTTAATACTCATAAGGATTATGGCTGAGATGTTCCGTTATTCTCAGAGTATTACTCAGTCTGTGTCTTGCCAACTAAAGTCATTTTTCGTGCTTTCCCTCTCATCACTTTCTGGTGTTCTTGGGTGAGTTCAGCTTGTTAAAATATGTGCTTCTTGGGTCTTGCTTCACACTTCTGTACAGAAAGCCAGCATGAGACATGCTTCTATGAAAGTATCTGTTCAGTATTTCTTTATTCACCTTTTTGCTTTTCTGTGTTCACGTTGACCTATCGTGGCTGGTGCACTCTGGGAAGATTTGAACCCACAGTCTCCAGCTGTCCTTGCACTTGCTTTCTGATGATGTTAACGGTGACAGTGGTAACCTGTAACAGTCCTTGATCCACTATCAAAAGTGGTCACAGTTTTCTTATCCAGGCTCAAGTTTTCTTCTCTGTTTTGTTTTTGTTTCAGACCAGGTCTGCATACAATCAGTTTTTATTCTGTGTGTTCTTTATACTTATTGTTTCTTTGGAAAGCCCCCTTAAGCTAATAGCTGGGTTGATGAAAGCTCCCCTTAGAAGTCCCCTTCCTGTAGCTTTCGGCACTTTTCTTTGGCAGAACTCACTTCACTCGGAGGTTGGAGCTCACCTGGAAGAGAAGAAAGTCCTTTCTCTGGTGACCCAGAGGGATGACCCGCCCCCCCCCATGCCATTCTGTAATACCAATTCTTAGCTTTGTCGTTTGACTTAAAGGATAAGGCAGTCCTGAGAGATGGTAACTTTTGTTCTGTCTTTGTTAATTTTGAAAAAAAAAAAAAAGTGTTCTGTTTATTTGTGTTCTGCTATTACTGGGAGCTGAATCATGTTTTAATTGAGATTAGTGTAGATTGCCATTTTTGTACTAAAAAATGGTCAAATACTGGCAGCAGCATCTACTTCAACCTAATATAACTTATCCATAGAATCTAAACTACCTTACAGCTTCTTTTAACGGTGAAATGTGGAAAGTATTCCAGATGCTATGCTCTGATTTTAATGGAAAGCTAATGTTAAGCTTTCTCTCCCTGTTACTTCCTAGGTCACTCTGCACCTAAATCCCATCTCGTCGGTCCACATTCACCACAAGCCTATCGTGTTTGTGCTCAACTCCCCACAGCCCCTGGTCTGGCATCTGAAGACCGAGAGGCTGGCAGTTGGGGTCTCCAGACTTTTCTTGGTAAGTGTTTGAAACCTTCCCATGTCCTTAACACAAGGATGTAATGTATGTAATGACCCTGAAACTTTGCAAGTCTTTTTAAAAAGCTTATTTCATTGAAATAATACCGGAGTCCATGGTGTGTTAAACTAGAAGAATGCTCTAAGATGTATTTGGGCAGTGTAGAGAAGCAGTCACAGAAAACAAACACCACACATGTGTGTCTGACTGTGGAAGGAGGATCCGGTCTAGTCTGCACGTTAGAGCAGGACCCGCAGTCATACTCTGTGTGGCCTGTGCTTTGGTCCCTGCTCTGAGACTCCTCGGGTGGCATCAGGAGCAATGTAAACATTGTAAACAGCCACTAGGTGTGTGGTCTCTGACCACAAAACAAATACACACAAACCCATTCTATTTGTATATAACACAGGCCTGCTTTCTGATACGGGGATCTGTTTGTTGAGAGAGTGACACAGCGAGTTCCAAAATGAAAACATTTGTATTTTATAAAAAAGCTGGAACCCAGCTCTTGTGGAAAGATCCAAATATTACCTACTATTTGTAAATCATGTCCTTTTGAGTTTGCCAGAACATTCAAGTTTGCGAGTTGTGGAGAAATTGATGGGTTGTTTGGATGGAATTTTTGGGGTATGATATCATGTCTGATGATGAGCAACACTGCCCTGCACAGTGATAACTCACGTTGTCTAATGCTAGCGCTCATGCTGATGTCCTCAACTGCAGAGCCTCAGGCTTTTCAAACTCTTTGTCCCAAAGCATCCAGAACAAAAAGAGGCCTCAGTTAGTAGTCATTTTCTTGTATAATGAGCATACTTCGTGTAATTAATAACTCTTACTCTAGATTGTACTTATATCTGAACAATACATTTAAAAACTCAAAGGTACCTGTTGAATAAAGGAGGAATCCATAATCAATACAGTTAATAAGTAGATAAGTAAATGAGTAAAGAGGACAAGGGACAACTCTTCTTTATAGTCAGATGCCAATCGGTAATATAGGAGGATGATGGAGTTAGAAACTCCTGATTTTGCAGTCATCATAGTAAAGGTTTATTGGGCATGAGTCATCAGTAGAAGCTAAATGTAGGAATGGAGGGAGTTTGAGGAACAGTATGTTTTATTTAAATTATTCAAATTACTTACCAATAAGAACAGAAGAAACAGTACCTGTGTATAGTAGAGTTACCCACCAGTACCTTAACCAAGTCATCAAAATCAACATCACCAATATGGTGCAGGTGGACATGGCATGTCTTTAGATGTGATAACCTGAGAAAGGACATTGTATTCTAGCCAAAATGCACATAACCTTGATCTAGTCAAAATAAATAAACTTAAAAAAATTTTTTTTAAATTAACTAAGATTATAAATACAGTCCCTGAGGCACACTAGCCACATTTCAGTGCTTAGTAGCTATATGAGGCTACCACACTGGGCAGGGTCTGGAGAGCTTATGAGCAAATGCTTTGCCCACTCTTCTTTGCATCCAAGTAGCAATTCAAGGCAAATTATTTTATTTCTCTGAGCCTGATTTTCCTCACTTGTAATATGGGAAAATTAATGGTCCCAGCCTCATGGGGTTGTTATCTTGATTAAAAGAGATTACATGTAGTCTGTTTAATACAGTGCCTGACCCTATTCATAGATATTGCTTGTTGTTGTGACTATTTATTATTAGTCATAGTAAAGAACACTTGAGTAGGATGTTGAATTTCTATTTCTATTTATTTATTTATTTAGAGAGAAAGAGAAAGAAAGAGCGCACACAGTGGGACGGGGCAGAGGGAAAGGGAGAGGGAGAATCCCAAGCAGGCTCCAGGGATGCAGTGCAGAGCCTGATGCCAGGCTTGATCTCACAACTGTGAGATCATAACCTGAGCTGAAATCAAGAGTCGGATGCTTAACTGACTGAGCCACCCAGGCACGCCATGGATGTTGAATTTAAATTTCTAATTATAAATGTCTAGCTTGGCCTGTCCAGGATTAAAAGTAGTTCCTATTTCTCTGGGCTACAGATCCAGATGAAAAGTGAGGGCCACATATATCATAGCTGTACTGGCCACTTTCTGGACTCTTCATGAACCTACACTCCATAGGTTGTAGTGGAAAGTATCTTACTCCTAGTTATTATTTATTTGCTTTACTGTTGTTTAAGATCTATAAGAACTGTGTCTTGACCATCAGCTTAAAATGTACTAACGGTTAAAAAGGGAGACAGTTTTAGTTAAACAACTTAACATCATCCCTCTTTGGAGTTGATCCCATGAAAGGAGATTGGAGATCAAGTGATGAACCTAAAATTACCAACACAGGGCAGACAGTATTGGGTGAAGCCAAGAATTTATTTTGGGGGACACTTGAACTCTGCTTTGTTATCCAACAGGCTTTCTTTAGGTAAAATGGTTTACTCCCATCTATACGTTTCTTCAAGGCCTAGAAGAGCTGGTAGAACATGTGTTGCTCATTCATTTTCTCAGGTCCATGGATGAGTTATACAAGCTCTCTCGCAAGCGAGGTAGCTCTCCTTGATGGTATGTGAGGTGAAGAGGGTAAAGCAAGCCCTTCCCTTGCTCTGTGTTGCTGGAAAGGAATTTCAGGGTCCATCCATCCACTGGACAGTCATTGCAGCAAAGGGGTCTGCCGCTGGATGGAATACCAGGGAGGAGTTGTGTTTGTCCATGTATAGTAGCTAAAAGTTCAAATTTGGAGATAAGACCATTACATTATTTCACAAACACTTCAGAAGGCTGATGGGATTTTCAGAAACTGAGGCTTAGCCATTTCCATTACTGTCTCCTCCCAGTTTACCCAAAGAGCTCAGAGTTGCAGGGGAGAGAAGCTGTTTCTTGGTTCTTTGTCTAAGATGTGTATTAATGTAATGCCTGCATCACTGTCTGAAAGCTGTCTTTACTTTCAGGTGGAATTACAGCACTACACAGTTCTGTTTTTTGCTTTTTGTCCTAGTTGTTTTCTTTGTTTTGTTTTATTTTGTTTTTTAAGCAGGGTGGTAAGAAATGATGAAGCAATGGTATCTGTTCATCTGTTCAGGATGATGTTTTGATTTAAGTTGACATGTCTGCATTATTATGGATGCCCAAATTTAAAAAGGGAACATTTCATAATTAGTTAGCGGGGACTTGTGTTGCTCTAAATGTCGCAGCCACCATGAAAGTGACTAAAAATATTATACTTTAGTACTTTCTCATGAAAGTATCTGGCTTTTTTCTGTCAAGTCATTCCAGCCCACCTTATGATTTCATAGTGCAGGCAAGGAAGAGCAAGTGAGGCAGGGAGAAAAGGGGATTGATTTTCTCTGTGAGTGTAGTTCCTTTATCTGGTTGTTCTGGTTACCTAGGAAACGGGATGAAGAGTGACTGTTTCATTGTCAAGTGGTGAGTCTTTGAGTATGAGTCTCACACTCGTGTGTGCATGTGCACATGCACATGCATGATGGAGTTGTCACAGCAGTATAGATTTACTTTTGTGGGGTGTCCGGATGACCCAGAGAATACCGACTAGGTTAGAGCTGTCCCTCAATGCAATTAGAAATAAGAAGAATCCTAACCTCTCCATCTGTCATGTTGAAACTACAAAGAAAAAGCTCTTGGAAGGGTTTTTATTTATGCAATCGTTTCTACAGTGAAGAAAAAGTATAGCTCAATGGGGCAATAAATATCTGAACAATCAATCTGAGTTTGCTAAAAAAAAAAATCAGGACAATACTAATTTTTGTGAAGAAACAGCTACAATTTCAGGAGACAATTCACCAAAGAAAAAACACACATGGCTAACAAGCACATGAAAAGATGTTCAATATCATTAGTCACTAGGAAAATGCAAATTTAAAACCACAATGAGATACCACTTCACACCCACTAGGATGGCTCTAATAAAAAAAGGCAGATAATAAGAGTTGTTGAGCAAATTGGGACTTTCACAAATCGCTGACAGGAATGTAAAATGCTGCAAAATGGTCAAAACATAAGTCTACAGAAAAAAATCACTCACAGATGTTCTTAGCAGCATTATTCTTAGCAACCAAAAAGTAGAAACAGCCCAAATACCCATCAATTGATGGATGGGCTAAAAAAATGTAGTTCCAGGGCACCTGGGTGGCTCAGTCAGTTGAGCATCCAACTTTGGCTCAGGTTATGATCTCACAGTTCGTAAGTTCAAACCCTGTGTCGGGCTCTGTGCTGATAGCTCAGAGCCTGGTGCCAGCTTCAGATTCTGTGTCTCCCCTCTCTCTCTCTTCCCTTCCCCCACTTGTGCTCTGTCTCTTTCTCTCTTTCTCTCAAGAATAAGTAAACATTTAAAAAAAAAAGTAGATCCATGCAATGGAATATTATTTAGCCATTAAAAGGAATGAAGTGCTGATACATACCACAATACGGATGAACCTTGAGAACATAATGCAAGAAGCCAGACACAGAAGACCATCTGTTGTATGATTCCATTTATTTCCAGAACAGGCAAATCTGTAGAGACAGAAAGTACATCAGTGGTTACCAAGGCTGGTGGGAGGAAGGAATGAGGAACGACTACTAATGGTGTGGAGTTTCTTTTGAGAATGGTAAACACTGCACTCGCTTTGGCTGCACATATACTAAAATTGGAGAATGGTAGACATGTTCTGGAGTTAGATAGTGATGAATGGACTACAACTATGAATTTATTAAAAACACTGAATTGTACAGACTAAAAGGGTGATATTATAATATGCAAATTATATCTCAGTAAAGTTGTTAGATAAAAACTTGCTCCAGCACTCTTTAAAAATTAAGGTATAGGGGCACCTGGGTGGCTCAGTCGGTTAAGCATCTGACTTTGGCTCAGGTCATGATTTCATGGTTTGTGAGATTGAGCCTTGCGCTGTGCATGGAGGCTTCTTAGGATTCTCTTTGTCCCCTCTCTCTCTGCCCTTCTTGTGTGTGAACAGGGGGCAAGGGAGGAGAGAGAATCCCAAGCAGCCTCGGTGCTGTCAGTGCAGAGCCTGACATGGGGCTCCATCTCACAAACTGTAAAATCATGACCTGAGCTGAAGTCAAGAGTCAAACACTTAACCACCTGAGTCATCTAGGAGCCCGTAATCTTGTTTTATTGTGTATTCTAAACCTGAGTGCACTGTCCTGCAAGGTCTACAGACTCAGAGCCCTGAGACAAGCAGAAACTCTCAAGATGACACATAAAATATCTAATCCAGGGGCCTTATGGAGCCTTTTAATGTCAGGCTTAGTTGCTTTGCATGCTTACGAGGAAGGAAGGTTTCTAAGATAAGAATATCTCAAAAAATAAGCAGTGACTTCTTCCAACCTCATTTGTTCTTGGGGTTGCTGTGTTGCAATTTATATTTTCCATCCACTGACATTAAAAAAGGAAAGAAACGCATGTATACATAGATATGTTTGAGGGGAGGTGTGCAGTGGGAGGGGTTATTGGTCTCTAAGATAAGGTTTCCAGAGTTAATAGAGATACAGGAGGCCCATTAAGTTTGAATTTCAAATAAACAACAAATTTTTGTTTAGTATGCCCATATGACATTTGGGGCATACGCACACTAAAAATTATTCATTGTTTAACTGAAACTCAAATTTAGCTATTCTGTATTTTATCTGACAGCTCTACTCAGCAGTAACTCAGGTTTTTCTTTCTGATTTACACCCTGGCTCGGTACCAAGAAGCCTGAGTACTGAGTGACTGTGCCACTAACTTACTTGGGCCTCAGTTTCCTCATCTCTAAAGTGAGGAGGTGGTACTAGCCACCGTCTGAAACTCCTCTCAGCTTTCAAACTCTCTGATTCTTTGATGATATGATTGCTAGATATTCTTCCCAATTTAATTGGAAACAGAAAATGGTAATCTGAACATTGCCTCTTCAGCAAATCCAAGTAAATATCAGGGCAGGGCAGTTGAAAAAAATAATGAGAGAAACCGAATGCTATGCTATTGGCTTTGGAATAAAAACAAATCAAAATTTAATCCTAATGAAACATGTAAATTAATACCAGGACCAGGCTTAATATTTAAAATCTAGTTTTGTGTGTCTGAGAAGGGGGGAGGGGTGAGTGAAGAAGCGGGTGTTGCCAAAATCTGGTTTATTCCTTTTACTTAATCTTGGCTGCTGCGGGGGGGCAGGGGGGGTGTCTAAATATTTGGGCCTCTGCCATCAAACCACAGGCAGTTCTCTGGTCCGCACTGCAGTTTGGATGACTGACAAGGCTCAGTGAAAAACAAGTGCTATTTGTTTTCCTGTGCCCAGTATTTAACTGGAAATCAGAAGGCAAAATTTCCAATCAGTTGTTAAATAGCCCCAGATGTGTGCTTAGCTCTGCTCTAGGAAGGGACATGCACAGCCTATACCACAGCGCATGCCCAGCCTTCCTTTTCATGACTCCAAGTGATGTGTAATTCAGAGTCGTAGTATCCAAAAATGCCCTTTG
The DNA here is from genome assembly GCF_006229205.1 of Suricata suricatta. Taxonomy (NCBI): domain Eukaryota; kingdom Metazoa; phylum Chordata; class Mammalia; order Carnivora; family Herpestidae; genus Suricata; species Suricata suricatta. The sequence continues at coordinate 66,727,598 of NC_043707.1, forward strand.
AATAAGTCAGTCTTTCGAGTTTGGTTGTGGAGGAGGGAACTTAAAAAAAAATCCCTGTATCCTCCACTATGCTGCATTTAAAAATCTGGAAATGATTTTTTTTTTTCTTTTCGAAATTCCTCCTTTCCCTTGCTTGGCAGTTCTCCCCACGTTTAGAAAAACCTTAGATTAGCATACCTGGCATGATGATTTCTGTATCCATTGATTCACACATCCAACACTCAGTTTTGAGTGGCTTCAGGATGCTGAGGACTCTTCTAGGTATGGAGGGTTCTAGAGAGAAATGGAATGGACTGCCTGCCCTCCAGGAGTTGCCCATGACATAGGAGAGATGATTAAAAGGTTAGGAATTGTATTTCAAAAAGTTCTTAATGTTTTTATTTTTTTTATTTTTAATTTTTTTTAAATTTACTGAGAAACCTCGAGAGAGAGAGAGAGCAAGAGAGAGAGAGAGAGACAGAGAAAGTGTGAGCAGGGGAGGGACAGAGAGAGAGGGAGAGACAGAATCCAAAGACAGGCTCCAGGCTCTGAGCTAGCTATAAGACAGAGTTGGACGCGGGGCTCGAACCCACAGAACCGTGAGATCATGACCTGAGGTGAAGTCAGACGCTCAACTGGCTGAGCCACCCAGGCGCCCTGTTTTTATTTATTTTTGAGAGAGGGAGAATGTGAGCAGGGGAGGGGCAGAGAGAGAGAGAGAGGGAGACACAGAATCCAAAGCAGGCTCCAGGCTCTGAGCTGTCAGCACAGAGCCCGATGTGGGGCTCAACTCCACAGACTGTGAGATCTGACGTGAGCCAAAGTTGGACGCTTAACAGATTGAGCCACCCAGGCGCCCCAGGAATTGTGTTTCAGTGTAAGAAATACCATTGTTGGATCCTGAAAATTGGAGAACATGAGAATCTTCTTCTTCCAAATGCAACAAAGGCAGCTCCCTCCTTGAGGCTGACAGAGGAGCAGCATGGGTCAGGATTGTGGACGCAAGCACAGGTTTTTGCTCAACCAAGAATGTCACTCTTGTATAGCAGACTAGTATATAGTGTATAGTGTATAGACTAGAACTGTAGCAGACTAGTATATAGTGTATAGTGTGTAGACTAGAACTGTAGCAGACTAGTATATAGTGTATAGTGTGTAGACTAGAATCCACCATTTTGGATTTTCCAGTGAGGCTTTTCCCAAATAAATGGTCTCTCAAAGGCAGATTAAATAACTAAACATGTCAAGATCGGTTCTTCTTCTTTTTAAAAAATGTCTCTTGTGGAATGACTCACTGTGCCCTGTGGGATATTCCAAGCGGTTGTGTACCATGCATTTTTATCCCAGAGGCTGCTTATCTGTTGGTTTTGTGGCTTGTCCGTAAGAGCCCTAATTGTAAGGAGCTTGATCCTCTCATGAACTAGGGTCAGTCAACTACCATATTTCCTAGGAACGGAGTTTCTGGCCCGTTTGTGGTAAAGAGAACTCTTCCTAAATGTCACTGTGGCGATTAGAGCATTGGAATGAGTCCAGTTTCGGTTGGTAATCCTGGTCCAGTAAGAGTTTTTTGGAAGACTTCCTAGGATTTATCTTAACTTGCTGGGCTTAGGCTTGTGAAATTTGCCAGTGAGTGGCCTCTTGCCTTATGAGGTTTGCCTGGCTGTATTCTTCCTGATCAAGACATACTGTCCTGGAGGGTCCATGCAAGCGCAGACTTTTCCTGGCTCCACTGGACTTGCTGTGTCATGTCTGCATGCAGGCCTGAGCCCCAGCTCTGTGAAGGCTTTGCTTTCATTCAACAAACTGAGGTTAAATAAACCCTATCTCACCAAGGAGAGAAGGCTGGCTTCTTCATGTAGAGTCCCATTCCTTCCTTGAAGGCTTTGCTGTCTCAGGCTACTCTGACCTCTGATGGATCTGCCCTTCTCCAGCTTTGGGCAGCTGTATCAAGCATTATATGTCTGGTGCCCTTGGTTAATGTTGTAGGTAGCCTCCAAGGGGCTGTTTGGTAGAAAAAGTGAGTGTTTTGTGAAGGGAGGTTGCAGAATGGTTTTTCGTGTAACAGGAGGGGGAGAAACTTGTCCAACTGAAAGCTTGTGTCTTTCCCACAGTCCTCTCCCTGCAGTGAGGCCCTTGGTAAGCATCCCCACAGGTGGCCTACAGTCCCCATTTCTAACGAGGACTGCATGATGGCCTGGCTCTTTGTGGGCATGGAGTCACTGGGCTTATTTGAGGCAGCCCAGTGCTGACTCTCCAAATCTCTGTCATCCAAACCCCTGGCTTGGAAGCTGATTTCTGAAGAGGAGGAAGGGGTCCCTTTAGCCTTTCTTGTTTCTTTGTTAAAGGTAGAATTTATAATATCAAGAACAGTTTTTGCTCTTGGTTTTTGCCTTTGGTACAAACACTCTATCCTCATATGGCCTCTTAATGCCACCAGGCCAGGGAGTCTCCCTTATTCTACTTCTGCCTTGTCCCATTTGGGTGATGAATGACACAGCTGTGACCGTGGGACCCAGAGTATACCTAAAAGTCAGGGGCTTAGCCATCTGCCACCTCTGCCCAAAGCTTACAAAAGCCCATTTGATCTCCAGCCCCTCTGTATTTTTATGTAGAGTCTTCTGGATGTGCTATAGTTTCTGGCTGATTCAGGATGCTGGGTGATGTTCAGAGCTACTGTTTGGAGCCAGCACTGCTCTAGCCCTTGAACACAGGGTTCATATATCCTTCTCTGGAAGTTTGGACAAGAAGGCTACAGTCCAGTCACAGTGAGGAATGAATTATGGCCTGTCAACTTTCTGATCTGTCAGGCAGCCCTTGTGGCCCGTTGTGAGGCTGTGTATACATGTATGCGTACATTTGACAAACAGTGCGTGAGCCATGTGCTAGGCACTGTTCCAAGCACTTCACGTATATTATCTTATTTAACCTTCCTAACAAGCCTGTAAAGCAGGTACTATTATTATCTTCATGTTAACATGAGGAAATCCATTTCCACAAAGGGAGATTAGGTTAATTTGTGCATGATCACACAGCTAGTAAATGGTGTCTCTAGGCCGTGTATAGTGCTTAGAATAGTGCCAGGCACCTAGTACGTGCTTGATAAATGTTAGTGATAGCAGGAAGTATTTTTTAATGATAGGGATTAGTAGTTTGGGTTAGCTTTTCCCTACGTTCTCCCTTTTTCATCTCCTATCTTGGACTTTCATCCTGGGAGCAAATCCATGTAGCCAGGGATTTTGGAATTTAAACGTCCACTGTCTTCTGGCCCAGGGCTTTCATTTTCCAGAGGAAGGTACTTAGGTTGAATGATATCCTCTGAGATCTAGATGCAGAACATGGTCCTGATCACAACCAACTGCATATAACAATACTTTTCCTAGACACCTTGTGGAGCTTTTGAAATACCGGCAGCCATTGCCCTACTGCTGACTGGAGGTTAGCCACAGAAGCTGCTGCCTTAAAAATAGCATTCGAAAAGCAATTACCCTCCTCCCTGGTGTTTTGAGCTGTTTTTTTTTTTTCTTCCAGTTTTTTCCCCCTTGCTTAGAACCCCTGCCATTTTTTCCTCAGTCACAGATAGTGCATAGAAGGTAGTCAGGTGGCCTCCGGAGAAATGTACAAAATCTAAGTGCCCCCTACTTTCCATAAAGGTAAATGGAAACCTCACTGGGGGCAGTCACACCGCTTGATTCAAGGGTGTGACTCTGATGCCCTCTGTAACCCTGGTTGCTCACCAGATCCAGTGAGGAGCTGGTGTGAAATTGTCTCTCTGGTTTCATTTCAGCAGTGTTGTGAACGGCTTGCTACAGTACTGGGATCTAGGTAATGCCAGTATTTCAGTTGGGTGAGGGTGTTAAAATTGCTTCTTGATCCTTTTTCCAACAGCATTGTCCCCTGGGCTCTTCTGCTTGGTCTGTCTCTGAATCAGTTTTAACAGAATGCCCTGCTTAGCCCTCTGTCCTTCACCCTCTGGGGTCATTTATTTCTACATCGAGGATAGCCTGGAAGATGGAGGTGAGTGTAGGAACATGGCCTGCCTTTGTTGAGAGCTAATGTTGAGAAGGTCAAGAGGGTTCCAGCCATTTTTGAGGCTGAAGGCCCTGCCTCCATCTTCCACCCTTGAAGGAAATATCCTTTAGAACCTTTTTTTTCCTAAACTGTTCTTAGGTCTGGGGTTGCTAGGCCAGCTTGCATCAGCCATTCACAGAAGCTGTATCAGTCAGTGGTTATCCAGAGAAAGAGAACCAGTAGGGGATATATATAAAGAGATTTCATGCAAGGAATTGGTTTATGCCATTGTGGAGACAGGCAAGGCAAGGCAGGAATCTGCGGATGGGTGGTCAGGAAGGAGGGTTGGAACTCTCCCGCCTGAGTGGAAGCTGTTGGCCACAGGTGGGATTTCTTCTCAGGGAAGCCTCAGCTCTGCTCTTAAACGTTTCAACTGATTGAATCAGGCCCACCCAGATTATCTAAGATAATCGCCCTTATTTACTTATATGATTATGGCTTTGAATCACACCTACAAAAACCTTCACAGCAACATCTAAATTAGAGTTTGATTGAATAATAAGATATAATAGGAATAATAATAGCCAAGCTAAGCTGACATGTAAAGCTGACCATCACAGGGAGCATCTATATCTTAAATTTATACACCGTGATAATTCTTTCCAACCTAGATTTACCATAGTTTCTATTCAAACATTTTCAGATCCTTTGGCAGCTTTTGTTTACTATACCCAATCTTCTTCCCGACAAGCAATTACTTTGTTCCCGTAACAGTCATCGCTATTTCTGTCTGCCCCTTCCATTCCCATTCTCCCCTACTTTTTCCCAGCTGAGCTCCTTAGGCTGCTGGGGTAGGGGGAGAAAGAGAAGGAAATAACTGAACGGGGAGAAAATCTCTATGCAAAAGTCAGGGAGGGGCATAGCCCCCTGCTTTGCCTTTACTGCTTTCCCTTTTCATTCTCTTAAAAACCTGGATTACTGTTGCATAGTTTTTGGAATCCAACAGACATTTTAATTCTGCACTTGTCCCTTGCTAAAGCTGTGCAGTCTGGGGGTTTAGGTAACCTGTCAGAGCACTTAGTATCTTCAGTTGTCACATGTGAAGATTCAGGATCTATGAAATGTTCACCTAGTTAGTGATCAGTAAGAGCCTTCCTCGTTATCATCTCCCAATATTCTATTGATAGGAGGCTAAGGTGGGGCTCTGTCTACCCAGCTCTACTGATTTCTTGAGGTTATTAGTTGACCACTCCATGGTAGTGGAGTGAGTAGAAACAGCTCTCAAGTGGGAAAGAAAGCCTCTGTTTCTGTTGTCAGACCTGCTTTCTACCATTTGTGTGCCTCGGGCAGATCCTGTAGCTTCTCTGAGCATTAATTTCCTTGTCTGTAAAATGGAACTTAGAGTACCCATCTTGATGAAGAGGAACTCATCTCTTTATAAGAGAATTCTAGGAACCTATTAGGAGCCAAACACTTATAAAATTCAGTTTTTGCCCTCAAGGGTTCAAACCTGGGTTGGAAGATTGGATATAACTTAAAAGGAAAATAAAGGAATCTTCCCTAGCTAGGGATTTCTTAGAAGCATGTTTGAAGGGCAAAAACAGATTGAGGATCATGGCAAGTAACAAGAATGATGTCAACATTTTATATTTTCCTGAAAAATACCCTTTAGATGGCAAGTACACTTTAAGTTTTAGGGTCATGCTCATCCTAAAATCCTGCTAACATTGACAGATGAGAAAAGGGTAAGTTTAGGAGTCTGGAGAGCTCATTTTGTAAGACCATCAAGGGTCCCTGTGTGGCCTGGGACTCTACTTCGGAAAACTCTACATTATAAAACAGCTCATGCTTCATTAATTTGGCAACCTGTGTGGACTGAGTCTGTCTTTCAGATGGAGTGACATATTTTGCTTCCCTTTGTATATTCACATATACTATCATTTCTGTAACATTTCCATGGGAGATTAGAGGATTGCTTTTGTAGCGGCTTACATTCCAGTTTGTGCATGTTTATAGTTGGAGGACAGCATCTCGGATTTTTCCTGTTGGACAAGTGTAGACATGTTGGGTGTTAAGAACAGAGGGCCATTTCAGTCATTTAATTCTTTATATTTCATCTCAGCAAGAATAAAAATTAAAAGCAGAGGGTGACCACCATGAACGTTTCAAAAAAAAAAGTACTGAATATTAGTTTTAAGCCATTTTAATGGAAGAAGGTAACCTGGCTGTAGATACAAAATTAAAATCACCCAAGAATTTTTAAATGGTTGCATAGCTTTGTGTTTCTTGAATGCACAATTGGCAGATACCATAATCACAGGGCTCATGAATATGTAGCATTAAAAATTAGGACTGTAGGTTCATGGGCATGGAAGTTATTATTTCTTTAAAACAAACTTTAAAAAAAAACATTGAGTCATGATATGTCGTTAATAGAAAACATGTTTCAGATCATATTTCACGTCACGTGGCTTTGGAGGAAATAGGCAAGCACAGCCCTCCCAGGAATTGGGTAGGAAAAACATGTGATTTTCCTCTTTCAGAGTGTTGGGTTTAGTCCTCATTTGGGAGGTAAATATTTCAGTACTGTTCCAGTCCTTTATGTTAGTTTGTTTTTACTGGATGGACTTTGTGCACAAAATCTCCAAAGTATTATCTCAATGCCTTTCTGTGTGGGCACTGTTAGATGAGCTCTCGGACCCATCTGCCATAAATCCTGTTTACATATGGACCTAAATTCTAGAGAAATGCCCATTCTACTTTATGTCTTTTCCCCCTCTAGAGTGGAACTGGCAAATACTTGACACGGCAGGTGTTTTGGAAATGTGGATGTGTTTTTCTTTGCTTTATTTGTTTTCCTTGTTTCGCTCTGTTTTTCCAAGCAGGCAACTCCATAAAGAGATTTGTCTGCACAGGAGTCAGGGAAAAGTTAGGGATAGGGCAGGATAGAAGAGGGAGCGAAGCTGATCCTGATTGTCCACTCGCTGCACTTTCATCAGTGCCAAAGTCATGTCAGTGTGTGGAGCCTGGTGTGTGAGCAGCGCAGCCCACTGAGCGATGTAACCTGAGGAGCAGGCGCTCACCCAGCCGACAACCCAAGCTCCCGCAGGGACCACAGCTGAGCTATAGGGTGTGTGTACGTGATTCCTGGAACAGATTTTCCTCTGAGGTGTCAGCAGGCTTTTCTTCATCTTTGGGGGGCTGTGTCTCCTCTGATTTCTCAAGGCCCATTTCTTTCTTTTTAGATGTGCAAGAAAATGACTCTATCCATGACTTGGCTTTACTCTCTCCCTGTTTTTTTTTTCTTTTTTCTACCACCCCAGATGAGAAGATTCTTGCTTGATCTCTATAGCAGCAGTCCTGTTCGTGTTTGCTTCACAAAGATTATTCAGGATTTAAATAATATCTGTATCTATAGCCTAGAGCGATGGTATGCATTGGAATAATGGGGTGGTGGGAGGAAGGTTATAATGCAGTTTCCTGGACCCCAGCTTCCCACCCATCAGGGAATCTCTGGGGTGATTATACTGATCTAATGATCACACTCTGCAAAGCATTGGATTTGAGATGGCTTCTTGACATTAATTTATGTTCTGAGACCAGATCAAGAAGTGGATGTATGGATGGATGGATGGATGGATGGATGGATGGATGGATGGATATTATCAGTATTTCCTTAGAGTCATATTGGAGGAGGTTCTGGAGTAATACTATCCAGTAGAAATAAAATATGAACCACAGAGGGAATTTAAAATCTTCTGTTAGTAAATTTAAAAACTACAGGAAGGGCACCTGGATGGCTCAGTTGCTAAGTGTCAACTCTTGATTTTGGCTCAGGTCATGATCTCTTGAGATTGAACCCTGAGTCTGGCTATACACTGAGAGCATAGAGCCTGCTTGGGATTCATTCTCTCTCTCTCTCTTTCTCTCTCTCTCTCTTTCTCTCCCTCACTTCTCTCTCTGCCCCTCCCCCCCACATGCTCATTCTCTCCTTCTTTCTCTTACTCCATCTCTCTCTCCCTCTCAAATAAATAAACTTAAAAATATATTGTTAAAAAGTAAATGAAATAAGTGAAATTAATTATAATGGCATATCTAATTTAACACAGTATATCTAAATATTATTATTTAACATGTAATCAATAAAAACATTGTTGAGATTTCCTTAATCTTATGCTAGACGACACAGCACAAAATCTGATATGTATTTTACAGTTACAACACAGGTCAGTTTCCTTAGCAGTATTTCAAGTGTCCAGCGCGTGTGGCTCTGGCTGCTGTATGGGACAGCTGTGGAGCAGGTACAGGGCGCTCTGAGCCGTTGGCAGGCAGACTGACCGAGGTGCTTGTTCTCATTTCTCCACTGCCTCTGTATATGAGTGACCTCAGGGTCCTTCTTAGCACGGAACTTCAGGCAGGTACTATCAGTTGACCGGACCTCAAGATTCGTTCATTCATTAAATACTTCTTGAATATCTTTTCTATACCCAACACTATTTTAGGTGCTTGGGATAGACCCGTGAGCGAAGCACACAAAGATCCCAGTCTCTGAAGGAGCTTACATTCTGGTAGGAGGAGATGGCAATAAAATAATAAATAAGTAAATTGTGTGGTAGTTAGAAGGTGACTATGCAACGTAATAGCAGTAAGAACATGGAAAGGAGGTTTGGGGATGTATCAGGAGTGCTAGAGTAGAGGCCACTGGGTGGCTGGATTGTAATTTTAAATTGGCCTCATGAGAAGATAACATGTGACCAGGTGAGGAGAAACTTTAGATGAGGCTTCTTTTCTTTTTTTAATGTTTATTTTTTGTGAAAGAGAGAGCGAGAGCGAGAGAGCATGAGTGGGGGAGGAGCAGAGAGAGAAGGAGACATAGAGTCCAAAGCAGGCTCCGGGCTTTGAGCTGTCAGTACAAAGCCCAACATGGGGCTCAAACTCACGAACCACTAGATCCTGACCTGAGCTGAAGTTGGATGCTTAACTGACTGAGCCCCCCAGGTACCCCCCAGATGGGCCTTTATCAGGACTGTTCATCAGAGAACGTTGTTTGTAAGGTGAGGACAGTGAAGGGGGAGGAGGGGGCTAGGATGAATGAGTTCTTATAGTGTGACACCACCTTCAGCAAAGTTTCTCTCTCCCCCATCACTGAAGACCAGACCAACTCGGGGGAGGCCCACAGGAGTACTTTGATGCAACCACCAGGCCTGTGAGTCAGCTGATGTGCTGAGTTAAGTGCTAAAACAGAGAACATGGGTTCCAGGAAAATGGTGGCTGCACCCATCGGCCAGGATTTGTTCACCTCACTAGGGCTTGGGAGATAAATCTTGGGGCTTCCGTGGTTCTACTTAGGACTTTAAGAGTTAAAGTTTAAATGCAGGTGTGGAAATAAAAAAGGGCTGGTTGCCTCTTTGCTTTTTTCTTGCTCTTTTGGACAAGGTTGTTGAATCTGATCCAGAAAAAATAATAAACTTGGCTCTCGTTGCCTAGCCGTAAGTTCTTGTAATAAAACTCCCAGCACTGGCAGATAGAATAATGTTCTGCTTTGTAAAAAAAATCTAGTAGCATAACCAGAATCTACAATATAAACGTCGTGCGTGGTTTAAGTAGAGAAGAACATTCAAGACAGGAGGTGGCTCACTGTGTGTCTCAGTGGCCTGGGGTTTGTTGGGCAGTAAAGTGCTTCACATTTGCCCCTTCTTGCTAAGGATCTGGACTATTAGAGCTCTGTGCTCTGTTCATTCCCACAGGAAGATATCTGTCATGTCAGGGAATGTCAGAGGATTGGGTTTTAATTAGCAAGCAGGCGGAAGGTTTGCTGAATTGAGGGGAGAACATGGAATGATGTAAGAATTTGTTTTTAGGTGGAGGTATTGGGTGAAAAAGCAAATCATGGGCCTTAAATGTTGGCTGAAAGATCATTTCCATGGGCAGTGAGGGAAGTAAGGCATTTGGGTTACAGGAATGAAGAAACTATGGCATATCGTTTCCTGTAAGAAACAGAACTGAGTTTCATTCAGCAAGCAATTATGGAGTCCCTGCTTCGTGCCAAGCTCCATGCCAGGCAGGCCCTGGGAGACTTAGAACGAACAGGGTGCTTTTTTGGCCCTCAAGCTCTTGTTCTTTATCAGTTTTGCTGATAAATAGTCACAGTTCATGTGAGAGCGGGGCTCGGCTTAGAGATAAGACAAGGCACCTGTGCACCGCTCCACACTGAGGACAGAAGGGGCGTCTTGGAGGCTTCATAGAGAAGGTGGTTCTGTGGGAGTTCAAGGAGCGGTTACCAGGAGAGCAAGGCCAGGAAGAGTAGTCCAGGTGGGGACTTGGATGTAAAAAGACTCAGGAGCCTCCAGTGGCAGGATGTGTTCTACCACCGAGTGATTCCCCGTATGGTGAGTACATGGGGGAGTGGTAGGAAGTGGGGCAGGCAAGGCCCTCTCTGCTTATATGCCATTTAAGATGCTTAGATACTGTCCTGCATCATCATGAGTTTACTCTTTAGAAAGATCTCCCAGACGACAGGGTGGAGGAGAGATGGAGGGAGAACAGATTGGAAGATAGGAGGCTACTGTAATGGTTGAGATGCTGCAGGTTGCTTGAGATACAAGGCCATAAACTGGGGCGGGGGGGGGGGGATTGGCAGGAGCACACCAATAAGGTGGAGTAAATAGAAAATACCTGCTATTTTATCCAGATATAAAATCCTTACTCTTAACATTTTTTAGAACAAATCCATATTCACTCATAGTTATTTTCCTTGAAGTTGTGCTTGTAACCCCACCTTGTATTAGAAAAAAATACTATTTTTTTGCTATTCTCTTTACATCTATATTCTTCCACAGACTGTAACCCAAGCCAGACTCTAATAAGGATACCACACCATGAAGATCCGGTAGAGAAGAGAGCACTGAAAGGTAGAGAGATGGCAGTGATAGATCATGTGTTCATTTCAGCAGCGTTCCCGACAGGTTGTAGCATGATGCCCTTACAGACCAAGTGAGGACAGTTCTGTGGGGTTCCTTTGTATTGCTGAACAACCTGGGACCCCAGCATGTGCTGTTTGGCATCATTGGGTTAGCATGGGAGCATACCTATAAGTCACAGGCCTTAGCCTGGTCTTATTTACTGCTCGGGGATTTAGATGCATGTGTAGAAGGCATGCTTGTGAAATTCAGTGATACAGACAGCTAACGAATAAGAAATTTTTTTAAATGTTTATTTATTTATTTATTTTGAGAGAGAGAGGGAGAGCAAGAGAGGGAGGGAGAGAGAGAGCGCATATGAACATGGAAAAGGCGGGGACAGGGAAAGTGAGAATCCCCAATGTTCATAGCAGCACTGTCAACAATAGCCAAACTATGGAAAGAGCCTAAATGTCCATCACCTGATGGGTGGATCAAGAAGATGTGGTGTGTGTGTGTGTGTGTGTGTGTATATATATATATATATATATATATATACACAATGGAGTACTATATGGCAATGAGGAAGAATGAAATCTGGCATTTGTAGCAAAGTGGATGGACCTCAAGGGTGTCATGCTAAGCAAAATACGTCAGGCGGAGAAGGACAGATACCATATGTTTGCACTCATAGGTCTAACAGGAGAAACCTAACAGAGGACCATAGGGAGGGGAAGGGGGAAAGAGAGTTGGGGAGAAAGAGGGACACAAATCATGAGATACTATTGAATACTGAAAACGAACCAAGGACTGGAAGGGAAGGGGTGGAAGGTGGGGAGATGGTCATGGAGGGGGGCACTTGTGGGGAGAAGCACTGGGTGTTATATGAAAACCAATTTGACAATAAACTATTATAAGTTAAAAAAAAAAGAGAGAGAGAGAGAATCCCAATCCATGCTCAGCACAGAGTCCAATGCGGCCAATGCGGCACTTGATCGCACCGCTGTGAGATCATGACCTGAGCCGAAATCAAGAGTTGGACACCTAACTGACTGAGCCACTCAGGCAAGCCCAAAATAAAGATTTTTATGTGTTCTCTACAAATTTGAAATATGGGTCTCAACAATAAATATAAGACTGTATTTCTTTCAAAGAATTACTGGGATAAGGAAGGATGCAGAAAGCCTCAACCCAGTACAGTGAGCCCTGGGGATTTAGGTACCACCATCTCCACCACCACCTCTTTGGCATGAGCCGCTGCTCTTTCTCCCTGAGGTTACTGCAGAAGCCTACTACTGGTCTCCTGCTCTTGTCGCTCTTCAGTCTAGACTGGCCACAGCAGCCAGAGTAGTTCTGTTAAAACACTTGTTAGATGTTTTCATGAACTCTCAGTGGTAGCCCATCTCACCCAGACTAAACACCGCAGTCCTTACCGGCAGTCTGCTAGATCATATTGGACCTGCTGGGCTCTCTGACCTCTCTGACCTTCTCATCTACCTGTGTGCCACCTCCCACTCCCCCCATTCCAGTGCTCCAGACACACTGGCTTCGCTTCCCCCTCTGCCCCTGGCCTGACCTGTGCGCTCGCTGCTGTCAGAACCGCAGATGCTCTTCCCTCTGACTCTGCGGGGCTTGCCGCTCCTTCGGGGCTTTAACTGACTTTCTCAGCTGGACCTGCCCCATAACAGCATTTAAACCTTCTCTTCTCTCAGGTTATTTTGTTCCGTAGCACGTCTTGGGATGTTGCATATTTTATTTATTTTGCTCCTCTGACTTCCTCAGTAGACCCTACACTCTACAAGACTGGGGAGTTTCGTCTGTCACCTGTGCTGTTACCCCAGCACCTCCAACAGCGCCTGATACAGACAAGGCAGATGCTCAGTAATTATTTGGGGGGGTGTATGTTTAACATATAAATTAATGAATATGAGATAACAGCAGGTTTCAGCTGAGAGAAAAGCTGATGTGATTCTGGATCTCATGCAGTGTCCACATATATGTAGGAAAAGATGTATTATAAGGAATTGGCTCACGTGATTGTGTAGGCTGGCAAGTCCAAAACCTGCAGAGCCCGTGCGCCAGTTTGAATCTGAAGGCCGGCAGGCTGCTGTAGAACCAGGAAGAGCTTACTCAGGGGGAGGGGTCAGGCCTTCAACTGATTGAATGAGGCTCACACAGGTTAGGAAGGACGGTCTGTTTTACTTAGCCTACTGATTTGAACGTTAATCTCATCCAGAAAAACCCTCACAGAAATACTCAGAATAATGTTTGGCCAAATTAGTGGGCATCCTGTAGCCTGGTCAAGTTGGCACATAATTAACCATTACAGTGCACTTGTCAGGCCACCTCCCAAGCCCCAAGTCTTGTCCTGGGCACCACATTTCAGAGACTGTGTTGGTGAAGAACTGACTACCACAGTATCTGAGGAGAAGTTGGGGGGCTGGAAATAGTGTCCTGAAGAACTGAAGTCCTGATCAGAGTCAAGTGACATCTTCAGACCTTCGAAGGCTTGGCTCATGGAGGAAAGAGAAAGGAATTCTTAGTCTGGAAGGCACAGCTCAGACACGTGAGTGGAAGGCAAATCTTAGAGATAGGACAGAAATCTGCCTCAGGAGCCAGTGAGGTCTTCTTTCTGTCAGGGTTAGCGCAGAGGCCCGCTTTGACCAGAAGTCAGAAGTCTCCTGTTTGGTCTTGCTCCCGTGCTGATTCTCTGACCTTGTGTATGTCATTAGCTTCTTTGAGGTTTCCTCCTCTCCACTGTGGAAATCATAGTAGCCTAGCTCATAGGTCATCCTGAGGATCAGATGGAAATAACAATACCTTCTAAAACTCGGTGGGGGGTTGGGGCAGACTTTTGTCAGCGTGCAGCCTTGTCAGAGCCAGGAGAACTGGTGGGCAGGAGGAGTGCTGACTAACTCCTTGCTGTGGCAGAAAATTTCCACTGACCTGCAGTCAGGGACATTTCACTGCCTCTGGTAGCTTGGCTTTCTTCTTATTGGAATGTGCCTCAGGAGTGGCAGTTAACTCCTTTTCCAAATTCCTCAGGCATGAGTGTATGAACCTTGTTGCTGCTGGCCCTGGGGGAAGACAGACTTGAGCAGGGTTGGTGATGCCTGGAAGGATCAGCCAGGAGTTGCCCCTTCTGGAAGCATCAGCCGTGCCGTATTACCGCTTTTTGGTTCCTTCCAGGTATATTTGGAACTTACTCCTTATTTCAGCTCTTACTTACACTGCATATCCCACCTTCTGCTCTGAAGAAATGTACTCTAGGTACAACATGTTTAAAACTCAAGTGCTTTATTTTATGGCTGTAACACGAATGAGGACAAAAGGAGCGGAACATCCAGGGATGCTTGCGGAAACATTCGGAACTGTGCTGGCAGAGGGACAAAGGCCTTTGCACTGTTGTGGGTTTTTCGGTGACAGGTTTGATAAAAATGAGTTTTTAGCATAAGTGGTTTTCGCTGAACAGAAGATTTTACTACAGGGCGTAAGTCATAAAAATCAGATAAACAATGAAGTTCATTATTGTTGGTGAGTAACTAAGTCTCAGAGGATTTCTACGTAGGTTGGCATGGTTATTGTTTGGCAGGTAAATGGTTCAGGAATGTTTTCTTCTGCAGGCATTGTTCAAAACAAGGTTAAAACTAAACAGTCCCCACTGATTTTGCTTATATATAACCGGCATCAGGACGTTTAGCAAATGTCAGTAGCATTCTTCACCACACTTCATAGTACCTGATACATAGTAGGTGTGTACCAGGTGGTAAGTATTGTCAGAGGCCATGGTTTATGTCCAGCTTAGTAATGATTAGTTTTGGGCTTCCCAAACCAGGAAGCTTCTCTTATTCTTCATTAAGTACCAAACAGCCCAAATGCTGGCATAGACATGACTGTCAATTTGAGGATTCAATCTGGGGATGCAGTAGATGTTGAATGGTAGCAGTATTTGGTCAGAGCAAAGACCAGATTTCTCGGGGACAGTGCTGTTGACATTTTGGATCATTCTTTATCATGGGGGCTACCCTGTGCATTGTAGAACGGTTAGCAGTATCCCTGACCTCTGTTTGCCAGATGCCAGTAGCTCTTCCCTCCCAGTTGTGACCATCAAAAATATTTCCAGACATTGCTAAAAGTCCTCTGGGGGACAAAGTCACCTTAGTGAAGAAGCACTGGTTGAGAGGGAGCTGCAAGGTGCCCACGCTGCCCCTGCCCATAATAGTGCGTTTTAAACCACGGGTCCCTCGGTCCCAATTAAGGAAAGGCTTCTCGACCAGGGCTGACCTCTGAAATCACTCAGGGAGCTTTAAAATTGTCTGAGGTCTGGGTCCCCATCCCAAAGGTTCTATTTGGTCTGGGGTGTGGCCTGAACCTCAAGATGTTTAGAAGCTCTTAGATGCTTCTGCTTTTCAGCCAAAAGCGAGACCACAGCATTAGGAAGTCATGGACTCAGTTTGGCGAAGAAGGTCTTTGCTAGCATTTAAATATACACAGTAGTGCCCGCTGATCTACAGATTTGCTTTCCATGGTTTTGGTTACTGTCGACCAGTCGCAGTCAGATACAGATGCTCCTCCATCTGTTGAATTGTCAGAAGGCCCACAGTAGCCTGACATTGTGTTGCTCTACCTACGCCCTTCACATCACTTCATCTCCTCACATAGGCATTTTATCATCTGACATCCCAAGAAGAAGGGTGAATACAGTACAGGAAGATGTTTTGAGAAAGACCACATTTATTTACAACATATTGTTTTCGTTTCTCTATTTTATTACTGGCTATTATTGTTAATCTCTTACTGTGCCAAATTGATAAATGAAACTTTATCATAGGTAGGTATGCATAGGAAAAACATGGTTTCAGGAATCTACTGGGGGTATTGGGCGGTATGCCTCACAGCTAAGGGGGACTACTATACATATTTACAATTGAATAGAAAATAACAGTGCCTAGCACAGTAGTTAGGGTATATACTGTGTTGTATGTGCATTAAGGTTGAAAATATGGCTGTAAGCAATAGAACCATAAGCAAAACCCCTGCCCTCAGCCTGCTTTTAGTCTGGTTATTTGTAACCTCTTTGAGAAACTCTTTTGCTCTTTGTTAATGATAAATAGTTAATGTGAAATTTAATACATCTATAGTTGTGTGGCTTGGGAATTTGTGAACCTTTTTGCTGACAGTTTGAGGTTTCACCCTCACATTCATAAAATCAGTTATTTTTATAAATGCTAGCCAATAAAGATGACATGCTTATTTTCACCAGCAACTAAATTTGATTACAGTGAAGCAACAAGATGATAATTTTCCTCCTCTGTATGTGTTGATTGTACATACCATGATGTGCTAGGTCAGCGATTGTCTAGATACATCCAGCAAGAATGTGGTACTTGCATCAATCATCCTGAGAGTTTTATTAGGATCCCTCTAACAGCCTCTTGACTTCATTATCTGCGGGTGTTTGGGGGTCTCACAAAATAAACTCTAATAGACATTCATCTCACGTCTAGGCAACAGTGTAAAATGATAGAAGACTGGCAGTCTCCAGCCATTCTTTTTATATCAGTGCTCAGGACAACACAAACCGGTGTCTCTGTGTGGTGTCTGTCAGTAGAAGCTGCAGTTATGGAAGACTTGGAAGTCAAGTTCACTTGCTAACAGAACTTTGGATTGCTTGCCCTGATGTTGAAGCCCATGACAAGCCCATGATAACACTCACCAAGGCTTTCTGCTAGACTAGAAACTCATTACTTGAAATGTTGGCCTTCAATTTAGATATCAGAAAACACAGCGATGATCATTCTTATGATAACTCACAGTACAATCTGCAGTCTCTTATCACAGAGTTCACAAATTCTAATGGCACAGTCCTGCGTCATTGGTTTCTTAAAAATACCAGTGGTTCCTTGCATCATTGGTAGCTTTGTTGTTTCCTGGGAGAAGTAGCCTTGGAACTGTTTCTTGAATTAGCTGCTGAAGAAAGATGATCTGCCTGTATAACAAAGAGAAGAGGTTGGATTGACAAACACCTGTTAGTTGTCTGATAAGTGCTCACTCTAATTATGATTGGCTCCAGGTGACTCCACCACATTAAAGATGTATATTGTTCTGTTCTCTTTGCTGTAGGTGTCTCAGGGTTCCACGGTCCAGTTTTCATCAGGAAACTTCTCCTTGTCAGCACAAACAGAAGAAAAGAGATTCCCTTATAGAAACGACCGTCTGTTAAGTTGGGCTCGAAAGGAGTACGGAGCAGTCACGTCATTCACTGAACTCAAGATAGCAAGAAATATTTACATTAAAGTGGGGGAAGGTAAACTTTATGTGGTTTCGATTAATGACTGATTTATGACAGTCACTTGTTTTCTTTTCAGAGACCAGGTGGTTAGGGCAAGGAATCCTAGAATTGCAGAACGCGGTAGCTGGCAGGGACCTGAGAGGTCACCAGGACTGCCCCCCTCACATTCCCTCCTTCCCTCCTCCCCTTCTTTTCCCCCTGAGGAAACAGGCCTGGTAATGACCAGGGAGGAAGTGGGGAGTAGCATGGTTGAGAGAGGAGAGGAGGTTGTGCAGGGTTTAGAAGACATCCACACACATAAGTCAGAAGTGAATCCGAGGTGAAGGAAGGGAGGTGATGGCTAATGGGATGAAGGAGGAGTTGGCAGATGAGTCAACAGTCAGGGGTTTCTCTTACCTATTGATCTGCAAACATTGGAAGCCAGGGTTGGCTTATGGTCTTGAGACATGGGTTAAATTTTGGACAATAGCAGAGGAAAAGTGCTTGAATATATTTTTAATACTAATGCCCATTACAAGGACAAATTATTGGAGAAGGGAACTGTGTGGCCTTGATAAGAGATTTGCCCATTTTAATTTCCTTGCCTTGCAGAGGGATATAAATATATGGTAACTCAATTTGAAAGCACATTTTTAAAAATAACTTCTTTCTTCATTATTTTTAGTTGTGTATATTTGGAGCCCCCATTAGTTACTAGAAATAACAACTCTTGTGAATGAGTCCTTGTTACCGTCAGGTGATTATGTGAAAACTGCATTTCAGGTCTTCAGCATCCATCTGCTTGCTGTCGAGTTCAACAGCACTTGTCCCCTCTTTCACAGACAGCATGGCAGCATGGCCTTGCTTGTTGAATGCTTGTTTCCAGCCCGTTCTTAAACCTGGGCTGTTTGACAGATGCAGGAAGGGTGGACACTGATGTTGCAGTTGTGTGCAAAGGCCACATCAGGTGCTTTCTTTTCGCATGTACCCCACTTAACCTCACCAGTGATCCTAGGAGGAAACCATCACTTCCACCATTGTACAGAGGGGCTAGTGGGGGGTTAAGCTGGCTTGTTCAGATCCCCATATTAGCAAGTGGTGAAGTCAGAATTCAAACCCAGGTTTCCTGACTCTCAAGTCTAATACTTGTTTCCTGATGCTGTATTCTAAGTCTTATCTAAGTAAGTGCAACCTGAAAATGCAAGTAAGGCACCTGGATGGAAAGACTTGTTTAGCAGAGTAGAGAGAGGAGTTTTAAATGAGTGCTGGATTCAAAAAGTTGGAGCTTGTTACTGAACTCTTAGGTGGTCAGGTAGCTTACAATAGAGGTCAGCTCCCATTGGAACAAAATGGAAAACCTCTTTTAACAAAGGTTCTAAGCCCTGGCCAATGGCCTGCATTTCTGAAGCAGAATTCTCCTAGCATAAAAGGATGTTGATCACCTGCTCCCCTCCCACTTGGAATTTGTTAGAATAAGAAAATGTGTTACAGTGACATTTAGAGCTGTTGAGCTGTTCTCTTGACAGTGCATGAACTTTTATGCACAGCTGTTGCCTGCCTGGAGAGTAAGAGTTAGTTAAATGACTTTCCCAGGGCCACACACTGAGTCAAGAAAGAACTCAAAGGACCTCATGTCCAGTGTAGTAAAAACTGGTTCCTCCTTGGTAACACCTTTGGAGCCCCTGAAACCTAATTCCATCCCCAAGTCAGGTATGAGTCATGGGTGCACTTCAGGGAAGAACAGGGGAAGTGAGGGTCCTTAGGGAGGTCGGTGGACCGCAGGGTGATGTTGTCTGTCACCACTTATCAGGCTCCGTGGAGCAGGACTCACCATCCAGCTTCCAAGAACCTGACTGGTCTCTAGCCAGCTGCCTCCAGGGATCCTAGGCCATGAGCCTCCTCTTACTCTATCCCCAGTGGCTCCCACATGCGGCCCCTGCCCCAGCAGCTTCCACAGCACTGGGGAACTCGTTAGAATTGCCAATTCGTGGGCCCACCCAAGACCAACTGAATTGAAAATTCTGGGAGTAGGCTGTAGTGGTCTGTGTTTTATTTAACAAGCACTCCTGGTGATGTGGATATGCACTCACATTTGAGAACTACTGCTTTCCTTTCTTATCTGAACTGGTCTCATTAATTGTGAGACTTCCAGCACCCCTCTGATTTGCCACTTAAGCCTCAGTTTCCACAGCAGGAAAACAAGGAGTTTGCATGACTTCCAAAGTTCCCAGAGTATATATCATTCCAGGTCACAAAGTCAGTCATCAATCCTTTCCTAAAATACAAATAAGCATGTGACTTTTCCCCCCCAAAACTTGCCAGGTTTCTACCCGGGGATTCCCCTTTGTGGTTTCCTTTCTACTTGGCAGTTGGTGTAAGTTTTGATGCCAGGCATGCAGAAAGTCATTTGGGGGAAAAAGAACTCAGGCACACACATGTATATGCAACAGAAAATGATCAGCTTATTCAACCTAGTGACAATAGCATCTGGGACTTGAGCGCTTAATAATAACAACTTTTTTTTTTTAAGTTTTATTTTATTTGTGTTGAGAGAGAGAGTGACCAAGCAGAGAAGGGGCAGAGACAGAGAGAGGGAGAGAGAGAATCCCAAGCAGGTTTCACACTGTCGGCACAGAGCCCAACACAGGGCTCGATCCCAGGAACCATGAGATCATGACCGGAGTTGAAATCAAGAGTCAGACACTTAACCAACCTAGTCACCCAGGCCCCACAGGGGCCTTTGTTAAAAGGCTTTGCTAGTGGCTTAGGAAACAAACCTTTCCTAGTGGTTTAGGAGGGTGACAACATGGGTGAGTTTTTTGTTATTTGTCTCAAATCTCACATCATTGTTTGTTAATTCAGAAAGCCGGTACCCTCTGCCTACCATGTGCCAGATGCAAACCAGACCCACCTGTGAACTGAGCTGGATATATACAGGCCAGAGTCCCAAGAGGGTCGTCGTCTCTTAAGTTCAAGACTAGCCTGTCCCTGGCCCATGCACACACCCCCTGATTCTAGATTAAATTTCAGTCTTGCTACCCCGATATCATTTTCCATCCTGTGATCCGGGGGAGGCATCCGCAAGGCTGCAGCTGCAGGGTGCACGTTCCTCATGTGTTCATCCGGTAAAACCGTCAGCAGATGTGGAGAGGAGGCCGCTCCAGCCGCCTGAGTCAGCGGAGCCCTGGCCTCTTCTCTCTAAGGGGGTCTTCAGGAAAGAATGCAGAGGGAGGAGCTAGGCCTTTCATGCTGGGTCCCCTCTGTTCTAGGCCTGGTGCTGAGGGTGCCCTGATGCACGGAACCACGATGCCACAGTGTGTGCTGATATGCACTTGATGGGGGTTGGGACAGGGCAGTATCAACCCAATCTTGGGACCTCTGGGCTTATTCCTCTCTCCTGAGTGAGACTTGCATGTGAATTTGAACCCTAGCATCCTGTCCATTAAATGAAGGAGGCAGAGTTTGTTTCATTACAGTGCCAGGGCTCTGATTAATTACCCCTTCTGAAAAAAAGTTTGCTACACCTAGAACTTCCTTGACACTGGTCCCAGCTGTCACCCTGCCAGCAGTTTCAAGTTCTGTTTAAACATTTAAAGCGCTGGCTGGAAATCCCATCAACCACAGTGCTGTGTAAACGGCATGTGCCCTTGCGGGAGTATCTTTAGACTCTCGGTACTTGTATCACTTTCCCTGGTGGAGGTGATGAGCAGCTCTTAGCACAATGAGATGATGTTTGTGAAAGCACCTTGTATACTGTAAAGTGTTATAAAAGCATTAGTCATCTATATCAAGATTGTGAGAAAGAGTGAAAGTCTGCCCTCACTGTTTTCCCCAAACTCCTTCCTTCAGTCCTTAGATCTATAGTGCTGTGATGAATAAATATGAGGGAATGATTCATTCTACACAGCAGCAGGCCACAGAATTGATTAGATGGTTGGTTTCCTTATTATCCAAGGAGGAGCATATCTGGACAGACAATTGATTTCCGTGTTGAGTATATGGACTTTGAAATAACTATTGGATTTTTAGGTGAGAAGTACTTGGTAGACAGATGACAGCCCAGGTCTGCAACTCAGAAACGGAGTCATGATCTAGGTACGGGTGGAAGCCCTGGGAGCAATGGAGGTCATTTGGGGAAAATAAGAGACAAAAAGAAGATTGAGGAAGGAACTGAGTTCTTAGTCATGGTTTTTTATCAGGATCAATTGTGGAGCTTTTCACAAAGAAAGCTTCCTAGCGCCACCCTGCCCCCCAGATCTTCTTACTCAGAATCTCTGGGATGGCATCCAAATAGGTGGATTCTGGTGTGCACCAAAGATTGAGGATCGTTAGTGTTTAAAGAATGGGCAGAGGAGGGGGAACCAGTAAAAGAGATGGGAGATAAGTCAGAGGAAGTGGATGGGGACAAAGCAGCATCACAAAGAACAGGAAAGGAAAGGATTTAGACCAAAAGAGGCCACTAGAATTGGTCAGTGGGAGGTCACTGGTGACCATAGGGGTGGTTGAGTTCTAAGGCCCTCCCTAGGGCTTGTGCTTCCCTCAGGGTCACTGTCACCTTTTTCCCTTCAAGTCTGGTTGCCGTGTAGCTCAGTGGTATGATGGATTATCCTGTGATTCTTTCAGATCAAGTGTTCCCTCCCACGTGCAACATAGGGAAGAATTTTCTCTCGCTCAATTACCTTGCTGAGTACCTTCAGCCCAAAGCAGCCAACGGTTGTGTGATATCCAGCCAGCCCCAGGATAAGGAAGTACACGTCATTGAGTTAATTACCCCCAGCTCTAACCCCTACAGGTAAGTGAGTGAGTGAGTGAGTGTGTGTGTGTGTGTGTGCACGTGCATGCGTGATGAAAATAAAGATCTTTGCTGACTTGAAGCAGAAACAGTACAACCCTACCTGTATAGGAGGGAGAGAGACATTCATGCATTGGGTGTATTAACAGAAGTTTTGAAGAAGGGAGTGAAGGCACCAGTGGTATATTTCATTTTCTGCATCTGTCTCTAGATCCCCTGTATTCTAGGTGAGATTTTGAAGCCTGTTCTGAACTTTCAGGCACTAATTAGAGGGCAGAATAACTCTTGCTCCATCATTATCTCCTTTGACTGAGTTTATCCCTGATAAAAAAAATTATAAAACATTCCTTATTAACATAATTATAATTTTAATCACATTCTGGTTTTAACAGAATCCCATTCACAGCGTCCTCAGGGTGTATTTGCATTCATACCTGTGTGTGCTAGGAGGGTGTGTGCACTGTGGGGGTGGGGGGAGTAGGTGTGGATGTGGATGTGTCAGGGTGTGGCCCTCCGTGGTGACACACCAAAGAGCCCTTAGATACAACCGGCCTCTTGCTTATGTTCTTTTTCTCCATCTCCCACCCTCAGCCTCCTGCCCCAGGACTAGAAATTTAACCTTCCCTATCTAGAATGATTAGGGAATTGAAAAGGAAATAAAAGAGGAAAAGTGGCTCTTTCTCCCACTTGAACCTGCATTCTCACGGACCACTGACTTAAAATGGAAATTTATATTGTTGAGAGATTTCAGAGTTAAAATTCTAATCAAAGTTTGCGAAAATGAATAAACTTCACATCAGTTTTGGGAAGATTCATTCTGTCCCACATAAAGAATTTGGGGAAAATGAAAAGAGAATGGGAATAGAAGCAATCTGGCAAACGTGCTTAGATATTAAGCCTTGGGCTTCATTTGAGTGTATCATCCATCATATGCTTTACAAGTGTGTAAAACCAAATGGAAAGAACGACTTTCCTTTAAATTCAGAACGACAGAGATGTTATTGTTTGGTTAAAAAAATTCTCTTTTATACTGAATTCTTAGAAGTTTGGGTTGTGTTCATCAATTTTCCAGTAATCACTTGGTTGACCATCTGTTTTCTTTATTTTATTAACTGTATATCCAGAAGTTTGGGAAGGTAAGTGCAGATATGATTCTGTAGCAAATGTTAATGGTTTATGCAAACCTTATATAAGTCAAATTCTCCAGCCTTTTGCCTTGTATTTTATCTTAAGTGTCCTAGTTGGGTTTTTTTTTT
>NC_043707.1:66750902-66827459 GCF_006229205.1 Suricata suricatta
GCAACAATTTAAGCTGTGCTTGCGTGTGTTATTTTTGTGACGTTTTTGCTTTATATGTATTATTTTTCTGAAGTTTCTGCTTCTCTGAGCTCTCTCTGTTATTTTTCACTTTGAAAAATAGGCTGCTCCTTGGTTTCTCCTGACAAGGGCAGACAGTGTGGTGGCTAAAACCATGGCCTCTGGGGTCAAGATCAAGATTTGAATCCAGACTGCCATTTACAAACTGTGACCTTGGGCAAGTCCCTTAACCTCTCTGGGCCTGAGTTGCCTCATTTGTGAAATTCCTGAAATGTATGAGTGTGCTTTCCAGTCAGAGTAAACGTAAAATAATGAGCACAATGGGGCCTTTCATGGTTGACAGTCCTGTAATGGCCTCAGTGTCATGGTACTGAATATCAGCTCTTAATTTGGGGTTAGGTATTTAGGGAAGGTGTGGAAAATTGGGCTGACCCGAGCTCATACTGTTGACTTTTCTTTTTGAGATAAATATATGGTATTGGCAAGACTTTTTGCTTGCTTCTCATTTCTGAGGGTGAAACACTGATACAAGAATCACAGTAATGGGGAGGTTAGTGAAATGATAAAGGAAAAGTACCCCCAGTCTATTCCCTAAGCATTATTTCCATGAGGGAAATATGCTTAAGAAGTGTATTAGTTGGTTGGCATGGTAGGTAGACAGCAGCTAGTTTCCTAAAAAGTTAAATGTTGAAATTTGGTAAAAATAAATATTTTTCAAATATGTTTATGGCACTAGGTGTTTGACAGCACATTACACAAATTACATTGAAAGTTCAAGAACCCCCCCCCATCATCTTTAAGAAGATAATTACCTTAGCATCTCTTTGGTAGGCTCAAATTTTTGTGTATTGCCTTTTTAAAAAATTGTGTCTGGTTCCTCTTTCAGTACCTGCATTGAATCAGCTAGACAGGGTTTTCTGTTTTCAACATTTTGGGGGAGGGATGCCTCTGGTTTTGGTGCCATTCATGGCACCTTTAGCAAGATCTGGTAGTGGACGAATCCAGCACTCCACCGGGGCAGCCCCGGGTACAAGCACTCTCCAGAAGCAGCAGGCAAAGCCACGAGCATACACATCTTAATTCTAAAGTATTGTAATTGTTTCTGGTTCCTGTGTTTTTTGTTTTTTGTTTCTTTCTTTTTTTTTTTTAACTTTGAGAGGATCCAAATAAACCATTACATGTGAGGGCAATACATTAATTTGGTGTCGAAAACAAAGCCCAGCCGTGATTTTCTGAGGTCAGAGCTGTTCCGATTGCTTTCCCTGGCATGGCTTGAGCGGTGTTGGTGACCTGGGGTGTCTGCAGCGTTTGCTGCCTGGCACACCAACCAAATGTTTTTAATTTCAGAATAACAAAAACAGGAAAGGGAATCATGCTTTGAAAGGCAAAAAACATACGGGACATTTTAGTTCCCTGCTGGAGTTGTGTAAATGTTCTTTCGGCCCTGACCCATCAGTGGCTTTCTCTGTACCTGACCATGTATGTGTTCCTGGTCCATGACAGCCCTGGAGTTCACTTTGAGTGTCTTCACTTTTCATATGAATAAGACAGGCTGGAAATGAGATTGCTCATCCCAGGGCAAGATCTGTTTATATTCCTCTCTTTGGCTGTACTCCTGACCAGGCCAATTTTGGACAATGCATGACAACATTACTAAACAATTAGGTAATGTTTCATGATGTTCTTTTATTCTCCCAATCAGTTTCATGCTTTGTGATTTCCTAACTCCCAGTCTCAGATGTGAATTCTGACTAGGCTCTGAAGCAAAGGAACCTGCTACTACTAAAAAAAGGCATATGTTTCTGTTTAGAAAAGAGAAATGGTTCATAGTGGCCTTATGCATAGTATTTTCTTTAGACACAGCCTGGTGGAGTGGAAAGAACCATGGCTTTGGTGGAACCCAACTGAGTATTGGGGAACCCAACTGAATTCAAAATCTGTATTTTCTGCCTATGAAATAGGTATGATGATGGTCCCCACCTTGAGAGTTGTTGTGAGGTGTGGTAGAGTTCATTCTTTCATTCATTCATTTACTCATTCAAAAGTATTTGTTAAGTGACCATTGGGCATTTCCTCTAAAGCACTTGACACTGTGTGCACATGGTGAGTTCTCAGCCATGTGTGCTACTTAACTTCTGAATGAGGGGGAGAGAGAGAGAAGGAGAGAGAAAGAGAGAGAGAGAAGCAGGGCTCACCCAAAGCAGGGCTGAGTTCACTGGATGCGGGGCTTGAACTCATGAACTGTGAGCTCATGACCTGAGCTGAAGTTAGAAACTTACTGAGCCACT
This sequence comes from Suricata suricatta, assembly GCF_006229205.1. Taxonomy (NCBI): domain Eukaryota; kingdom Metazoa; phylum Chordata; class Mammalia; order Carnivora; family Herpestidae; genus Suricata; species Suricata suricatta. Next base: position 66,753,209 of record NC_043707.1, read on the forward strand.
TAGGCACCCTCCTTATATTTTTAGAGGTGAACTAAATAACATACGTAAGGCTTCTAGCACAGTACCTGCCATAAAAAGGGAATTTATCTTCCTTCCATGAGAAACTTTTCAAAAAGTTGTCTATAGTAGTAATTAACTTCTCTAAACAAAGTGAAAGCAAAATGTCTGCTGAAAGAATTGTCAGCCACTTGATAGCAAAATGTACAGAAGAGTCCCATTAAACACGGGTGGCATGTGTGTGCATACAGGGGGTGGGGCACAGGCAGAATGTACCCTCCAAATGACACAATGGTCCAAAGAGCCCCAAAAGGCAGTACTGTGGACAAGAATGGGAATACTAAAAGTATCCACATTGCTATGTCCAGCTCTGGCTTTTTCTTCAGGTCCCTTATGGACCACGCATAATCACATTTTGGAAGAACCTCCAAAACAAAAGAATAAATGGAGGAAATGTTTGGTTACACTATTTCAGATGGCCTCAGCACTTCAATGTTGGTTATAGCCAGCTTATTCTTAGAGAAGACATGTTTTAATCCCCGTGGGAACATGGACCACATCTCTGACCAACCTCTCCCCTGTACTATGGGACGCAAGCTTGTGTTGGCAGTGGAGGGGAAGGGCGGGAGGAAGGTACCCAGACTCTACCTCATTCATAATCCTTCATGGAGGTGTGGCTGAAACATGGTGATAGTATTTGGAGACCCCCTTGAATAGCTATTTGGAATAGCTACACCAAAGCCTTAGAAATGCCTGGGGACTCCTTGTATCCCAGAAATAGAGAGTAAGGAATTCGCTCATTGCTGAGAAGGAACCAATTTGCCAAGCCTTGCTGTTTTACAAATGTGTAGATAGATTTCTAGCCTTGTAAGTCCCGAGGCGTAATCGATATGAGTTGTACTGACAGGTCCTAGATTTAATGTGGAAAGGTGTAAACAAATCATTCCATATTGGTACAAAAAAGACAGGTGGCGGTTGTGATGATAGTATTCTGGAAATACCGTATTTTCTCAGCTGTCCAACAACATGAAAGACTAGGGCAGATGAGGCCAAGCTGTGTTGTTTAGGCCAGTGTTACAACTCCCGCCAATCAAAACGACATGCTGCTTTAAAACACTAGAGGAAGCTGCGCCTAAGAAACTAAGTTTTAAAAACTGATTGGATCCTTCTTTACCTCATTTTAGTTTAGTTGGGTTTTTTTTTTTTTAACCCTTCCTTCCTCTAAGGAGCTTTCTCTGAATCAGAGTAAGAGCTAGAATATTCTAAACCTGTGAAAGGGGAGTTTTTCACAAATGGCTGCAAAGCGTGGCTAAAGCTCTGTCTGGCTCCTTTGCATGCATCATTGTGACTGGCCACTCTGGCACTTTTGGATAATCACTTTGGGTCACAGAAAAGTATCCTGGGGAAGATCCTTTAAGCTTTGAATTGAAAATATGTGTCCTCAGCCAATGTCCCACCACCAAAGAGGCCAAGAGAACTTAGAGCCTGTGAATCTTCGATGGTTTTATAGTGGGAAAGGATTAATATTTAGTCATGTTCGAGGCACACAGAATGGGAAACAAATGGAGAATTTAGTAAAAAATGCTGCATGTATGCAAGAGCAAATAATTGGGCATGGAAATTAAAGTGATTTTTATACAGCATGAAAATGGCCTAATCTTCATGCTAGAAGGGCTTTCCAGTCTTGTTGGAGCAGTTGTTGAAAATATGGTGCTTCGCTTTGGGATCTCCTCTGCAACATCAGCTCCTTCACCATCTGACAAGATCACTGCTGTAGGAGCCGAAGGATGTGGAAACTTACCGACCTGGTCCTGGTTACTCAGGCCTTTCTCGGAGGGATTGCTGTCATTCAGTTCTAATTTTGTGACCAATTACCAAGTGAAAGGCAGCTGACTTGTATTGCTGGATAAAATATTGGTACTTAGAGGGACAGTAACCTAAGTTAATTGATTAATTTTTAGAACACAAAATCTAAGCTCTTCCGTTAATAAAATGGACAAATGAATACAATTACAGGATTGCTGAATTGGTTGTAAAGTATAACTGAAGCATCAACACTGGTTGTTTCATCAGTTTTCATTTGTAAACTATGGAATTTCATAGTTTACAAAGATGAGATGGTCTCCACTGTGAAGGAACTAGGTTATGCCATCATTTAAATCTAGGGTAGAGAAAATAGAAGCATGGACATATTTTCGGCAGCATAACATGCACATTTGTCTACTTTATACATCATTTTAAGTAAAAATAAGGGAAAGTTTTGTATGATATATATATATATAATTTAAACATTTTACTAATTCTAATAACATAGTAGGTATGTATACTCAGTATGTAGCTACTTAGTGATCATTGGATTATTTTTATCAACATAAATAACCCAAAAGGTACGCTCAAACAACATGAATAGATTTCTCTTAATCTGCTGTTAAAAATTTTTACATCAGTGTTCTTAACCCAAGGAGAGTAGGGATCCAAATAATAAATAGTCCCTTCATATACAATGTAGAATCTGTTCATTCCAGATATTGAACTTGTACTTAAAAGCACTGTTTAGTTTTAGAGTCACGAATGAAATTTTGCTATTATCTTCAGGCTCCTAACAGTATTGGCTTTGGGAAAGAGAGTGAGAGATCCATGATAATGACCAAGTCAGTAAGAGATGACATTCCTTCAACCCAAGAGCATCTGTTCAAGTGGGCTTTAGACAATGGCTTCAGTCCAGTAACATCATATACAGTGGCTCCTGTGGCTAATAGATTTCATCTTCGGCTTGAAAACAATGGTAAGTATGATTTTTTTTCCTGTGGTAAAAATATCCCCCAAATGAGGCTTTCCAATGAGCAACTCTCATTTCAGCTTATATGAAACTGTTTTTCTGTTGTAAATTTTGATGATTCATTTGACTACATTTTCCTGTCAAGCTTAAGGTTATCTAGAATCATGACATTATATTAAGGCAACGATCTTTGGTACAGATTTTTTTGGTACAGTTGATTGCTTGTTGGAGAACTTTGTTGTAGACCACATAATTCACTGTGATTACATTAAGAACAAAATAGCCTGGCATCTTTTCTCAGAAGTGCCTACTAATCACCGACAGCTGAGATGCAGAGTGGCTGGGACTACAGGGCAGAAGTCCTGGGTCAGACTGCATCTTACAGGACAGTAGTCACACGGCGCTTCCTCTTCCTCACCCATCGGGAACGCAGGAGTTGTTACCCCAATGGGATTGAGCAGAAAGTGGAATTTTAACAGGTTCTTGAGGTTTTCCAGAGCCTCAAGCTAACGAGACTCAAAGCCGGAGTTTTCTGATCCCCAAACTTGTTTCTCGCCCCCCGGTACTGCTACCAAGTGCAGTGCTGATAGATTGAAGGCTAGGACTATAGGCCATTTGTTCACTGTTTGAGGGCAAGTTGCTTCATTTCTGAGCCTCAGGTTGTTTCTCCTCCATAATATGGGAGAACAAACAGGCCCTATCTCAAAGGGTTGTTGTGAAGGTTTTTTTCAGTGTACAAATTAAAAACCCTCCAAAGCTCTGTCTTCTTTTGGACCCATACAGCTGTGCCATCTTTTTCCAAAAGATAGTATTGAAGGAGAGTTAATCTTCACTCCCTGCTCCCACTGAGATGGATTGACCTTACGTATTGATTTTGAGACTGAATATAAACAAGACGGGAAATTTCTCTTCCCTAAATTGTTGACAATAGGACAGAACACTGAGTATTGATGATATGGAAATATGTCTACCTTCGAAGGAATAAGGGTGCCTAAGCAACTTTTCTTTTCTCCTTCAGGACTAAGTTCTAAAAGGCCAGGGTACTCAGATACCTCTTAGACTTTAGCAAGAAAAAGGAGGTAGCAAATGTTGTTTCAAGAAATCCTTAAAGAAGTCAGTGAAGCATCCGACTTCAGCTCAGGTCATGATCTCACGGTTTGTGGGTTTGAACCCTGCATCAGGCTCTGTGCTGATAGCTCAGAGCCTGGAGCCTGCTTTAGATTGATTCCCTCTCTCTCTGCGCTTACCCAGCTCTCTCTCTCTCTTTCAGAAATAAATAAACATTAAAATAAAAAAAGAATTTATTCTAAAGAATCTCTAAATTCAAGGGACGTATTTCAGCAGCACTTGGAAAATACTATTGTCCCAATAACTTATTCAAGTCATGGATTTTTTAAGTTTATTTATTTATTTTGAGAGAAAGAGAGGCAGAGAGAGAGAGAGAGAGAGAGAGAGAGAGAGAGAGAGAATCCACAGTTAGCACAGAGCCCAACTTGCAGCTTGAACTCACAAACCATGAGATCATAACCTGAGCTGAAGTCACGAGTTGGATGCTTGACCAACTGAGCCACCCAGGCACCCCTCAAATCATAGATTTTTATAGCTTATAGCGCCTTAGAAACTATCTAGTCCAATGGTTCTCAACCTTGGCTGTACATTGGAATCATACAGGGAGCTTTAAAACATATTAATGATATGTTTTATCATTTATGTTTTAATGATATCCAGAAATTCTGATTTTAATTGACCTGGGGCACAGCCTGGGTATATAGATCATTCTCCCCAAATGATTTTAATGTAGAGGACTAATGATCTAATCCAACATCTTTATTTTATTTTATTTTATTTTATTTTATTTTATTTTTATAGTTTATTTATTTTTGAAAGAGAGAGAGACAGAGCATGAGTGGGGAAGGGGCAGAAAGAGAGGAAGATACAGAATCTGAAGCAGGCTCCAGGCTCTGAGCTGTAAGCACAGATCCCAATGCGGGGCTCGAACCCACGAACCGTTAGATCATGACCTGAGCTGAAGTCGGCCGCTTAACCGCTTAGCCACCCAGGTGCCCCTCCAACATCTTAATTTTAAAAATAAGAAAACCAAGACACAGAGAAGTAAGCCACTGGCCCAGAGCCGCTCAGTCAGTTAGAAAGAACACCAGGACGGGAATTCAGGTTTCCAGACTCTTTGTCTCCTTTATACATTGCTCGATAAGGTAATTTTACATAGTCCTGTTCTTTGCCAGTTTCTCTTATACTTGCCTGTCATGATGATGATCGTGGCCTGGCATCAAACACTGACAATGTTTTGCATTCTGTCACCACCAGAGGAAATGAGAGATGAGGAAGTCCATACCATCCCTCCTGAGCTACGGATCCTGCTGGACCCTGGCAGTCTGCCTGCCCTCGAGAACCCACCCATCCGGGGCGGGGGAGGCCGAAATGGAGGTTTCCCCTTTCCTTTCCCTGATATCGCCAGGAGAGGCCAGACAGAAAGGGGAGAAGATGGGGTCCCCCAGCCAAGGGACCCCGTCATCCCCAGCTTACGACTGATTCCTGATCCCGAAGAGCCCAAGGAGGTGCAAGAGAATGTGGATATTTCCCTGTCAGTCAATTGTGACAATGAAAAGATGGTCGTATCTGTAGAAAAAGAGTCTTTTCAGGTTAGTGCAATTTCTTAAAGGAGAGAAGAGAAAGGCACCTTTCTCCCCATCTTGCCCCAGAATGTGTTAGTTATTTCCCTCTAGCTCTTTCACTTTTGAACTCTTGGGACCTGAGTCTGTTTTCTCAGTTGGATGGGCTCACTTCCCCTTGGCTGTGATTCTCACCCGGGTCCTGTTATTCTGTTAACGGGGGGTTCCAGATCCTTGTGTGTCAACATTTTGCTATTGAATTTCTAAGGCCAACAAACACAATCCTTAGTAGGCTGGGAAGAGGTAAGGGGGGAGGGGGAACGCGTGCCTCCAGCAACCAATACCGTATGGGAAGACCAGGCAATACTGGTTTCCTGTGTACTGCAGAACTGCCTGTGGGTTCCACACCTTATATCTTTGGTGGTTTTTGCTTCAGGCCAACAACAACTCGGGGTTGGAGCTCACCCTGTTGGATCCTACCTGCAAGGCCAAGATGAATGGAACCCACTTCATTTTTGAGTCTTCCCTGAACGGCTGTGGTACTTGGCACCGGCGGTCAGGCCCAGATGGTGTGATTTACTATAACTCTGTAAGTGCTCCCCAAAACAAAGCTTGGCCCTTTGCCAGATCCTTGCTGTGTGTTACCTTAAAATTTTCTTAAATTTCTGTGAAAATGAGCAGAGGCATATACCCTAGGCCTAAACAAAGCCAAATGTCAGCTCTCAACATATTGGATGTCCTTTGACCCTGAGTCTACACAGCTGAGCTAGCCAGCTCTCTGGTCTCTGTGGCCTCATTTGAGTCTTGTCCAGAGGTGGGAGGACTTCTCCCTTCCTCATGAACAAAAGAACCAAGAGAAATCCAAAAATGGCCCTCAAGAAATTATTATTAAGTCTCTATCCAACTCAAAGAGGCTAAATTGAAAAAAATCTACCTTTGAAGTTCTCCAGAGGAAGATTCCACAGATTCCCCTAATGATAATCACTGCAGTAGCTAACCTGCACTTTTCAGAAATCATTCTTATTAGCTCATTCATCTGAATCTTTTTTTTCCAGATGAAGCCTATTCTTGCAGAAATAGACACTAGACAGTGAGTGAATAATAAAAGAATTCGAAACATGAAATTTCAAACAAACTTTATAGTGTAATTTTGCAGTTCAGGTTACACTTTTGATGGTAAAAATAAGGTTCAAAATCCCCGTGTCCGGCTTTGACACAATGTGTATGTCTATGCTCCCAGCGCCTACTCCAGCTTTGGCATAGGACAGGGAGCTCACGACTCTCATTCATGTTCGTCCACTGCCCTTGGGTAGATACACTTGACCTACTGAGAGGAAAGACTGGAGATCAGGTGCTCTGTCAGTGAGGTTCATGTGGGGACTGACTCTATAGCCCCAAGTTTATTATTCTTCAGACTTAGAGTTTTTGAGCTGGAAGTAACCTTAAGATGATCTCATTCAACTTCCTCATTTGACAGGTGAGGAAATTGAACTCCCAGGAGTTAAGAGACTTGCTTAGATTTGAGGAACTAGTTACCAGCAGGGCCAGGACTGACTCCAGCTTCCTGACCTCTCATCCACTAATCTGTCCTGACACCAGGCTGGCCCAGCTAATCTCCCATTGTTACTGGAATAATTGATTAACCTTTGACCTCTTTGATGAATACACTCCTGCCAATTCCAACACTAATTTTCATATATTACCCAGTTTTTCCAGATATGATGAGTAGCATATAGTACTGATATACTTGATTTTGGAATTTTAAATTTATATCTAAATTAACACTAAGAGGCTCTGGTAATCTGTTAAGTAAAAATAATATCATTTGCCTCAGAAAAGAAAGATATATCCTAAGCACGTACCCGTGTGTGTGTGTGTGTGTGTGTGTGTGTGTGTGTGTGTGTATATGTGTATATATCATGATGATAATACCTAGGGTAAGAAATGCCCTAGGTAATTGGCTTCAGGTACATCAATACTTTCTTGTGAGGAACTGGTAAATGGAGAGGTCGTTTTTCTACATTCTCTTCATTGATTATTTTAGCTGTTTGTTCCAGTGATAACCATTTGTAGCAATTTCCAAAATTATTATATACTTTTGTTTTGCAACATATTCAGAAAATAAGCACATGAAGCAAAAGCAGATAAAAAATATATGACTATTCTATGTATGCAAAGAAATTAGGATTTTATTTGTGGAGTCAGAATCCTCAGGTGAATTTTTCATATTATCTAGAACTAACCTAGGAATAATCATTTCAACTAACATTAAGATAGGCTGTCACAGAATAAAACAGGATTCTTTCCTGCATCTGTACACCGTGCAGAAAGATATGGGGGAAGAAATAAGGAAAAGATAGAGAAGTACAAAAATAGAATGAGGAGAGGCTGGCTTAATAGTAAACATTAGGTACTTTGTTTCCAACTCAAACTTTTTACAAGTCTCACTGGATACAAATTAGCCAGCTCCTAATAGTTCTTAGAATTTTTGATATAAAGCGATATCCTCTAAGGAGAAGCCCCTCCCCCTACAGGTTGGCCTGTAAGGACCATTCACCCCTATTCCAGTGCCTAGAGTTTTCCCACTGTTTGAAACAAGTTTTATTATTTCACAAGGAAAGACGCATATTTTAGTTGGAGTTTTAATTTCAATGTACATTGGGTTTCTCTTTATTTTTAATCTCTTTGAAAATGAAATCCTAAAAACCTGAAGTTTTCTTTTCTTTTAGAGAGAGAGGGTACAAATGAATGAGGCCAGAGAGAGAATCCTATGAGGGGCAGAGAGAGAGAAGTGGGGCTGACCTGGGGCTCTTGTTTTTCACTTGAAGCAGGGCTCATGTTCACCCCATGTAGGACTCGGACTCACCAACTATGAGATCATGACCTGAGCCAAAGTCAGATGCTTAACAACCGAGCCACCCAGGAGCCCTGTTATGTTTTAAGTCAGATTTTCAGTTTGCATCTGAATTATTACATTGGTGTCTTTGTGAGACAAAACCAGATCATGCAATTTGGTATTGTAATGACACTGTCTGTGCCTTCTTTGCCTCTTAGATCGTGATGCAGATTCCATCAACTGGGGATAGCAGCGGCTGGCTAGATGGTTATGAAGATTTGGAGTCAGGTGACCATGGACTTCCAGGAGATACGGATGAAGGAGACACTTCCTTCTTCGGCCGACCTGAAATTGTGGTGGTATGTGTTTGTTTGGAGAAGGTAGTTTGTGAGATGTTATCCTTTCGGTTGGCTTTAATTAGGGACTGGGTCAAAGGTTATAAAGTTCTAGGGATCTTCATCCTTCCTTTGACTATGATTTATCTCTGTTTTGTTTTTCTGTTTTCACTAGTTTAATTGCAGCCTGAGGCGAGGGAGGAGCCGCAGCAGCTTCCAGGACCCACTCCACAGGAACGTCACGTTCAACATGGAGCTCTACAGCACTGACCTCTTTCTCGTGCCCTCTCAGGGGGTCTTCTCTGTGGCAGAGAATGGACACATTTATGTTGAGGTGTGAAACCTGAACATTAATTAGCCTTGGGCTTTTAGGGTAGGGCTGAATTGTAGTAGCTCCTGGGGCAGACCTCATCGTATTCTTCTGACCACCACTTAACTAGTTCTGGGTGAGGGCGTGGCTCAGAAAATGCATCCGGGTTGATTTCTTTTTCTTTTCATTTTGTGAATGTTTATTATTGAGAGACAGACAGACAGACAGAGCATGAACTGGGGAAGAGCAGAGAGAGAGGGAGACACAGAATCCAAAGCAGGCTCCAGGCTCTGAGCTGGCAGCACAGAACCCGACATGGGGCCTGAGCTCACGAGCAGTGAGATCATGACCTGAGCCGAATTCAGAAGCTCTACCCCAACTGTGCCACCCATGCACCCTGCATCCAGGTTGAGTCTGACCAAAACAAGACATTTCAGGTTTTGCTACATGGAGAGAGTGTTTTACAGATGAATGGTTTTTGTTTGTTTGTTTGCTTAATCAGCAGTGTGAATTCTACTAATAAAGCCCTCTTCTTGCTTTGTCCTTAGCATTTTTGGAACAGGAGTTCAGAGCTGCAGAGTCAGAGTTAACCAGGAATATTTCACACCACCTCAGATACTGTCTTTTACATTGAACACACTTCAGTGAAATGCTACGTGCTTCCACAGCTCATGAAAATTGGGGTTTTTTAGACCATTATCAAAATGTATCTGTAAACATATGAAACTATTTTGTATACATAATGGTAATGATTATGCATAGCATATATCTGTAGAATAATTGTAAAAAGATTAGGTAGCAGTGGGAATAGTGAAATAATAACATTTATTGCAGATTTTTTTTTGGTGCCAAATTCGGGTTATAAGTGTTATAGTAATTTACTCTTCAAAGCAGTCCGATAAGACAAGACTACTGATATCCCTATTTTAGGGATGAGGAAGGTGAGGCACAAATTTGTCTAAGATCACATAGTAACTAGTAGAGTTCAGAGTAGAGTTCTGAGCAGGTTGTCTGGCTTGAGAGCCTATAATGGTATTTACTAGATGCTACTATCATTTATCCTCAAAGTGCCACTTAAAGGGAAAGAAAATGAAACCTCTTACCAGTGCAAACATCCAAGTTCATGGATTAGATTCTAAAAAGAGATAATATCTCTGTGGCCTCAGAACATCCGCTGGTCTTACAGGAGCATCATCCTCTGATGAGCTATTTTGGCGCTAAACTGCAGGCTGGTGGTGTGCTTCACTATGGGAGGAGTGGGAAGCCTGCAGGGTGGAAACGGGGTACTTCCATGTCTTCACACGTTTCTGTTTCAGAAAGACAAATAACTCTCACCTTTATCCTCATTCTGGGATGGACCCACTGGCTCTAGATGTTTTCCTGGATCTCTCCTCTTTTTTGATTCCCTATTCTGAGAGGGTCTTCTCTTTTTTTGGGTACGCCTTTTTTCTCCACGGGGGAAGATATACTGCTTTCTGCATTCTGTCCCTAATTATAGATCTCTTCTCATCCAAGATCATTATTTTCTTCTTGCATTTCTGGCTGCACAACCCACATGTGCAGTTGGTCAGTGACTCTCTGCTGTGCCCTGGATGTCCTAAATCCAGCTTAATGCCCATCACCCATTTAACCCATTCCTCCACCCACCTCCCCTCCAACAACCCTCACGTCTGTTCTCTGTATTAAAGAGTCTCTTGTGGTTTGCCTCCCTCTCTGTTTTTATCTTAAGTTTCTCAAATGCCTCATATGAGTGAAATCATATGATATCTGTCTTTCTCTGACTGACTTTGTGTAGCAGGATACACTCTAGTTCCATCCACATTGTTGCAAATAGCAAAATTTCATTCTTTTTCACCTCTTAGTAGTATTCCATCACACACACACACACACACACACACACAAACACACACACACACACCTCATCTTCTTTATCCATTCATCAGTTGATGGACATTTTTACTCTGCATAATTTGGCTATTGTTGAAAGCACTGCTAGTAACATTGGGGTACATGTGCCCCTTCGATTCGGCAAATGACAGCTTTTCTGTTAATTTGTCTTGGGGGCATTAAAAAGAACTGTTTATAACGTCCAAAATTTATGTCTAGAATAGCACTACTAAGTATAGCTGGCATTTATTGCCTAGCTGGGAACTGTGTTGTCTGTGTATAATTGTGACTTTACAGATGCTCATAGTAACTCTTTTTGGTAGGTATTGGTGCCCTTATTCTACATGGGAGGAAGCTGAGACTCAGAGTTCACAGGGCACGAGCCTCAGAGCACACAGTTTCCTGAGGCTGTCTGCTGATTTCCCTCCAAGGCCTGTAGTCCTTCTCTTACTCACTTCCAGGCCATTTTACAGTAAAAGACTAACTGACCATAGTTTTTCCTCTAAAACAACTTTTTGGGATACCTTAGACTTTGTGCCACTATGTGCTTTCTTTGAGATGAAAGAAAAGATTTGCATTTCTTCTTCTGTCTACATTTTTGCCATGTGGATTCTGAGTTCATGTTACAGGGCACTTTTTAGTAATAGGACATACGTAATTTGCCATCTTTCCAAGATATCTTATTTTTTAGAAATGTTGCCAAAACAATGATCTGTGAATATTTACAGACTACCAAACACTATTTCCTAGAAATATTTCTGACTAGGTAATCTCCCAAGGCCACATCTTGGGTTTGGTTGAATTGACCCTGTGGTTACCATGAAGTAAGTAAAAGAAAATGGACTTGAGGTTGGAAGACCTGGTTTAAGGCTTGGTTTTATTCAGGGCTTGCGAAGTGGGATTTTGAAAAGTCCATCCTGGATGCTGTTTTTCCTCCATTTATAAAATGGAGATAAAAAATATTTGTCTCACAATATTGTTCAGAGAGATTGAGCTTTAAGGCCCAACAAAGTGACACGATCACAATCATCTTCATTGTTGAGTGTCTTGTAGTTAACCACGTAGGGATCTTTCAAAATAGTGCTGTGCCCTATGCAGGGATTTCCCCTGGGTTCTCAGAATGCAAAGTGTGTTTATATCTCCACGCTTTTTGAAAGGATTCTGGGGTTATTGGCTTTTGGTTAAGGACTAACTTTATTTCTAAAGTGTTTAAGTTTACTTTGAGACCAAGTTTAGTCAAGGAATGAAGCCCGAGGGGAAAGGCAGTTCACACAGTATCCATGTGTCACCAAATGGAGAATCCACTCTAGTCCAGGGATTTTAGCTGAGTTCAGGATAGTTGAGGTTTGAATTCTGTTTACACTTGGCCAAACACCACTTCCTGTTTCTAAAGAAAAGAACCTTAACAAGGTTTGGATGTAGCCCATACAAATGTTTTGTAAGAGGGAAGTATAATGAGTTGGAAACATTTCCAGATTAGATTTCCCTTAAAATACCCTTGGGCTTAAAGAGCGAAGGGAGAGTACTTGGCAAGGCCTGTTTTGGACCTGTGAGCAGCTAGGACACTTTGCCAGGCTCGTGATCGCCACCAGATTGCATGGTTCCTAACACCAACTGGGCCAGCTCTGCTTGTTCACTATGAAGCAGGACTTTAGATGAATCTGTAGCTTTACCGTAGTGTTTTAGGTTCATGCTGACTTGTTGCAGTTGTGAAGTTCAGTTCTTTCTGCCTAGGCTAAATAGATTTTGCTTCTACTTTATTTTCTGAGCAATTTCGAAAAATAGCTTGCACTATAGGTGGTACACTATTAAGACATGATACAGTATTATGACATCAGGGACTCTGCCTGTTGGCATTTATTTTGGAAAATCCATTTTAGGTGCATGCTGTGCTTTTATTTTTATCTCCCAGAGGGCTTAGGGGAGGTTGACCAGATTTATTCATCTTGCATTGGAATCTTCCAGACCAGCATTGGAACCAAATAATTCACTGTAACCATCCATATCAAGTTTAAATGGAAGACATTTTTTCCAAAGAGTATATATTACTTTTGTAATTAGAAAGAAAACAACGTAAGTTCGCTATGACCATAAATTAGGGTCCCTCATCAGAAGTACTATGTTGCTATGTTACCCTCGTGTAATAGAGTAAAAGAGAAATGCCAGCTTGCTTCTGATTGATGTTTCTGTTCTTTTGTAGGTGTCTGTTACTAAGGCTGACCAAGAATTGGGCTTTGCCATCCAAACATGCTTTATCTCTCCATATTCAAACCCGGATAGGATGTCTGATTACACCATCATTGAAAACATTTGTCCTAAAGATGAATCTGTGAAGTTCTACAATCCCAAGAGGGTGCACTTTCCTATCCCACAAGCTGAGATGGATAAGAAGCGATTCAGCTTTGTGTTTAAGCCCATTTTCAACACCTCACTGCTCTTTCTACAGTGTGAGCTCACGCTATGTACCAAGAAGGAAAAGGACCCCCAGAAGTTACCTAAGGTTAGTGGGCCTTCAACCATCTGTATGTTATTTTGACATTTTTAGGTGAGGCAGTGACCTACCGGAGAAGTTTAATCACAAGTTATTGCAGGTTGAGGTTTTTGGTTTGGGACCTGCCCAATTGAAGTAATAAAATCTCTGTTAGCAGGGAACCGTGAGTTTTATGGAGTCTTAGAGAATAAATCCTGACAGTATGACTTTTTTTTTCCATGCATGCTACTTAGTAGTATCTTACAAATGATAAATCAAGACTGTTTTCCATTGAGGGAGAGGTCTGGCTTTATCTTTGCTATTCAGATAGCATGCAGTGCCAAAAGTACAGAGCCGAAAGGACAAGTTCAGTGTGAGGATTAATTTTTCCAGGCCCCGCTGAGACTTGTATTGCAATTGTTTTTTGACCTTCTCTGTGTGAATTATAAGGTTGACTTGCCTCAGGAGGACTTCTAAGGGAAACTAACAAATATTTTAATTTTTCTCAGCTTCATATTTGTTCATCATGTTTGCCTTATGTCACTCCCCGTATTGAACCAGTACATTCTGTTGCCACAACAGACATCAGAACAGTTTGACCTTGTTGGAATGGCTGCATAAGGAGGGTCTGCAAGGTTAATTACGAACCCTCATTGGTTGGGCTTGTGCAAGAAAGGTGTCTTCTACCACAGTTGTGTTTCTGTGATCTGCCATAGTTATGTGTAATTCCTTATGTGCATTTCATCTGTAGATATCTCACACAGTGTCAGCTGACTTACAGAACTTTTGTAGTCACATATAAATCAGTGTCTAAAGCTAATAATTGAGTGGTGTCATTAATAGTGTATATGTAGAATTCTCTCTTAATATTTAGGTTGTAAGAGATATAGAAGGAGGAGGAACAATTAAATTGCTATTATTGGATAAATTCCCACTGATCCAAATGCTTTACTCTATTAAATTCCCCTGGGCATCCATTTCTCCGGTAACAGCAGAGAACATTTTATAATACATATGAAAACATAACAAATCTGATCATGATCATTTGGGAGTATAAATGTATAAAATGATTCAGATTTTGTACTTTAGGTTGCTTTTGGAAACATTGATGCCTTAGCCTTGTGGGCATTTGCCTTCCAGTGGCCATTTGTGGATCTGTGGTAGAGAGGCATGGGGAGATTTGATGCTTGGCTGTGCACACGGCTGGTCCCTGCAGCCTGCGGAGAACTCTTAGGAGTTAAGGATCTAGAAAGGGAGGCCTGGCAGTTACTAGGGATCTTTCCTGATGGCTTTGGTTGTTACCTCTCTCTGAGCCTGCCATGGCATACTCCATAGCATATTATTCTGAGAAAATTAATTCTAGTACTTGATTCCAGAGCATTCTAAAGAGAGCTCTAAGGCCCAGTGAATGACATGGGATGTGACCCTAAACCTAAAGTCTCTATTTCCACCCAAGGCAAGAGGAAGTAGAAGGAGCATTAGGACTGAGCAGGAAGGCCCTCTGCTCACTAAGAGCACTTGAAGCAAGTCCCCTGAGCTCTCAGAACATGCATGGCCTCACTTAATTGAAACAATAGTAGCTGGCTTCCCTTAGGAACAGAGGAGCAAATGAGACAGTAACACAGTCTACCGTTTATAGTACAGTGGCTTCAGATGAACTGTTACCACTGTCTTCATGTTTACTGCTTATAATTAATATCTCCACAGTTCTAGTGACTTCTCAGTGCTTTCTATGATGATAGACAGAGCCAAAGAGTCTCCCAAGGAGGAGTTCTCAAAGATCATTGAGTTCAGCCCTGCCCTTAGCTGATGAAACTAAGTCCAGAGTTAAGTGTCTTGCCCAGGGTCGAGCCGTGAGTTGGACATAGAATCACGGACTGACTCTTACTTAACTGAAGAACTAATAGCAAAGTAAGAAGGCTTTTCCTGTCATGCAGATCTTTTTATTATGAGGCCTTTCCACAGAAAATCTATTGTTTTGCTGTGTAAGGGGGCTGTTGTAAAGGCTTTTCTCTGGCTTTGGGGGGAAGGGAAGTAGTTATTTTCTCACAATATGCTGCTCAGAGCAGCAATGATAATAACGCCTTTGCTTTTTTGTGATTGGAAGAACTGGAAGTTGATTAGCTTTGGGGGATGCCTTGCTATAGACTCCTTAAAGGATTGATACACTTCTTACAACAAAAGCAAGTAGATGATGTTTATATCAGAGTTTTATCTATTGATAAGCATAGACAAGAAACTAAAGTTATTTTAAAAAAAAGGTACTGGAGTGTGCTTACACTTTCTAAAAACAGATATACTGGGCTTGGGCATGCTAATCCTAAGTTTGGAGCCTTAAAATAACTGGAAGCAGCTGATCTCATGGTCACCTGTACTATTTTGAATGAGCCTATACCAGGATTTAAAAATCAGCCAAACTTGACAACATGATTATCTTTTTGGACAACAGATGCAAAATCTGTCACTTTCATAATGCGGTGCATGAAGTTTCCCACAATCACAAATCACAGATATGAACCATTTATGTGAGGCCAGCTGGGTGAAGGGCCAACCTTCATTCGTCGTATAGTTTTTTCTTTTATTTTTCAGACTATATAACACTAAAACCTCTAGTTGCTTTGTGGGAAGAAGCGGGGGAAAGGCAATGTTTATAAGCCATCCAGTGATATTTGAATCTTCAAGTACAGCTGAGAATATCCTGGGCCTGCCACTGTAGCTCCCAGATTATTTATGGTTCTTTGGAAAACACCCAAATCTCCTGTTTTTCTGTGGTAAACAGCTGTGAGCTGTCTGATAAGGGGCACAGGCCAACTGTGCAGGCTGAGCGGGTGCAGGCTCTTTGGGGTGACCCCTGACCCTGCTTTGCTCTCTCTGCCTCTGCAGTGTGTGCCTCCAGATGAAGCCTGCACCTCGCTGGACGCCTCAATGATCTGGGCCATGATGCAGACTAAGAAGACCTTCACCAAGCCCCTCGCTGTGATCCACCAGCAAGAAGAAGTTAAAGGTGTGTTTTAGAAGGCTCGCTCAGACCCGGGGTTGACTCATTTTAAGAAGTTCAAATACTAGACCCCTAGGATAAGCCTGGGTGGCTCAGTTGGTGGAGCATCCAACTTCAGCTCAGGTCAAAATCTCACAGTTCATGAGTTTGAGCCCCGCATCAGGCTCTGTGCTGACAGCTCAGAGCCTGCTTTGGATTCTCTGCCCCTCTCCTGCTCATGCTCTTTCTCTCAAAAATAAACATTAAAAAAAAAAAAAGCTCCAATTCTAAAAAAAAAAAAATACGAAAGAAGTAGCAGCTCTGATACTGCACATCAAAGTACAGGTATATTCAGAAGATAAATGAAGGACGAATTAGTAATTTTAGAACAGGATTTTTGCCAAAAGAGCCTCTTATTTAGTTAGGTCTGCTTTGTCATGTGGCCGAGTTATTAGTGATATGTTTACCAATGATTTTCCCTTTAATATTATATCAGAGACAAAGTTGTCCCTATCCCAGTGCCACTCTCCTTTGCCATTCAAATATGCTCCCTCGACAATGCGAGAAAGGCTCCAGGTTCCTCCTGGCATGCCAGGATTGAACAGCCTGCAGCCCGTCTTTCTCCTAGCAGTGATTGTGCTGAGTACAAGCAGCCGCAGGACTGCATCAAGATCGCAGATGCCTTTGGGGAAAGTGTTAGGTATGTAAACACTGTTCATCTTAGATCAGAGCAGAAAGAAGTTGGGGACCACTGTCCAAATGCATTTTTATAATCCAGGTTTCAGACTGTTGCACAGGCACATGTGTTGCTTGAAGCCAAGGATGCCTGTTCCTGCACACACAGGAGCATTCAGCAGTCTGCATCTTCTTATAGGAGAAAAGGAAGGACGTGTCCTCAGAGGTGGGGCCTCAGGTAGACAGGCAAGGCAAAGCCAGACATGGTGTAGGCCAAGTCAGCCAGACCAGCGGAGAAACCGAGGTGGGCTCCATGGAGATGCCAGGAATGGACATGAGGTCCTGTGGACTGTGGAGAGCCTCTGATGGGGACGGCCATCACAGCTGAAGGGCACGGACAAACAAGAACGCATCAGGCAGCTGGCAACATCTGAGGGGGTGGAGCCAGTTACACATGGGCTCTCTGGGCAGCTACATTTGTTGCAGTCTAGAAACATCCTACAACTATCTTGAAAGGTAAGGGTGCCAAACGAAAAGAAGTCTGGGAGAGTGAATGTGGATTCCTACCTTCTGGGGTTAGCTATTTCAGGGCTAGGTCCCCTTGCCACCTTCCACCTCCTGAGGGACAGAGAGGAGCGTGGCACTGGAGCCTTGATAGGAGCCGGCAGGGGTCCTGTCTCCAGTTGATGAGCATTTGCTGGGAGGCCTGCCGGGTGGAGCTGACACCTGGTGTGGGCTTGGGGGCAGCATTGGGATGGCGTTTCTGACGTAAGCATCATTGGATTTGGCTAGACAAGGCAACGGAGGCTAATAGGATAGGCTCACAGGACCTCATAGAATAAGAGGCATGTGGATGTGTCTATGTTCTTCTTTGGTTGAGTGACCTCTATGAAGTCAGCCATTCTTACTGACATAGGTGGTGTCTTTTGCCCTCTTCCTAGCGCTCACTTTGGAAAGGCAGGAGAGTGTAGTGAGTGACTATAGTCAGGAGCCTGGGGCACAACTCTTAACTTTACTTGCTAATTGGCTGTGGGACTTTGGAGATTCTCCCCTTATGTCCTTGACTTTCATTTTCCTTATATCTGGAGGAGAAAGAGTTTAGACCAGATGACTTCCAGAGGCCCTTTCAGCTGTAACATTGAGCTATACTGTTTGAAGAAGGAACTTAGTTTTTATTTCATTTCCCAGCCTTCTTGAAGGTGGTGTTAAATGTACATATTAGAGGTACAGCCATGCTTTTCGTTGTTGTTTTACTTTTTTTGATTGGTTTTCAGTCGTTTGAAACAGTGTAACAGCCACAGAGTGTCTGTAAATGGATTGTTTTTGGGTGCAGGGGAAAGAAAGAAATTGTGTTGCAAAGTATATCACAGTTGGGCAACATCCGGCTCATTCTGCACCTTTGTGAAAGTGGTTTAACAAGAACAGCAGCGACTTGTATTCCGTCTGTTACTCTTACCTTTTTCAAGGGAGGTAGTTTGGCTCCTAATTGAAGGCAGCAGCTTGCTTTCTTCTATGCCAGACAATAATTAGGCATTAATACGCAGCAGTATAACTTCCAGTAATTCATTCATGCTTCTTTTAAGTTTGGTGGTATTTTTCTAATTTTTCTAATTTTTCTAAGCTCTTGTAAATTAGGTAATTACTTTTGTTTAAACTTAATGTAATTATCCTGAAAGTTCAGTGTTGGTTTTTCTTTCACATGAAAGTTCAAGAGGAAATTTTTACCAAATATCAAAGCAGTTTCATGAGATTTGCTGATTGAGACTAGATTTTAGTGGAGAAGCTTGTGGTGAAGAGAGTTTATTGCTTAGGTTTGTTAAACAAATGCAGATTAGACTATCAGCCAGCTTCCTAGGGGCTGTGTGCAAATACGCTTTCTAACTTTGCACTGAATGGGGTAGGTTTTCTGGCAGTTTTTCAGCTCTCTGAGTGACTCCTCCCACCTTTTATGTTTATTTTCTTTTGATCCTGAAATAATTTCTCCATAATGCAGGCCTTTGGAGTCTGTGCTTTCCTTCTGCCTCTCAATAAATTGGGATAATCAGTTGAAATGGGGATGTGGCCCTTTGCCGAATAGCATTAGGTTATTTGAATGATAATTGATTGGGTCATGAACAGTCTTCCTGCCAGCTTTGTGTGTTACTTTTGTAAGCCACAGGTCCTATGTGTCTTCAGAAGTATGTCTTACTGGAATGAATTTGGCGGGTAAAAATTGCTCAACCAATGAGATATTTGACTGTCTTTTTAGCCACACAGGTGCTCTTTGAAGGTCGTGCCAGAGTTCCAGGACTCCCTGGTCATTTGATACATCGCATTTGCCCACACTGGGTGTTCTGGGACAGCCGCAGTTAAAGGTTCTGGTTATCAGCTTCTCAGCCAAGCAGAGAGCTGCTCTGTAGCTCCCAAAGCTAATGGCCTGGTCATGTTTCAGGTGGTGTTTCTTCCTCCTCTGGACACAGAGAACAGGCCATCAAGACTAAATAATTCTGGGTCTCTCCTCTGGGCCCCTGTTTTTTGTTTTTGTTTTTTAACTTAGTTTTTAAATGAGTGCACACATGCATGAGAGAGGGGCAGAGAGAGGAGGAGCGGGAGAGGGAGAGCGAGAAAATGTCAAGCAGATTCTGCACTATCAGCACAGAGCCCTACTTGGGGCTCGAACTCACAAACTGTGAGATTATGACCTGAGCCGAAGTCCAGAGTTGGACGCTTAACCCATTGAGCCACCTAGGTGCCCCTGGGCTGCTGTTTTTAATGGAATATGCCTGAGCTTCCACCGCGTCACCATCTTAGTCCCTTGGGAGCTAGCATTGGGTTAGCATTATTTTGCTGCTAAAACTTCAACAGATGATTGTGCTGGTGGTGATGATAGTCATGGAGATGATGACAATGATTATCTAACATTTGCTTACTACAAGGCTCTGTTGAATGCTTCATGTGGGTAATCATATTTAATCCACATAGCCCCTCTGTGAGGCAAGTATAAAGTAATATTAGATAACCTGACCAGGGTCACACCACATCGAAATAAATTGGCGATCTGAGATTCAAATCCAGGCAATTTGATTCCAGGGCTTGTGTTCTGTACACCCTATGCCTTATCCTAGGTGGAGGCTGATTCTAGTTTTTAATAAAAACTACAAGCAGTAGGGGTGCCTGGGTGGCTCAGTTGGTTAAGCATCTGACTTCAGCTCAGGTCATGGTCTCACGGTTCATGGCTCTGGTTATCAGCTTCTCAGCCAAGCAGAGAGCCCCATGTCGGGCTCTATGCTGACAGCTTGGAGTCTGGATTGCTCGGATTCTGTGTCTCCTTCTCTATCTGCCCCTACCCCACTTACGCTCTGTCTCTGTCCCAAAAATAAACATTAAAAAAATTTTTTAAAAAGTACAAGCAACATAGATACCTATCTCTTCACACCCTCCTTACACCCCCATCTCCTATTTATGCCATTTCACTTTGACATTCAGGTTCACATTCAAATACTCTAGTGATTGTGAACTGAAAAGATGAAGAATTTTAGGAAAAAGTCTGTTCCCCAAAGGGTAAGATGTTGGGAAACATGTAAGCTGTTTAAAAGAATATTAAAATTTAGAAGTTCTGTGACTTTGAACTGTAACTCACAAAAACACCCAGAAAACATGAATAGCTGATGCATATTGTGGTTTATGGCAAAACAATTAAAATACTTGAGATAGTGCCATCCTACCATATTTTCTGAAATATTTTGAAGTATAGGCATGTTAGTGCTATTTGCTTTGGATGCTGTGACCGTTTTTGTGGCATTTGAGAACACACTGGGGTTTGCACAATAAAAATGGTTATACCACGTCAGTAATGATTTTTGAAAATGGTGAAAGGGAAGAATAATCATTTTTCTGAAATTCAGGGCACATATAAAAAAATGAGGGAGAAAGAACAATAAACATCATCTCCAAGTTTTCCATGATTTATATACAATATGTAATTTTTAGCAAGTTCAATGTTCAAAATACTGAATTTCCACTACATAACATTTTAAAAATAAGTGTGCTCAGGACAGCACCTGGCATATCATGGGCACTTGGTAAATGTTAATTTCCTTTCCTTCCTCTTAACCTCTCAGCCAAACTAGGTTTTTGTGGGGAGTAGGGGTGGGAGGGGAATGAAAGGGAAAGTTGTAAACGTCAGTTGGAAGTTAATCCAAGAGAGGCGTTACTTTTTGGAACATATTTGATTTTTCCAGAACAAAAATACTCTGAAGCACCCAGCCGGGTTTTGTCCTCAGGCTGAGGTAGAGATGAGGGGAAGCTGAGTAGAAATATGGTAGAAATGGTTAAGTGACAGGCCAAGACATTCACTCTTTATCCAGCAAGGGAGAGTGGTATCGTAGGGACTTTTTCTTTGGAAAATTTCAAATATGTACTAGAATAGAGTAGAGTAGAGTAGAGTAGAGTAGAAGAATGGACTACCACATATCCTACATGTAGTTTCTGCAACTACCAATTTATGGCCTAACTTGTTTAACACTTTATGTCCCTGAATTGTTTTAAAGGAAATCCAGAAATTTCATCTCATCCATAAATATTCCAGCATGCACCTCTAAAAGTTAAGAATTATCAAAGATTGGGTTACCTGGCTGACTCAGTTGGTGGAACATGTCACTCTTGACCTCTGTGTTGTGGGTTTAAGCCCTTGATTGGGTGTGGAGATTAGTTAAAAAATAAAATAAAATCTTTAAAGAAAAAAAAAGACCTTGGGTAGGGAACAATAATCATATCATTTAGGAAGACTGCTCTGAAAGCAGCAGGAAGGTTGTTTTGGGGAGATGTACACAGTAATAAGATATACGTGATAATTATGGTTATTCAAGAAATGCTTATTGGCACCTGCTGTATGCTCAGCATATAGTAAACCCATTATCCCGTCTGTAAGGCCTTGTGTAATGCAGAGGTTTATACCTTGCCTCTGTTGATGTTTTGAGCTGGATAATTCTTCTGTCCTGTGTATTATAGGATTTTGAGCAGCATCCTTGGTCTCTATCCACTAGACGCCCGTAGCAAATCCCTTCACTACCCATTGTAACACCCCAAAATGTCTCCAGACATTTCCACATGTCCTGGTAGGTTGCAGGGGGCAAATATCACCCCAGGTAAGAACCATGATCAAATGGAAGGGTGTGGATAAGTGACAGGGCAATTGCAATGAATCCCATAAATATGGAAAGAACCCTGAGAAGGGGTTCATTAACAGTGAAATTAGTAAAAACTGCATGTTAATTGGGGTCTGCACAGAGGCCTCCTGAGTCCCCAGCTTCTTCATCTACCAATCATTCCCTCTTTGACAAACACCAATAGATGTAAACACCTTGTTTCCCCGTGGGCCGGCTCAATCCTACCATATTTAGGAGAACTGAATTGAAAGCTGGAAGCTCAAAGCTGTGGTCAGTTATTCATGCATAACCCCAGAAATATCCCATGTATGAAAACCATGCCCACCAATCTGAAATTTGGTTCTAGAGGCAGACCAAAATTTGCTCAAGAGTATATGAAACGATTTAACTCAGAATGTTGATTATAGTTTGTTCTTTCTGCAAATGAATCTCTATTGTTAAAATTCTCTTTGCAGCAATAGCAAGGATTCCTTTCTTCCCATCTTACCCTTAAACCAAAAGTAAATGTCACTGCGTTCCCGTTTTCCTTGCAGCGTGCCAGCTCAATTATAGGGTTCCGGTGGAGATCAGACTTCTTTAGTCATACACGGAGGTTATTGGGGATTTTTGGAACAGAAAGGAGAATAGAATCCTGTAACCTCAGTGCTGCAGCTTGTGCTTGTTATTGTTTATGGAGGAACTTCACCCCAGGGGAAATAAGCACCAAATGTTTCTGTTTAGCTGTGAGAAGGCCTCTATTTGGGGTGGGGGAAGAGGATTAGATCATAGCCTAAGTCCATTAAGACTTTTAAAACAATGCCATCCATCACATAGGCCTTGCTCTAAAACCCAAATTCTCACATGAGGTCTCCTTCAGGGAGAGTCATTATTTAAAACCACTTAGGGATTCTGAGTGACAAAGTTCAGCCATGGGCGGTTGATTGGATGGAACTCTTCCCAGACGTGTGTATATTTCTCACATGATGAACACTATAGAGACCTTTAAATGCCTTTGGACTTAGTTCAGCAAATCAAACCACTGCATCTTGGAAGTAGAATTTTGTGGTTAGATACCCCTACTTCATAGGGTTCTTGGGAGTTTAAAATGAGAAAATCCAAGAGAAGGCTATTTGCCAATTGTAAAACACTATACACATGTACAAATGTAAGGCATCACCTTCATTATTTTATCACTGCCAATAGGCTGATGGGATCAAACTCCTGGGAGACAGTCTCATGTGCATTTTGTAGTCAGTGTGTGTTCTGCCTACTGAAATAGATTTTCTTAAAAACACACAGTCATTTTAATTTTAGTAATTCTATTTCAGTATAACCTGCACATGTCCTCACCCCTGTACCACCATGTTGCACAACTCCAGGGGGCACCATTCAGTTGTGGCTTTGATTCCTCTGGGAGCATGCCTTCCCCTAGAGCTGGACCCGGATACCTCGTTTTGCGAGGATGTAGGGAGCCCAGCTGAGATGGTTAATCCTGAGAATTTATAATCCTGTGTGGCATCTTTATTTTTATAGACAGTGACCTTGGATGCTGCTTGTTTGGTCAGCTTTTCACAAGTTCTTTTCACTCCCCTGTGGATTCCAACACAAGGTTTGTGTTCCCTCTTTATGGAGAGGAAATGGAGGTGAAGAGAGGTGCTAAACACTGACCACTCGAATTTCTAAAGAGCCGGGAAGTGTCTGTGCCAGGACTCAGCACTGTTTCTCTGAAGGGCCAGACAGTGTTTTGGGCTTGTTCCTCATACAGTCCCGGCTGCTCTTACAGCCTGCAAGCACGAGCAGTCGTAAATAATACAGGAATGATGAGCATGGTTGTATTCAAATAAAGAAAACTTTATTTATGGGATAGGTTTGAATGTCACATAAATTTCATATGTCACAAAATATTCTTTTGAGTTTTTTTTTCAGTCACCTAAAACTATGAAATTTAGGGCACCTGGGTGGCTCAGTTGGTTGAATGTCCAACTCCTGATTTCAGTTCAAGTCATTATCCCGGGGTCATGGGATAGAGCTCTGCGTCGGGCTCCATGCTGAGTGTGGAGCCTACCTAAGTAAGATACTCTCTCTCATTTTCTCTGTCTCTCTCACTGCCTCCCCTCTGCCTCTCTCCCCTGCTTGTTCATGCTTTCTCTCTCTCTCTCTAAAAAAAAATCTATAAAATACAAATAAATAAAGGTACACCTGGGTGGTTCAGTTGATTAAGCTTTCAACTTTTAATTTTGGCTCAGGTCATGATCTTGCAGTTTGTGAGGCTCTGCACTGACAGCATGGAGACTGCTTGGATTTCTCTCTCTGCCCCTGTCCTGCTCACTCATGCTTTCTCCCTCCCTCCCTCCCTCCCTCTCTCTCTCTCTCTCTCTCTCTCTCTCTCGCGCGCGCGTGCGCGCTTGCAAAATAAATGAGTAGGTAAATAAAATTTATTCTTAGTTCATGATCTGTGCTTTTCTGTTAGTCACAAATATCTTCTTAATCAGTGTTTTCCTTTAAGGACAGAATGACACTCCCTAGTCATTAGCCTACTAAGCGTCCTAAGCAGAATCTAGAATTTGGGATCAACCCCTGCCCTGATGCTTTCCAGCTGTGACCTTGGGCAAGTCACATGATATCAGAGTCTCAGGATGCTCATTTGTAAGATAGTGATAAGAATTCTTTTTCTGCCTCCCTCACAGGGCTGGTGTGAACCTCACATGAGATTTGAACACGAAAGCATTATAGGAATGTCAGAGCATTTTCTATATAGCCTTATTCCAAGCTTCTTCTATTGTCTCCATTTTTGAAAAGTGTATCAACACTCTAACCGTCCTTCACTGAATATTTTCTGGCCAGCCGGTTCTATGCTAGGCTGAGCCCTGAAGATGTACAGATGAGGAAGAACTTGACCCTGCCCTCAGGGCAGAAGACAATGTCGAAGAGTACGATGTGATGTAGTATATGTACAACAAGTGTAGGGTGAGCCCGGCCTGCTGGGATGGAGGTCGGGCAGTGGGGGAGGCAGAGGCCTCCCAGTGAAAATGCCAACTAAGCAGGTCTAGGGCAGGTGGGTGTTTCAGGGAATGGCCTGCAAAGCGTGATGACATAGAGCAGCATGGAGAGTTTAGGGAGCTTAAATAAATATGGGTGAATGACCCCTGGGAAAGGAGGCTACAGACAGGTCAGTTGAGGAGGAAGGTAGAACTTAGTGTGCTGTGCTGGAGTTTGGATTTTCTCTCCTGTGAGTGCAGGAAGTCATGGAGCAGCTTAATCAGGACAATAACATAATCAGCTCTGGGCTCAGAAAAATTCAGTCTTGAGTAAAATCTAGAGGAGGAGATATTTGGGACAGGGGCAGCAGGGCAGTGGGGACACAAGAAGACCAGTTAGGAAAGATCTGTAATAACGCAGACGTGGGATGAAAGGGAGCTGAACTAGAGGGTAATGCCACTAAAGAAAGAAGAATAAAGACAGTTTTACAGAATTTGTGTACATTAAAGGATTTTTTTGAAAGCGGAAGAACATCATGAATACACTGGAGAAATACGGTATTTGAAGGTATCGAATCCTCTTGTTAATAAATACAAAGGTGTGTACACACACACATACATTGTCAGACTCAGATTCCTTAAGTTGGCCTTCAGGTTTTCTGCAATTTGGAGAACCTATACAATTGATGGTTAACAAAGTGCAGTCCTTAAAGTTTCTGAGTAGCCCGTGTTACAGTTTTGGTATCTAAAGAGGATAACTGAGC
Source organism: Suricata suricatta (assembly GCF_006229205.1). NCBI lineage: Eukaryota > Metazoa > Chordata > Mammalia > Carnivora > Herpestidae > Suricata > Suricata suricatta. The sequence goes on from NC_043707.1 coordinate 66,778,973, forward strand.
AAAGGTTTCACGAAGTATTTATTAACAAATAGGAAAGTGTCAGTTTCTGCTTAGATTTTGATGACCTTTTGCTTAAAACTTGGTTTCTCTGTGGAATGCATCATGATTTATGTATTTTTTCTTTCTTTTCTTTTCTTTTTTCCCCAGAAACCAGTCTAAGCATTAAGGAACCGAATCCTGTTCCTCCACGTAAGTCTTTATGCATCTATTTTGGGTTTTGTTTGGTTTTTTTATTTTCTTTTTTAGTGTTTATTTATTTTTGAGAGAGAGCATGAATGGGAGAGTTGCAGAGCGGAAGGGAGACACAGGATCTGAAGCAGGCTCTAGGCTCTGAGCTAGCTGTCAGCGCAGAGCCTGATGCGGGGCTTGAACTCATAAACTGTGAGATCATGACCTGAGCTGAAGTCAGATGCTTAACCCACTGAGCCACCCAAGCTCCCATTTATGCATCTATTTTGAAATGAAGCCTCTTGGGATTTTTATAAGAATGAGTTAGTTAAGGAGCATTTGGCAAGTTTTCAGTTTTGATAAGGAGACTTCTGCTCCCATTCCCCTTCTTCCCCATTTTTTCATAATCTTGTATTTTCTTTTTCCTTTTCTCTGTCCTTCCTTCATCCTTCTGGGTTTTTTTTTTCCTTTTTGCCTCTTTTAAAATATTAATTAGTTATTTGTTGGCATGTGTGGCCTTATTTAGCTTTAGAGAGAAGAATTCAGTATTTGCACACTTATATCAGCTGTGATCTAAAAGCATTCACTTACAGGGATGGGAATGGTTTGCTTCCCTGTCATCAACAGTATTACCTGCTCAGAGAAGTAGTGCTAAGGGAACTAGCTGCTGTATCTTCTAGACAATCTCTAGTCCAAGGTGGGGTGGGTTGTAGGGGACGTGGGGAGTCTTGCATGAAAAAAAGAAAGAGACCAATTGCTACAACATGATGCCTTGGAGATCATCTGGGCTTATTCTGTCACTCACTATGGACGAAAACTCTGACCAAAAGATATTTAGGTGACTTGCCTGTGGTTATAATTGGCAGTCAGGCAGGACTAGAGCCTGGGCTTCCTGGCTAGACCCGCAGAAACTCTTCTAGGTGATGTTGCGTTATGAGGAGAATCTGTGCTTTTTTTCTTCCCTACGACTGTCTGGGTCAGTGTCTATGGCTGACCCCATACATTACACTTGAAGGTCTAGAGAGTTCCTTTATGTAAAGCACTAAACTGTTCTAATTAAGGATCTTACTTGAACAATATTATGGAACATTATCATGAACCCACAGAGAGCCACATATGGATGCATTTCTCTCATAGTTACCCAGTCTGATTTTCATAAATGACATCTCCATTTTTAGAATTTCGAAGGAGTTTTACCAAAACTTTCATTCATGCCTCATTTTTGCCTCTGTAAGCATAAAAAGGCAAATCATCTTTTAATACCCTCAGTCTAGACTAAATTTTGTTGATGGTTTGGTTCGTCTTGACCTCCAGAGTTCTTCCCAATTCTTACTCCTTCCTCAGGATCCCCAGACCTTTTACAAACTCCTTTTCTTCACTCCCTGCCTTCAGGTGAAGTCGTACAATCCCCATTTTTCATAAGTTAACATACCAAAGGGCACGTGCCTAGAAGAGTAGCCACCAGGTTGGGAATTCCAAATTTCCAGAATCGTTGCCAGCGTGACCTACTTTTCCTGCGCCCTTACAGGTTAATTCTGGGGAGTCACAGTTGTCTACAGTTAGATCTTTTACACTGAAGTGAGATGAAAGGCAAAGTGATTTAATTCATATGGACATCAGCTGGAGTCACTTCTGACTCGAGAGGAACACAGAAGTGGTATTGAAATACTGGGGAGACCCTATACCTTAAATTCATGTTAAAAAACTGACACTTTGGAAATTTTATTCCACTGAAAACCTTTCTCTCTTAGAAAGTGATTTTAACTTTGTATAAGTGATTCAAGAAGGTGGTTCTCAAGAAATGTTCTATTTCTGTGGCCTGGAATTAATTTCAAGTATAAATATCTTTGCCAAGTAGAGGAACAATTGGTTCTATTTATATGTTTTGCTGACCATAAAACTGACATCTCTACACACCAAGATGTGTTTCCGTTCCCCTCATAGAAAGATCACGGTTGGAAAATTGTAAAAGAGTAGGTTGTTTCAAATGATACAGTACATAATTGTTGAGATGGAGGGTTTGATCTGAGACCACTGAAATGTTAGAATCTCTAGGAAGAGTTGATCCTTACCTCATGTTTCCTCCTTGGCACTCCCTTTCTTCTGGTCATCTCTCATACTTCTATTTTTTTTTTTATTTTTTTTTAATGTTTTATTTTTGATACAGAGAGAGACAGAGCATGGGGGGGGGGGCAGAGAGAGAAGGAGACACAGAACTGGAAGCAGGCTCCAGGCTCTGAGCTAGCTGTCAGCACAGAGCCCAATGCGGGGCTCGAACCCACGAACGTGAGATCTGACCTGAGCCGAAGTCGGAGGTTTAACCAACTGAGCCACCCAGGCGCCCCATCTCTCATACTTGTAAATGTTCATGTGAACATGTTTGTAGAGTATTTGAAGTGTGTTTTCTTGTCTCGTTGCTCAAAGTGTTTGATGAATAAGAAGTTGTGGGTCACATTTCAATCACGGAAGTTCATTTTCCAAAGCATCTTCACACAGAGGCTGCAAACTGAGGGAAATATCTTGGAAATCTGATCATTTCATTTTTCTTTGGGGGGAAAACACACAGATTTCAAATACACTGAATTTTCTTGGAATCCTCATTTCATCCTTGTTTTATTAGTCAGGGCTCAGACTTTCCAACAGTGCTTGTGGCACAGATACAAAATTGTTAGGTACGATGCAGACTCACTGAAAGCATGCCTTGGTTTCCCTTCTTTGTAGAGATATTCCATGGCCTGGACACCCTCACCGTGATGGGCATCGCATTTGCAGCATTTGTAATCGGAGCACTCCTGACGGGGGCCTTGTGGTACATCTATTCTCACACAGGTGAGTGTAACTGTTAGAGAGTAGTTGCTGCGTATCTGCCACACAGCCGAGCTTTCGGGTTTCATTGCATGGATGAATGGAGGGAATGACACACGAGACAGAAAGTTCATCCCCACCATTTGCACATGTACATATTTGGCATAAATGGGGTTTTGCAAAAATACAATTTACTTGAAGCACCATCAGAAAAGGAATGTTCAAGGGCGCCTGGGTGGCTCAGTCAGTTGGGCGTTCGACTTTAGCTCAGGTCATAATCTCACAGCTCATGAGTTCGAGCCACACACAGGGCTCTGTGCTAGCAGTTTAGAGCCTGGAGCCTGCTTCAGATTCTGTGTTTCTGTCTCTCTCTCTGCCCCTTCACTGCTAGCCTCATGCACTCTTGCTCTCTCTCTCTCTCTCTCAAAAGTAAATATTTAAAAAAGAAAGAAATGTTCAGACTATGTTAATTGCAGTTGAGATGTTGGTCAAGTTTAGCTACTAATAAAGCTATTTTGTGGTTACGGTTGAATTAAGGAAAATTAATGTAGACAAACTAGACATACAAACCCTTCCCTCAAAGCTAAACACTTCGGTGCAGACATATGAATGGGCAGGAAGTGAAAAAGGAAGATCTTACTGTCCTGTCTGCCAAGATGTTGCACACTGCCCACCAGAGTCCCTAGTCCCGGTGGCTTACACCAGAATTTCTTGACCGTTTTAAAACCCATGCCATGTCCTCTTTGATAAGCATAAAATTCTCATGTCTTTCTTTTATAAAATTGTTTAAATTTTTAAAATATATTTTCATGATTTGCAAACAAATAAAAAATGGTGAAACAAGGCACTTTGTTTTCAAGCTGTTCTCCTCATCCCCCCAAATCCTGATATGCCCCCCTTTCTGCCCCTTCCACTCAATCCCAAGGTTGAAACATTCTGGCTGGAACAGAGAACCTGTTCTGACCCCAGTGTGGAATGCAGGCCTGGCAGGGGGAGGCGAGTAAGGTGGGGAAGGAACCAATGGACCACCTTCTGCTGCTTCCTTCTTTGTTTCCTTGCAGATAGATGTAGGAAAGAAAGACATGCATTTTGGCGTATGTCTATTGAACTACTTAGGTTTATGTGTCCTTGGATACTTGCACTTCATACTGTGAATCTAGGCAAATTGTGCTTGATTGATCAGACCCAGGGCAGTGGCAGATTCAGCCTTTCTAGTTAGAATTTCATTCATTTTCCATTGATCTTTGGCCTTACTGTGAGCCGTTCAACCAGACAAGCTGAAAAGATGGCTGCCTTAAAGGGAAGCAAAGCACAGAAGGGCATTTTGAGACGCCATCTCTTAATCCCTAACTGGAATTTTTACTTCAAATGCTCCATCCCTGGCTGAGATATTTTAGATTGTGGCTGAAGGAGACTGGGTCCCTTTGTGCCTAGCACGGGAAGTCACACAATCCAAAGCACAAGCTGAGGAGGTGTGATAGTGGGGCTTTGAGTCCTCAAATTATTGTTCCTAATCTGTGATGTTTGAGTGAGATATATTTCATGTGAGAGAGAAAAATGAGACTCTTAATCCTAAATGTAATGATTCTGAGGCTATGCAGACCTCTGGGAGTCAATTTATAGGCATATTCTTCCACATGAACAGTGTTCATACAGGCACCAAAAGGGACAGTTTTTAGCAGAGGAGCATTTTAGAGTAAGTAATTTGTCAGAGGCGCACTGATACGTCCAGATCTCGCCCTAGCCGTTCCTTGGAATCTTTCCCAATCTCCTGCCTGGCTGGGAGGTTCTAGGGCCGTTGGCAGCTTATGCTATATGTTGGGAATGTATGTGGAACTACGCCAAAAAGACTCTGTAGCCCTGAGGATTTTATACGGGCTGGTTATCCACCGATGCTTAAGGTGTGCCTGCTGAGCCAGGACTGACCTTGGCCATAGAGCTATACCTCAAACCCTGGAAGTTCATCTCAGGCCGAGTAGGGCCCGGCAGACGGGGCCAGGCAGTAACGGGCTACCACATGGCACTCACTATTGGCACACACCCCACCAAGCTCACTCCAGTAATCCCAGACTCTTGTGCACAGCCACGGTCGCAAACCTGATAAAAAGCAAAGCTTGGTTTTATGGCATTTATTGCTCTGCTCATGAAATTCCAAGGTTTGTCGCTCCTGCTCCCTCCTCCCACACACCAGATACTGAAGGGTAGGGTATTTTACATTTTGTTAATATAGAAATAGGTTTGGAAGTAGATTAAAGAAAAACAGAACCAAAACCCCTTCCTGTTATGGTTTCCAGAACAATATAAATTACACTGATTTGGAAGTTAAAAGGTTTATAGACACTGTCATTTGGGCTCTAACCCTGCTAGCATCACATATGATGCAGCTTCAGAATGACTTTTTATTAGAAGCTGTAGCCTCTGGTTCATTTTAAAGACTTTTCATAAGGAAAACCAACGTCACATAAGTGTGAAAAAGGCCCAGTCCAGAACTCCTTCAGTTTCCTACCTGGATCAGCTCGCAGCAAGGTTAGATGAAAAGAGATTCTAATGCTACGAGGTGTGTATACAGACACACACTCGATGCATTCAACGTCCACAATAACCTACACTGTCAAACTCAGACCTTGTATGGGATATTTGGGGCTTCAAGCAGCATCTGCTTCTACGTCAAAAACAATCCCTAATTTAGACACATTCTCTTTGGTTATGCTTTTTCATTCCATCTGAGCACAGAGCACAAAACGAAGTCACATGTTTGATTGTGAATATATTCTTACACACCTGGAATGTGCATTAGTCTAAAAAAGCTGGGTCCGTCCTCTGTCATATCACAGTTTTGGGTGCCGTAAGCGAATCTCCTGGAGGCTATATAAACTCTGGAAAACTCCATTCCTAAAACTTCCATTATCTACGAATATGCCACCGAGAGGAGCAACCATCGGAATAGACATGGTGCTGGAAAGGAACCATAGCATCTTCATGTTCCTGCGAACCTGGCTAGTGCAGGAGTCCCAGATCTGTATCCTCGGAAGTCCCAACCATCATATGCAGAATTGTATCTGTCATTTTTTTGATGTGAGGGGCAAAAGTATTTACTTTTATTTTTTAGTAAAACTTTTTAGCCCTATTGCAGTATCCTGTGCACATAGTTTAAAGACTGAAATAGTTCGAGAAGACTTGTTAGAAGAACGTGAGCCCCCTACTGCCCCGCTCCCTTTTCTTGCTCCTCAGAGCACCATTCCTGACCCTTAGATGATTGTTTTGGATATTAATCCATATATCAAAATAATAGATGTAGAGTATTGCTACTTCTTGACTTAAAAAGCTTTAGGCTTTTTCTGTCAACCTACAATGAAAAATGATAATTCAGTTCTTTGTCATCACTGTGTCCCAATTATACATTCACACCCCTGATGGTCCCCCTAGCCCTACCATCCTCTTAACAGAATTATAGTGAAATTTTGGGTAGATCAGTATTTACTGTTTACATTATAACTACCTAAATGCTAATCACAATTTAGCTGTGTAGTATATTATTGTTTCTCTTGCATGACTTTTAATTTTCCCTACAATTAATGATTATCTCTCCCCTCCTCTTCCCACGTTAGCTTAATTTTTAGCCCCTTTTTTATTTTAAAATTTATTTATTTATTTATTTATTATTTGAGAGAGAGAGAGAGAGAGAGAGCAAGAGTGAGCGAGAGTGCTCACATGAGTGGGGGAGGGGCAGAGAAAGAGAGAATCCCAGGCAGGCTAGACATCAGCACAGAGCCTGATGCAGGGCTTCAACCCATGATCCTGGGATCATGACCTGAGCCCAAACCAAGAGTCAGATGTTCAGTTGACTGAGCCACCCAGGCACCCAGCTTAGTTTTCTGTACTAATTCATCTGTTGACTTTCTGCCAATTGTCTCAGTCTCTTCTGAATGCATTCAGACAATATTCCACTGATTCATTTTCTTCACTAAATCTTTCCTGGAGCCTTTCGACCTGTTCCTGTCTGAACTGGTTGCCCTCTATGTTTGGACACTTCTGTCTTCTTATATTCTTTCGCTATTGTTCTGGGAATTCCTTGCACCTTGGAATTTTGAATGGCTTGTGTCATGCATTCCATGTCTTCCTCCTCCTTTGTCAAAAGGGTACATAAGAAGTAAATGTTTGTCACACCTTGCATATCTGAAATACCCTCCGTTTATATGAACACTTGGTGGGTAGTTTGGTGAGGTATAGAATTTTAGGTCATAAATAATTTTTCTTTAGAATTTTAGAAGCACTCCTCATTGAACTTTGGCTCTGAAGATTACTTTTGGGAAACTCAAAGCCATTCAAATTCCTGGCCTGTTTGTTTTGTTTTGTTCTTCTGGAAGAAATTTTACAATAACGGTCCTTGATTTAGGTGGATTTCACACTTTATGCTGGGTGTTAATTGAGCTCTTTCAGTATAGAAATTCATGTTCTCCAGCACTGAGATTTTTGGAAGCATTTGTTTTTTCTCATTTTTTTCTCTGTTCTTTCATTCTAGAAATCATTGTAAAGATGAACCTCTTGAATGTTCCCCTAATTTTCCTTTCTTTTCTGTTTTCTACTTTTTTCCTTTATTTTCAAAGATATTTCGTCATCTTTATCTTTTAGTTTCCTACTGAATTTTCAAATACTGCATTCAAATATTTTAATTTGAAGACATTTTTCCTATGAATTAAAAATATATATCCTATTCTTATGGGTGTAATATCTTATCCCTCTGAGAATATTAATATAGGATTATTAAAGAATGAGTAAGCTCTGAGCATGTGGATGGGTTCTACTGATTGTGAAGTGCCCTTAGGGTGATCTGGCTGCCTTTTATTGAATAACTTCTAGTAATTCATCTTTGGATCTTTCCTCTTGAGCTCATCAGGTTTTCTATAAGAGAAGTTTTCCTGTTTTATTCCTGTGGAATGTAGGTCTGGCTGTCCACATTCTGAGCACCACCACATTCAACGAACAGGACATTCATTTAATCTTCTTTCAGTTGGGTTCTCTGCTCTCCGCGGTCTTCGTATTGGTCATTCCTGGAACTCTCAGATTCATCTTCCAGAGAGTGAGCTTTCTGTCTTCCTTCTGGAAGAGGAAGGGCAGGATCCTCCCCCGCCGCCCCCCAGGGTAGAGAAGGGAATTTAGAAAAATCTCACTGCTGTTTATACAGCAGTCGGTCAACCCTAGGGCTTGCAGCCTTAAGTTTAACCCATCTTTGGGAGTACGTGATGCCACCATTTCCTGAGTTTGTGAGGGTTCTATGCTATAACTTAGTTGTTGCTTATCTGTTCTTACTGTTGGCTTAGGTTCTGGCTCTCTTAAATCTGCTAGTTCACTTACTACTCACCCATTTCTTCACCAGCTTCCAGTATTTGATTGCTGCTTTCACCACTCCTGCCCTTTTCTTTTTCCTTGTAGGCTGATGCCCTTTAAAAATCTGTAAAGTGTCAGGGCACCTGGGTGGCTCAGTCAATTAAGTGACCAACTCTAGATCTCAGTTCAGGTCATGATCTCATGGTTGTGTACGTTCGAGCCCCACATCAGTTTCTGTGCTGACTGTGCATGGAACCGGTTTGGGATTCTCTCTCCCTCTCTCTGTGCCCCTCTCCCACTCTCTCCTCTCTCTCTCTCTCTCTCTCTCTTGCTGTTTCTCTCTCTCTGTCTCTATCGCTCTGTCTCTCTCTCTCTCTCTCTCAAAATAAATAAATGAACTTTAAAAATAAAATCTCTAAAGTGTCATTTGGTGAGATTTTTCTCTAGGCCTCTGTGTAGGTTGCGATTACGTACCAGTCAACGTCTCAGTCTCTTGGTAGCCTAATTGGAATTATTTCGCTAGCTCACCCCTGTAAGAAGAGTGAACTAGACTACGTTTAGTTTAGAGACTTCTCAGTTACTGTTTATTGTGTTCAAAATTGAGCCTCCCCATTCTCCAAGCTAAAAGACCTTCCTTTTGCAGACAGAACTGTATAGGAGGGTGGGTTAGAGGTTGTCATCATTTATCTTTACTTTATTTAACTTGCCTTTGGGGCCACTGAACAGAATGTATTCACAGTCTGATGATAGTAAGAGGAAGAAGAGGAAGACGGAAGAGGGCAGGAGTGCTGGGGAGAGGCCTCCCCCCACCTGTGTCTGTACAGCCCCGGGACGTGAAGCTCTAGTGTGTTCAATGGTTAGTCTTGTTACCTGAGCCCAGTGTGTGAACCAGGTTTCCCTTTAGTAAACATAGACATGATCCCTTCTGCCCAGGGTCATTGACAGTGAGAGCACTTAAGCAAGAATGCACATGAGAAGTCTTCTAAAATCCCAAGTCCTACAAAACTGTAAGATACTGACGGTTTCTCAGATGTAGAGGCAGCACAAAAATCTAAGAGTGGAAGGAATGCTGCATTCCGCGAAGCAGTATAAAATGCTGAGGTCTTAACAGTAGTTGTGCCCGTCCCAGTTCCTCAGGCTTCTGTGCAGCAGTCCTCAGTTGGACATACCATGTGTTCTTAACGTGAAAGTCAAGCACATCCTTAGGTTTTCCTGAGTCAGGTAAGAGCTTTTAATTGGGAGCGTCTCTGGGGGCTTCAAATGTTTCCAGAAATCTGAAGTTTCTTTAGGCTCCCAAGTTTAGTCCAGGTGGAGAGAGAAGCAGCAAGAAGATGGACGTGACTAAGGGAGGGGTCAAGAGGCTGAGTCCCAGGGGTCAGGAGGACGCAGCTGGAGCAGACGGGAGCCCTGGTGCGATTGTAAAGAAGGGCAGGGGCCACTCTCAGCGCCATGTGCTCAGGTTAAGTTAAAGTGAGAGAGCCACAGAAAACCAAAATGCAGGTGCAGATAGGATGGCCGTACTGCAGGAATACAGAAAGAAATAGGTAGGCAGGACACTTTGAAAGATTTCAATTCCTGCCTTGGAACATCTCCCCCCCCTCATAAATTATAACGACATCAAATGTACCCCTCCTGATGAGTTTCCCCTGCAGAAGGAAAATCTTTAGCTCGAAGAGTGAGGAGGGACCATTTTTGGAAATGATAAGTAATGAATGAACATTTGTATAAACTAAAGATAGTCGAGTTCACCATCCTTTTGGGAGCAAGCTTGTAAAATAATTACAATTAGGATATCAGGAGGTTGAAACATCAACTGGTCCATAATTGCAACCAACACATAGGCCTTGCAGACAGCATCTTTCTCTTTCCAGCATCAAGTCATATTAAATCTAAGCCACCCCCAGGCATATGGTTTTAAATCCAATGCTTAAGTATCTTCCAAGAAAGAATTCCATAAATTCCCCTTATAACTAACCAATCCCCATAATCAGCAAGTTCTTTTCTATGTGACCTAAATCCTTAGTGCTACCATTTAAACTCATTTCCTCATGTTCTGCCCTCAAGAGAGATAAAGAACAGCTGTCTGCTCTTCTTTATAATAATCCTCTTTGGGTGATATTTGCAAACATTCTCCTCTGGGCCAAATAATTGAGATTCCTCTCACCTTTCTTTAAAATTCGTTTGTTGGTGTTGTTTCCCCATCGAGCCTCTCCATGCTATTCACATCTTGCTGAGATGAAGTTTCTCCCCCAGGATGCCATGCTGAAAGACACAGAGATAAGAATCCATTTGTAAAGTAGACTGCCAGAGAGGTGGCAGGAACTCAGATCAGGACAACTCCATGCCAAGCTAAAGAACTAAAACAGATTATCCCTTAAGAAATACATTTTTCTGTTTCTGAAAGCATCTCTGGCAGTATCTTGGCTTAGCCACAGGCAAATATGTGAACTGGGTGGAATTAGTTCGAACACACCCTCCTCCAAAGGCCTCCTCCTCTACCTTCCTTCCTCCCCACATCTCTCTTCCTCAGCAGGGTTTGAAATTTTAGGAGCAAAGCATGAAGACTGAACACATTTCTCTTCATGGCCAACTATGATGTTCACGAGCAAGGATCTTTCCTTCAACTCCTGACATTTGCTAAGTGGGTCTGTTCTGCTCAGCTCTGAGGTCCTCCCTGCCCATCTTCTCTGGAAGCAGGGTGGTTGTATTTGTCACCCAAGGGATGTGTTAGAGTCAGTTCTCCAAGGAATCAGAGGTCACTGCAATAGATAGCAAAAAACCAAAGGGCCCATCTCAGGAAAAACCCGGGGAACTCCATTGGCTTTTTAAGCAGAAGCATCTGCACATGAAACTTTGTTTCTCAGGGTGACTGTTTTTTTTTTTAATTTTGTTTTTAACATTTATTTATTTATTTTTTAATGTTTATTTTTGAGAGACAGAGCATGAGTAGGGGAAGGGCAGAGAGAGAAGGAGACACAGAATCTGAAGCAGCTCCAGGCTCTGAGCTGTCAGCACAGAGCCCGATGCGGGGCTCGAACTCATGAACCGTGAGATCATGACCTGAGCTGAAGCCAGACACCTAACTGACTGAGCCACCCAGGCGCTCCTAACATTTATTTATTTTTGAGAGACAGAGCGTGTGAGCAGGGGAGGGCAGAGAAAGGGAGACACAGAATCTGAAGCAGGTTTCAGGCTCCAAACTGTCAGCCCAGAGCCCGACATAGGGCTCAAACTCATGAACCACAAGATCATGACCTGAACCGAAGTCAGCCACTTACCCGACTGAACCACCCAGGTGCCCCTCAGGGTGACTGTTTCTGTCGCAATGCTTCCATCTGACAACAGAAAATCCTTGTCATAATTTGTCAGAGGGTAAAAACTTTTAACAACTTGGCTATATTAAGAAATCTCATGGGGTGCCTGGGTGCTTCAGTCAGTAAAGCGTCCAACTTCGGCTTAGGTCATGATCTTGCAGTTTGTGAGTTTGAGCCCTGTGTCGGGCTCCGTGCTGACAACTCGGAACCTGGAACATGGTTCATATTCTGCTTCTCCCTCTCCCTGCCCCTTCTCCACTCATGCTTTGTCTCTCTCTGTCTCTCATAAATAAATAAACATTAAAAATGTATTTAAAAAAGAAATCTCATATATGTGAAAATAGCCATCATGGTAGAAGAAGGTATTTTTCATATTTCTAAAAATGGTATTTTCAGTATTTCTGAGCAGATTCTCAAAGATTCACCTTAACTTGGCACATTATTATTGGCTCAAAGTCAATAGATTGGCTTTTTTTTCCTAATATTTTTTTCCTGAAATAAAGCCAACACACAGTATCACATTAATTCACGTGTCCAGCATAGTGATTCCACAACTTTGTACATTTTGCAATGTTCACCAAAAGTGTAGCTACTTCAAAGTCAGTAGATTATAAGATTAAGTTGACTTGTCCCCATAGTGAAATGCATCCTGCAATCCTGAGTAGAGGGGGCTTCTTTGTTTTGCTTTGCTTGGGTTTTCATTTTAGACAGTGTTTTGCGATAGCACAAGAGTTTCCACAACCGGAAGTTGAAAGACCTTTTTAATGGGCGCTGATTAAAATAAATTGGCATGGCAACAAATTACACTTGGCAAATAGACACCAGAAAGCAAGTATTCATACTTCCTGGGCAGGGAGTAGTACTGGCACTTTTCCTGACTCTGAATAATCAAGCCCATGTCCATTTCTGGGTGAGACATACTTGCTCACTGTCAATAAATGAGGCCAGGCCACCTTGCTTTAGCTGCTATCAGACTGAACAAATGAGTACAAGTGAGCCAAAAAGGGAAGGTGGAGTGTTGATTCCTCCTGCTTTTCTGATGTAGCCTCTATTTAAATGGGGAAAAAGTGCGGTAAGAATGTGCTTCGTGCGCGGCCCCATCCGTCCTCCTAATTGCTAACATAATGATGCAGCTGGGTGTGGATCAACATGTGGGTTTAAAGAGCTGAGTTTTTAAAAGTATATCACACGTTGTTTGGGTCTCTGGAGGCTTTTAGGGGTTTATTTTGTTCTGGGGTTTTCATTTTGTTTTATTTTTTGACATCCAAATAGCTAAGAGATTTGATTTCCTTCTAGAAATAAGCTCCCACTCTAGGGAAAGTGCATTTCTGGCAGAAAGTCCCTGTCATGGAGGCAGACCTCGCCATATTTAATTACATACATACATGAAGGGTAGAGGGTAATGCTAGGGAGGGTCCAAAATATAGATTGCCTAAAAAAAAAGAAGAGTGAAAAAATAATTTCTCTGCCTCTGAGGAATATTCACCCCTTATCCCCTCTCTAACCCACAGTCCCAGAAGAAAAGATAATCAGAGGAAATTCAGCACAGGCCAAATAATGCAGCAAGCATATAAATGCCCTGAGGTTGATGCAAAAATGTGTGCTGTAGTTGTGTGGTTTGTAAAATGGGTGACAGGGAAAGCTGTAACCAGACGCGAAGGCATGAGCCAGTTCTACATTTTGCAGAGCTGCCTTTTTGCAGAGTCCTTTGAGGGGCCCCAGAAAGGGAATGGAAGTAACGGGCCGAGATCCCATCCTTGAAGGGTCGGGCCTTCTGTGCGTTTTGTTTTAATGAAGCGGCTGGAGCGCTGCTTATCTCTCTGGCTGAGAGCTGTGTATTTCAGCAGGACAGGAAAGAGCAGGCTCATTCATAAACAGACCTGGCCCTCTGGGGCTTCCCACATTAGAAGGGGGCGACTGCTGACCAGAAGTTGTTTGTTTGTGCTCTGACTTTTCAGAGAAAATGCAGTGTTTTTCATTGGAGAGCATTGATCCCTTTTCCCTACAGAGAGCCATTTTTTGAGGGCTGCCCTGAGACCAGTTTTGCTGAAGAAAAGACTTCGCTCTAGGGCCTTTTGCAGGGCTAAATGCAAACCATGTGTGTGTGTGACCCAGGGTTTCCTCCTCCAGAGCACTGCACATTTTGGCACAAGGAATGAGCTTAGCTAAAATTCAGTGGGATGTCTAATGAAAAGTGGGATGCGTAATGTGTTAGGAGATATCCTCGCTGCACCCCCAGCGAACTGCAGGATAGAGGAACTTGCTCTCTGGCAACCACAGTTCCTCGGTGCGGACAGTGAAACTCCTTCCCCGAAAGGTTTTCCTGAGGGCAGCTTATCCTGCCTCCATGTCTCAGCTGAGTCGTGTTCATGGGACACACAGCGCTTACTCTGCTGTAGCTCAGGCACCACCCTTTTGAACATGTATATTCAGAAAAAGGCCTCCTAACTACCAGCCTCTCTCACTACAGTTTAAAGGTCTCATTCACCCTTTTGGGGCACCTGGGTGGCTCAATCAGTTAAGCTGCCGACTTCTGCTCAGGTCATGATCTCAAAGTTTGTAGGTTCAAGCCCCATGTTGGGCTCTGTGCTGACAGCTCAGAGCCTGTAGCCTGCTTTGGATTCTGTGTCTCCCTTGCTCTCTGCCCTTCCCCTGCTCGTGCTCCCTGTCTCTCAAAAATAAATACACATTTTTTCTTAAAGTTTTAATTAAAAAAGTAAAGGTCTCATCCTCCAAACCCGACAGTATCTTTATGAGAAGAGATCGGCCGTGTGTCTTGAACACTGGGGCTGGTCAGTTGGATCCCATGGTACGGATGGTGGCGGTTTCCTCAAAGGTCCTCGGCACTGAAATCCTGGGGATTTATTGTCATCTGGCAGGGTCTTAGCCACTAAGACTACCAGTCAGCTTGTAAACAATTCTCTTTCCACCAAGCAAAACAAAACAGAATACCAACAAACAGAACTACTGTGTGTGGAAGGTCAGGTTTACCTGCTTCCGCACACATTGGAGAGAAACATCGGGCAAGACGGCCCAGGGGGCGATAACTGGCCTTGTCAGGGATGCACACATGTAACACGCGTGTCTCTCGCTCCCTTTTCTTCCCTCCGCGCAGGGCAGACGGCGGGCAGACAGCAGGTGCCCACCTCGGCGCCCGCCTCGGAGAACAGCAGCGCGGCGCACAGCATCGGCAGCACGCAGAGCACGCCCTGCTCCAGCAGCAGCGCCGCCTAGCTCCGCGCCTGCACCCCAGGGACCGGCCGCACCGCGTGTCCGCGCCCCACGGCCTCGCCGCGGCGCCCTTGCAAAGAGAGAGCGGATGCCGGTATACGGGCCGGGCCGCCTGTTGTATTCCTCCCTCGCCCGGGGCCGATGCGCATGTGGCCCCTGGGCCTCTGTAACACACTAGAACTCCTGTGAGAAAGCCAAGGTGGTGGCCTTCTCCACCAGCCCCGCACGAGCTTGGGGGTTTTCAATGTGAAACACATGCCAGTTTTCAAAATGCTGCTTTGTCCAGGTAAGACTGTCCATCATTTGGGGCCCTGAGATTCACCCCGACTCAAGGAGTTGGTAAGAGGATAATAACCAGACAGTAGGACCAGTGAGGAGCTATGGCCAAAGAGTCTTGCATAACCGAACCAAGGTGTTTAACAAAAGAAATACTTCAATATTTTCTCAGTGTGTTCCTCCATGTCTAATTTGCACCTTCTGGACGCACACTTCTCACTTTGCTGTCACACCCTCTGGGGGCTGATGTCCGCTTGATGGGTGCCGCCCTCAGGGACCGCGGCCTGACACACATCACAGCAACATTCCTTTCTCGTGACCTGGGCCAAAACCAGTGCTGGTCACCTTATCCGCTCCCCCCACCCTGCGCCCCGGTCCCACACTCTCACACTGACTGCAAATGCGTCTTAATGCAAATTTTGTATTTCTTCATAAGTATATAGAAATTGAAAATGGCCAAAATCTGGGGCTGCTGATTTGTGCCCATTTATGACACTGTGTTCTGAAAAAATTATAAATTGGGGAAAATTTAGTTTTAAAGTTGAAAAGGAATTTGCACAGTAATATATATGCAAGGACAGGTAGACTGTCATCTGGCACATTTGTTTTCTTCATTGAAAAAGAAAATTTATTTCCCTTCTTAAAATACCCTGTGCCTTCAGAGTTGCAACTGAAGTGTATTTGGGAGAATTAGTGTTTCCACTCAAAACAGGTCAACCTTTTTAATAGACCCTTTTGTGAAAAAGGAAGCTCTTGTTCATGCGAATGCTCGGCAGATCCTGTCGTTTTCCAGTTGGTTATCTGAACAGTGTCACCAATTCTGCCAGGAAAGTGCTGAGATCTGGGAAAGGGCGCTCATGTGGACTGCTTTAGTTCTCTTGCCTTAAATATATTCCAGATGGATTTTGTTAAAATGGAATAGTATGATGCCACTTTGCAGCTAAAATAAGCTCAACTGATTGTGTTGAAAAAGAAGGCCAAGGAAAGTTGCCATGCCAATTCATTTACTACTGAGGATAGCTTCATTACAGAGAAATACTCATCTTCCAGAATTCTCCCCCAAAAGACCCCTAATCCTACAGAAAGAACAGGCTAGCTTCTACCCTGAAACATTCATAAATGAATCTTACAGCCCTTAAAATAAGGAAGTTGTGCCTAGTTCTGTGAATGGAACCCTAAGTAGAAAATGTTGATAATACCCAAGACCTGAGGGCAGTGTCCATCACCCACAGGCAGGTAGAAATACTGACAGTCATTGATATGATACTGATCTGTCATATTAGTCACTGATATGATAGACATATCACCCCATCATAGAATAATACTCTGATTTGATAAGTATAGATATTCAATCTATATAATATTAACCAGAACAGATTACTCGAGGGCTAAGATTTCCAGGCTATCTACATTGGTTTATTGAAAATTTTGCAGATTTCCACATACAAATGAAGATGTGAGATTAGAGAATTTATTTCCTTCAGTTAACTTTTTAACATAAGAGTACCAGAGTGGAGGACCTAGATTATGCTACCTGTGTTTGAAAATAATGCGCTTTGCCTAACCTTCAGCAGAATGTATTGTTTTAGCATATTCTATGTATAAAAAAGTTTAAAGATGTCTTCAAAGAAGACTAGAGTCTTTAAGTCACATATAGCTATATTTTACTACAAAAATGTGTGTATAAAGATATATTTAAGTGTTTTAGATAAATTTAAATTACTCCATATGAAATGTTTAATTTCAGTTACTGTGAATTCTTTTGATCAGTTCTTTGCTGTTTGAAAACCCCTTTCCATCCTGTTAAAAATAAAATCAGCCAATAAGAGGTATTAAAAGATCCAATTCTTTAAATGGACAGGGATAAAACCTTTTGTGATGATTATATTAACTGTATATTTTTGAAAGAGATGCTACATTGCCAATGATTTTATAAATAATTTAAAATTAATTTACAAATTTATGGATGCAAACGAAAAGATTTTAAAAAGAAGGAAAAAAATCCTCCTTTAATTCTTTGGGTCTTACTGTCAGACGTATTATTCAGATCAAGAAATCCATGTTGATAATAAACTTGATCCCATGTTCCTTGGAGAGGGAATGTCATTAATTATCTCAGAAATGTTTCTAAAAAAATGTTTCTTTAAAAAAAAGTGTTCTCTCCCCAGCTTCGTATTACAGCATTTCTAATCATTTCATACTTCACAGTTTAATACAAAGTACAAGCTCTAGTTTATAACAAGTTCTACAAGTCTCTTTAAAACTGTTGTTATATTCCAATTAAATGCTTCTGTCTACAAAGTCTTTTGTTACTTCTGCCAGCTACACTCTAATGCACAGAGACCATTTTGTTTTGTTTGTTGGATCAAGCCAAAGCTCTTGTTGAAATGCTCCAAGCTCCCCAGGCAGAGTGTCTGTCGGTGGGATTCTGTATAGCTTCTCACCATGTGGTGTTCACCAGCAGTTCTCTGTTATTTCTAAAGTCAGAGGTGTCTTCTCTGAGCTGCTTCTATAGCATTGTCTACACAAACAAACAAAAATGGTCTTTTCCTTGTCTGTGATAAGATTGTAAACCCATTTTCTGTGTGTGTTCTGTAGTGGGCGTGATTGTGAGTGTGTGGGGGGTGCGTACATGTATGCTGGTCATTTCGTACAGTAACTACCTCATGGTGTGAGTGATGGTTGTAGCGCCGGTTGTGGTGACAGAGCACATTTGGTTGGCCGAATTGTGTGTGTGTGACCTTTTTCCTGTTTGTGTTATCCAGGGGTTGTTCATGAAACTGACAGATGTTTTTCTAACAAGGACTATTCTCAGTTTCCAAATACAATGCTTCTCTCTTCTGGTTTTTCCTGAGTGAGCCTGATTTTGTTGCTGTTTTTCATCTATCAGGGTAAAAAGAGTACCCTTAAAATCCCTGTGGCCAGTTTGAACACCCCTGTTGTATTCTTTTCTCTGTTCAATGTGTTGGCAATTTTATGAACATGCTTAGATGTATAGTTTTGATAACCACAATTTTAAGTCCTTTATCTGTGCATAATAAAAAAGATATATATCAACTTATTAATGCGTGTTTGATCATCATTCAGTTCTACCCTCAAGATAATATAACTTTTTCCTTGTGACTTTCTCCTAAGTTTATCAGCTGCCTCAGCTATATTGGTGAGGAGTCGGGAGGGAAAACGCTAAGAGAAAACCCTAGCTCAGCAGAGCAGAGGGAAAGAGTGGACAGACTGGAGGAAGTGGACGTCTCTGTTCTTGGGAAAATGTGGTGGGAGACCCAGAAGTGGATGTCGGCCCCTGAATCCATTTTTGGCCTTTCTGTCCATCTCCTAGAGCCAAGGAGTGGGAAATAATATGTATTTGGATCTACAAATTCCCCAGCGCTGCTTCCCAGCATTCTCCGTGGATGTGTTACTACCACCACCAGCTTTTATCTGCCCAAGCCAGAAATCCGGAAATCTAACTTGACTCCTCTCTGGCTTTCTACCAATTAGTAAGTCCCAAGTTTATTCAACCTCTAGAGTATGTCTTTGTCCAAACCACCTTCTTATTTATACTCCTATTGCTGTTACCCAGAATCCAAGGTCCATGATCTCTTAAACTAAATTACTACAACAGCCTAACTCGTATGCAGATTTCCAGATTTGCTACTCCCTAATCCTTTCTCCATTGTGTAACCAAAAGAAACGAAAAAAGGCTCAAATCATGTCACTTTCCAACTAAAGCCTTTAACTAGTTCCCTGACTTGCTTTCAAAATAAAGTTCAACCTCCTAAGTATGGCTTAAGGAGATTAAACTGCCTACCCTCCCAACAGCTTCCTTCACCTTTCAGAAGCTCAATTTCTATGTGGCATACCCCCCACTAGACATTTATGTTTGAAGACAATGGCTTGGTTTTTTACTATTGAGGATTAAATTATGATATTGAATATATGATTACAAACTGCTCTCACACGTCCCTACCCTTTTGAGAATTAGTGAAATTAGGTGGTTAGAAACAGACCCAAATGGTATTAAGGCCAGTATCTCCCTCTCCCTAACACCTCACACGGGTGGGTGTCCACACAGCAGGAGCACTGTGAGGGGCTTAAGTAGCATTTCATGCCCGAGAGATTGAAGTCCTCATTGCAGAAGAAAGTCCAGCCACTTTTCAGGACCAAGATTGTGTCCTGCAGCCAGCGCTTCTCAGAGGATGGAGAAATTGGCAGATCAAATAAGTTTTCTGCTGTTAAACTGGGGCGTGGAAACCTAGGCAATCCACAGATGAGCCTCTGAGATTCTATTAACTACCTGCAATTGTATGTAAAATTTTGCATTGATGTGTCTGGGCTTTTTGTTGTTCTGGGGTTTGTTTTTTGTGTTTTGTTTCTTGGGGGGGGGGGGGCTGGTCCATAGGCTCTTTATAGTTGCATCCTCTAAAATTTTATCTTGCTCACACAATTAACATACATGTATAAAATTAATGCAAATAATACAGAATGTAGCAATAAAAAAGCCCCAATAATCCTCACACTTAAAGGTAGTAATACTCATTTATCAGGTGTATTCCCAGGCATTTCCTTAAGTTCATATCAACATGTACATGTCACTATAATATATAAGATCGTATCATAGCATTTGTGACTTGCTTTTTTCACATGGCATATCTTCCTATCAGGTTTTGTGTGTGCTGATCATCACTTTTTTTTTTTTACTAGACTTTCCTTAAATAGCCAAAGTAAAACATGGTCATTGTAGGTGGTAAAACAAAGTTATTTGTTCATATTCTTTCCCAGCACCTCTCTGGAGGAAGTGATGGTAACACCTTTTTTTTCTTTTTTTTTCCCCAAAGTGTATTTATTTATTTATGTACTTATTTGAGAGAGAATGACAGAGTTAGCAAGCACGAGCAGGGGAGGGGCAGAAAGAGAGGAAGAGCGAGAATCCCAAGCAGGTTCCACACTGTCAGAGCAGAGCCTGACATGGGGCTTAAACATATAAACCGTGAGATCATGACCTGAGCAGAAATTCCGAGCAGATGCTTAACCAGCTGAGCCACCCAGGTGCTCCAAGAGCCTGTTTTCTAACTTAAACATATGACATGTGTTCACAGAGGCATTTTTGTTTTGTTTACTAAACACATACTCCGAAACTTTCCTTTCTCACTGGATATGGTCCATCCTCTAGGTTAATAGAGAACAAATTCTTGCTTTTTAATGGCTATATACTATTTCATACAATTAGCCAATTCACTAGTCATTGACATTTAAAAGTGTTATTTTTAGGGTTCTGCTAAGATACCCTGTTGCTGTTAATATCTTGTATGCATGTCCTTAAATTCTAGTGCTGTAGAGCACGCAAAGTAACATCTGTCACATCAGTAGATTTTAACATAATACTTTTAAAGGCTAATAAATCACAGAGATCTGGATATGGAAGATTTGACCAATGCAATTAAGTTTGATATAATGGCGATATACATAGAATCCTGCAACCCCAAATTTGAAAATTTTGTATGTACAGAATATTTACAAAACTTGACGACTATTAGACCATAATGGAGTTCTTAGCAAATATCACAGAACCTAATTATACTGGTCACGTTTTTTAACCACAACCCAAATAGTTTAGAAACCAATAAGAAAAGGATAATTTAAAAATATTCAATACAGGGAAACCTGTATGGCTCAGTCAGTTAAGTATCTGACTCTTAATTTCTGCTCAGGTCATGTTCTTACAGTTGGTGAGTTTGAGTCCCACTGTGAGTGCAGAGCCTGCTTGGGATTCTCTCTCTCCCTCTCCCTCTCTCTCTCTGCTCCTCCCTCACTTGCACACACTCTCTCAAAAATAAATAAACTTAAAAAACATAATACACTTGGAAATTTTTTAACTCCTAAATAATTCATGACTCAGAGTAGTCATTAGGAAATATGTGGATTTGAAAAAGAATGAAAAGGGGCGCCTGGGTGGCTCAGTCGGTTAAGCCTCCGACTTTGGCTCAGGTCAGATCTCACGTTCGTGGGTTCGAGCCCCGCATCAGGCTCTGTGCTGACAGCTAGCTCAGAGCCTGGAGCCTGCTTCTGGTTCTGTGTCTCCTTCTCTCTCTGCCCCTCCCCCTCTCATGCTCTGTCTCTTTCTGTATCAAAAATAAATAAAACATTAAAAACATTTAAAAAAAAGAATGAAAGTACTAAATTCAAACATCCAGCTAAAGCAGTAATTTAGGAGAAATTTATACCTATAAAATGCTTATATTGGGGAAAAAATGTTAAAAATGGAAGCACTTCTGGGAAGCCTGGGTGGCACAGTCGGTTAAGCACCCAACTTTGGCCCAGGTCATGATCTCATGGTTTGTGGGGTTTGAACCCCGCATGGGCTCTAGGCAGATAGCTCAGAGCCTGGATCCTTTTTCAGATTCTGCGTCTCCTTCTCTCTCTGCCCCTCCCCCACTCATGTTTTGTTTCTCTCTGTATCAATAATAAATAAACATAAACAATTTTTTTTAAATGGAAGCATATCCAATATAGCAAAGAAACTTTAAGAAAAGCTCCAAAAACTAGTAATTACTTTAAAAGATTACTAGAGATAGATAAAAATTAAGAAAAATAAGTACATGCATTAGGAATGAAAAGAGGACAAAAGATTCTGCAGAGATTTTAATAAATAAGGAATCACCATAAACAACTTCATTTTAGTAAATTTGAACACTTACTTCCTGGTGATGTGCTGTTGGGGCCCCTGTTGGGGGAACAGAAACCACACTGGATATTTCAATACACAGAAATTAACATAAGGAATTGGTTAAGCAGGTGTCAGGTGGCTGAAAAGGTAAAAACAGGACACTGACTTAATAAATGTAGGAAGAATCACATCCCTGGGGCTGAGACTGTTGGAACTTGCAGGGGTTTGCTCAGTTCAAGTACCAGGAAGAAAGGGGTAGATTGGGCACTGGGAAAGCACAGCTTAGAAGACGGCATAAATGATTTCCTAGAAAAACTAATTTGCCAAAACCCATTCAAGAAGCAACAGAAAATAGAAAATACATGTAACCACTAAGAAAATCAAATATGAGGATATGATGAGAAGACATGTACAAGGCAGGAAGTGGCCTTCATCAGGTACCAGACCTGCCAGCACCTTGATCTTGGACCTGCAGCCTCCCGAACTGTGAGAAAGACATGTTGTTTAAGCCATCTAGTCAATGGTATTTAATATAGCAGCCGGAGCTAAGACAGGGATGAATTCCTGTTACTCCTCCTCTTCCTTCCCTCTCCATAAATACTTCCAGAATTAATATTAGCTAATCAAGCATCCTTTATAAAGTGTTGATTTCTTCCACCTGTGAATGTTATAATTCTGTAAAGTGAAGAAATATTACCAGATAGTATTTTCAAGACAAATGCAGATGTCTTATTTGTTTCAAAGCAACCCAAACCTATATATCATTATTCTTCCCTAACACAATATGTTTAAAATTGGGCGGGTAGCTGGTTTAAATTTTATAGATGTCATTGATGATCTGAAGTTTGAGCTTTGGCATGTTAGCTGCATTTATGTCTAAATTTCTATCTCAACTTTTTCAGAGGAATGAACATTGCCCTTTATGTAGATTTGATTTCACACTAAAAGGTCATATGATATCACCTCTCTTTCTGTAGAATGTCATAGCTTAAATTGATTTTTAATAACCTCCAATTACTGCCTCTGATATTTCATTAAAAAAAACAACTTTCAAGATAGATCCACATGACTGAAATGAATTCTATCTTGACTTAAACAGAAATAAGGGTCAGGAGTGTGAGTACCAATGCACACACACATACACACATGCTCACACACACTCTTACATCTCAGGCATTTTCTGCTTTTTTGTTTTATTAACATGTTCTCAAAATTTTCTTGCAGCTCAGAAGCCCCAGAACATGATCCTTTTATAGACCACAGCACACCATCTGTACAAGAAGGATGGGCAAGAATTTCTCAGCTTTAAAACCCAACTTAATTCCTTCCACTTGATGGATCAAAAATCCAGAGCTGAAAGTCTACATAAGTGATTTGGGTGGAGCAGCTTTTGCTGGTCTGTTACTCATCCTGGTTCAGAAACTGCCTATGACATAGTGCCTACAAAGAACACAGTGCACTGAACAAGAGTGTTGAAATAATGCTGAATTTTAAATGGAGAAAAACGCACGGGTTTTGTCTAGTGACAGGGAAGAGTAGAAAAAGAGAGGACCGGGGGCTCCTGGAGTGGCTCAG
This sequence comes from Suricata suricatta, assembly GCF_006229205.1. Taxonomy (NCBI): domain Eukaryota; kingdom Metazoa; phylum Chordata; class Mammalia; order Carnivora; family Herpestidae; genus Suricata; species Suricata suricatta. Next base: position 66,802,331 of record NC_043707.1, read on the forward strand.
TCGGTTAGGCGTCCAACTCTTGATTTCAGCTCAAATTATGGTCTCATGGTTTGTGAGCTTGAGCCCCACATTGGCCTGCACACTGACAACACAGAGCCTGCTTGAGATTCCCTCTCTCCTTCTTTCTCTCTCTCTCAAAATAGATAAATACACTTTTAAGAGAGAGAGAGGAAACTGGATTGTTCATATTAAAACCCAACCCAGATATTAACAATCTACCCCAAAAGTGGAAACCAGACCTTCAAGTATCTTCTTAGTCAGAAACACAAACTTCTAGGATCACTGCTCTTGATTCAAGATAAGTACAGCATCTACAAAGGAGTCTTTCCACGGGGAAGTCTAGTTATCAAATCTTTTTCTTAAGTGGAGACGAGAGGTAAAAACCAAAAGCTTCTTAGCCTACCAATTAGCTTTAAAATTAGAAGCATCTGCTAGAGCGTCCAGCCTGAACTCCAGGGAAATCCAGCGTTCTTTGCCCTCCAAGGGAAGGTAATTCAGGTATTATGAGCAAACGGCAAAAAAGACAAATCTTTAACCCAGTTTGACCATCCCCATTTTGCTTGATTGATTTTTCCCTTCCAGTATATTCTCAGAACGCCAATGTGTGTGATAGAAACTCTTTAGTTCCTGCAAGGAAACAGTCACAGGAAGTGTAGGAAGCAATTAGGAGACTATGTCATGGAAATAGGATTTGGTTTCAAGTTATTTCATGCCCGTGGATCTGAGCTCAGCTGCAGTGGAGAAAAATGGAAGCAATTCTTACGAGAGAGATGCATCCCACTCTGCAGGGCAGAGCCCTCTGCCTGCTGCCTGCCCTCTGCCCTCTGCCCCCTGTCCCAGGCCCCGTTCCTAGCCCTCTACAGTGACTTCTCACCATGTTAACATCTCCTCGCCTCCTAATGTCTTTCATGGCTCGGCTGGTACACGCCTTTCTCCATAGAACCTTCTGAACTGCCCCATGTGGGAGTTATTTACCCCTTTCTGAGCTCAAGTATTAACATCAAGTGCCCCGTTGCTCATGGCAAAAACCTGTTGCTTTCCCACCCCTCAGAGGCCCTCTATCAGCAAGTGCTGTTGATTTCACTTCCAAAACATATTCTCTTGCTCTCCGACTGCACCTTGGTCTCGTCTAACTCATCCTGACCCCTTACGTAGACTGCCCCTCATGCCCCACCTCACCCCCCCACCCCCCATTCCACCCACAGACCCCCCTCATCTCTCTTGTCCAGCTAGTTCGTTCCTTGTGTGCCTGCTGGACCTTTCTCTTCACAACATGCTTCATCTCGTCAAACCTTCATTGAAAACTCTACAGCTTCCCAGCACACTTAGAATAACCTCCAAATTCATTATCAAGTCCTTTATTGGTTCTTAGATTAATTGGTAGGTTTTCTCATGTATTCATTTTTGTCTTTACGTTTTTTAATTTTTAAGTTTTGAATAAAAATACAATTCAGATGATTTGAAATTTTAAGTGATATAAAAAAGTATGTATTAATTAAGTCTGGTTCCTACTCCCATGTCTTCCCAGCTTATCTTCCCCATAGGTAATCAAGTTTTACAAGTTTGTCATGTTTCTTACAGAAAATTCAAGCAAATAAGAATCTTTTTTTGTGTATTATGTGATATGTGTGTTACATACACAACCTGTGTACGTAACAAAGCAAATGCAGCCCATGTAGCACTCTACACGTATGCTGCATTTGCTTTTCTCAACATATTTTGTTTCCATTTTTTTCTTTCTCCATATAGGCTTCTTCTGTGTAAATATACCATAATCTATTTCACGTGCCCTTTTTGTGAGCACTTGGTTTACTAACTAGCTGCAGTGTGTTGCCTTGTATGTTGATTGTTTGGTTTGTGTGCAGGAATATCTCAAGAAAAGTTCCAGGAAAGTTCTAGGTGCATTACAGAGTATGTGCATTTCTATTTCTTTTTTTTTTTTTAATGTTTATTTTTGAGAGAGAGACAGCATGAGCAGGGGAGGGTCAGAGAAAGAGGGAGACACAGAATCTGAAGTCAGGCTCTAGGCTCTGAGCTGTCAGCACAGAGCCCGATGTGGGGGCTTGAACCCACAAACCGTGAGATCATGACCTGAGCCGGTCAGATGCTTAACCGACTGAGCCACCCAGGCGCCCCTGCATTTCTCTTTCTAATAAACGTTATCAAATTGTATCCTGTTAGAGTTGAACCTTATTTTTTTTTCTCATTGCTTGAATGTTATAATCTATTTATTTATTTACTTATTTATTTTTATTTTACAAAATCCCATTATAATTAGCTTCCAGTGTTATAGTAGTTTCAGGTTTACAATATAGTGATTCAACAATTCTGTCCGCTTCTCAGTGCTCATCACAGTGAGTGTGCTCTTAGTCCCCTTCGTACATTTCACCATTCTTCCCGGCCCCACTTTCCCTCTGCTGACCAGTTTGTTCTCTACAGTTAGGAGGATGCGTTTTGGTTTGTCTCTTTTTTCCTTTGTTCATTTGTTTTGTTCCTTAAATTCCACAGATGAATGAAATCATGGTATTTGTCTTTCTGTGACTGACTTACTTTGCTTAACAATTTTATTCTCTAGATCCATCCATGTTATTACAAATGGCAAGATTTCATTCTTTTTATGGCTGAATATTCCATTGTGTATGTATATACTTAAGCTTAAGTATATATGTATATACATATATATATATATATATATCTTCTTTTTTTAAGTTTCCTAAGTAATTTATTGAGAGAGAGAGAATGAGCAAGCTCAAGTTGGGGAGGGGCAGAGAGAGAGAGAGAGAGAGAGAGAGAGAGAGAGAGAATCCCAAGCAGGTCCCACACTTAAGTGCAGTGTCCAGTGTGGGGCTTGAACTCAGACACCATTGAGATCATGACCTGAGCCGAAACCAAGAGTCAGACACCTAACCGAATGAGCCACCCAAGTGCCCCTATTTTAATTTTTTTGAGGGAACTCCATTCTGTTTTCCACAGTGGCTGCACCAGTTTGCATTCCCACCAACAGTACCCAAGGGCTCCTTTTTCTCCAAGTCCTTGCCACACTTTTTTCTTGTGTTTTGATTTTAGCCATTCTGACGGGTGGGAGGTCAGATCAATAGCACATTGATCATCAGGGAAGTGCAAATCAAAACCACAATAAGATACCACCTCACACCTGTCTGAATGAAGTTGCACCACTTGATACTTGTATCAACAATGCCTGTTTTCCTACAGCTGCACCAACTGAGTATTTTAGCTGATGGGGAAAATCTGATGGGGAAAAAATGGTATCTCAATGTAATTTAACTTGTATTTTTCTGAGTGAGGTTATGCATCTTTTTACATATATAAGGACTATTTATTTTCTCATTTGTGAACTGTCTGTTCTGCCCTTTGCCAGTTTTTCTACTGAATTGTTGTCCTTTACCTTCTCAATGTCTACAAATTCTTCTTTAATTTTTTTTATGTCTTTTTATTTATTTTTGAGAGACAGAGAGAGACAGCACAAGCAGGGGAGAGTCAGAGAGAGAGAGGGAGACACAGAATCTGAAGCAGGCTCCAGGCTCTGAGCTGTCAGCACAGAGCCCGACGCGGGGCTCGAACCCACGAACTGTGAGATCATGACCTGAGCCTAAGCCGGCCGCCCAACCGACTGAGCCACCCAGGCGCCCCTACAAATTCTTTATATATTAGGGAGATTAGCCTTTTATCTGTGACTACATTGGCATTTAAAGCCCTAAGGATCTGACCCCTCCTCATCTCTGTCCTCAGCTAATATCAGTCTCCTGCCCACCTGTTATGCTCTAGCCACAATGTTCTGTGATCTCTTTTCTTGCATGAAGGACTCGATGTTTGCTGTCCTTCTGCCTGGAATGCCGTTTCCCAGATCATCACGTAGCTGGCTAGTCGTATTATTGAAATCGCAGCTCAAGTCTCACGCGAGAAAGGCGATCACAGCCTACAGAAGACACCGAGCTCCTCTCCACCACGTCACTCAGGTTGGTCTCTTTACTCATCCCCCCACTAATGTTTTTTGTTTTAGTGTGTTTATTGTCAGAATCTCCTTATTTAGAATGGAAGCTCCAAGGGAAACAGGGTCTGTCTTATTCATCACTGTATCCCCACAGCTTAAAACAGTGCCTGGCACATGGTCAGCATGTCATGCAGATTGTGTAATTAACAAATACTTTCCTCCTTTTCTTAGGCATTTCACATGCCTTTACAATGAGGGTTATCTGTCATATCCTGAGAAGGAAGATAGAAAATGACATTTTTTTAAGCTGCCAATATGTGCCAAACACTGGACTGGGCTTTATTATACATCTTATTCCATTCTGGTCACTCTGAGCTGGCTGGTTATATGTCCATATTCATTAGTAAAGAAGCTGAGACTCAAATAACCCCCCAAGGAAGGTGTCCGAGAACATGTGGTTTGTACATGAAAACCCAAATGAGGCCAGCTAATTTCAAAGCTCACTCTCTTCTTAGGAGAATTCTCTTGTTTTTCGGTGTGTAAAATTTCCTTGCCCCCAAAACTAAATGACCCCAGAATGCTATGTATCTTTATACTATTCCTGGGAAAAAAATATGATGGCTTGTAATGCTCAAAGAAACTCAAAAGATACAAATAAACTGATGTAATAATTAGATATATCCCTTGCGTGACGCGCTAAGTCACAGAGTATCAGTAGGAAATAAAATAATAGCTGATGGGACAGGCCCAGTGATTGGAACATAAGTAGATATTTGATAAATATAGCCTTCGTTTTTTCTAGGGAAGATGCTTGAAGCCAAGTCCTATTTTAAAATCATTCAGTGAACTAGTTATTTAAAGGATTCCTGTGGTGAATCCTTTTCCAAAGCAAAGGGTCCTTTTGTGAAATGCATAAACTTCTCCTAATCTTTTTGTAAATATAGATTTTTATGTATTTGGTTGGCTTAATGTGTTCTGTAAGGAATTTGTTTGCTAAGTCTAAGTGTGGGTGTGGATGTGGATGTGTGTTTGGGAAATGGGTAAGGAGGAAGGGGTTTGGTTGTGCCGTGTTGTAAACCTTGTTGGTCTGGGCAGAAGCCATGAGGTTTTAGAATTGTATTTTGAATGAGATGATAAGGCAATAACAAAATACAAGATGGGAAATCCCTAGACTGCAAAAAAAGAGGCAGCCGATGTACACGTTTTTGCTACTACCTATTGAACCCCTGGGTTTTTACAAAACACTTTCCAAGAACCTACAATGCAACTTGCTGGGTCATGCCTATTCCATGACAGTTTACACATTTATTTATTTATTCTTGCAAGGAATACTTTTTTTTAAAAGATTTTATTTACATTTTAATTATTTACTTTAAGTAATCTCTGCACCCAAGGTGGAGGGTCGAACTCATGACCCTGAGACCAAGAGTTGCAGGATTTGGGGTGCCTGAGTGGCTCAGTCAGTTAAGCATCAGACTCTTGATTTCGGGTCAGGTTATGATCTCACAGTTGGTAGGATTGAGTCTCACGTGGGGCTCTGCACTGACAGTGTGGAGCCTGCTTGGGATTCTCTCTCTCTCTCTCTCTCTCTCTCTCTCTCTCAACAAAAAATAAATAAACAAACAAAAAAGGGGGGCTTTGCACACTTTATCTACCGAGCCAGCCTGATGTCCCTGAAGATTTTACTTTCAAGTAATCTTTACACCCAATGTGGGGCTCGAACTCACAACCCTGAGATCCATATCCTATGCTCTGATCTCAGCCAGGCAAGTGCCCCTAGTGAATACTTATTGAGTGTTCAGTATGTGTCAGGTACTATTCTGGGTGCTGGGGACACATCACTGAACATCAGACCTGCCTTTAGAGAACTTACATTCTAGGAGGAACACAAATAAACCAATGTTGTGCAGAAAAATAGAGCAGTGTTAGAGTGGTGGGGATAGGCCAAGCTAATAAAAAATGTCTTTTTGGTATAGGGAGGGGGTACCCGCATAGAGCACATTTGAACAGAAACCCAAAGAAAGTGTGTGAATGGGGTGAAGGTATTAACTGTCTATGAGGAATGCAAACACCTGAGGTGGGAGCAGTATGGGTGGGGTGCTGAGGACCGCGAGGAGGCCACGTGGGTGGCATGTTCAGGTAAAAGAGGAGTATGAGGGACGAAGTTAGACGTTGGAGAGTGCCGAGCAGGTAGTCATATAGCCATGGCAAGGGCTTTGGATTTTATTCTGGATGAGATAGGAAACCATTGGAAAGTGTTGAATTGTGAGATATGGCCTTACATTTTAATATGTTGGGTGTTTTTGTTTTTGTTTTTTGAGACAGAGCTCAGGCTTGCATGCGACTGAGGAGTGACAGAGGTAGAGAATGAGAGAATTTTAAGGAACCTTCACCCCCAGCATGGAGCCCAGCATGGGGCTCAGTTTCATGACTGTGAGATCATGACCTGATTCGAAATCAAGAGTTGGACACTTAACCAACTAAGCCACCCAGGTGCCCTGATCTTACATTTTAGAAGAATCACTCTGGATGTAGAGAAGAGACAGAGATGAAAGACCAATGCAGTGGCTCTTGCAAAAGTACTTTTGACAACTCTGGCAGTTTAGGCCAAAATAGAAGCAGCAAAGTTGGGAGGAAAGGGTCAGATTTTGCATGCATTTCAAAAGCAAATCTGACAATATATGCTAAGTGATTGGATGTGGGGTATGAAAGGAAATGCAAAATCAAGGATGACATCAGTTTTCTGGCCTGAGTGATTGGAAGAATGGAAGTGTCTTTCCCTTGGTAGGAATGGAAAGTGCATTGGTAGGAATGGGGGCACTGAGATTTGGTGGAATACTCAGACTCTGGCAATATGTAACAGTCGGTTGTTAAACCCAATGCCTAGGGCCAACTCACAATATACCTATTCCAGCTGGGGAAGGATTGGTCCTACTAAGGAAAGAATGGGGCTGTAAGACCTGGTCAGTGTCTACTGATAGAAGCTGGGAGAGTGTGGATAAGACTGGATCATGGGAGTGTTAGACCAAGGGGGAGGATGGGCAGAATATAAGGTTGGATAAGAGTAAGTGCATTAACTACCTATTGCTGCATAATAGTACTGCCACAAACTTAGTGGCTTACAACAATACACTTTTATTTTTCTCACGGTTTCCATAGGTCAGGAGTTCCAGCACAGCTTAGCTCATTCCTCTGCAAAGCTGCAATCAAAATGTCAGCCAGGGGTGGGATCTTATCTGAAAGCTCAGTGGGGAAGGATCCACTTCCAAGTTCACATGGTTGTTGGTAGGAGTCAGATCCTTGCAGACTGCTATAATGAAATGAGGGCCTCAGTTTCTTGCTGGCTGTCTGTCAGAGGCCACTGTCAGTTCTTTGTCACATGGTTCTCTCCTTAGGGCAGTTTATAACATGGCACCTTGCTTCTTCAAAGCTAGCAAGGGAGACAGTCCTCTAGCAAGATGGATGTTATGATCTCATCCAATGTAATCACATATATCTCAGCACACGTCTGAATCACATTCAAGGAGAAAGATCACACAAGACCGTGAATACCAAGATGTGGGGAAATAGGTTCTACTTACATAAATGGGTTAGAAAAAGCATAGGGTAGAAAGCTACCACCACAGGGCAAAAGTGCCTGAGGTTAGCTAGCGAGATATTCTAATGGGATCATGAGTGATTTGTTATATCACCTGCAGAAAATTACTTTCCATCTGATACCAATATACTATTGTACTTTGATCACAAACTCCACTTGCCCCCCAGACCCTTTGCTTCTTACACACACAAGTTAACAATTACTGTGTGATTGTTTTCTCCACGTTCACATGTAAGATCTTGTTTTCTTCATATTCACCACGTGGGTAATATCCTGTGAGCTCAATAAATATGGAGAGGAAACCTCTGTTCGGGGTCTCTTGTCTCCTCCCAGACATTAGCCCCTCTTGCATTCAATTTTGCATCTGTTCTCTTGCTGGACAAGAGAGAATTCCAGACTCATAGTCTGTGACACCAAGATGCATGATCATGGAGGTCACCTTGAGTCTCTTGTCACAGAGAATTTATTGGTATGGGAGCAGTCTCCTATGATGCAGGATTTAACACTCTGGTTACGCCTTTTGGCAGTAGTACTAACATGCTGCTCAGAGAAAGCAGTGTCCCAGATTAAGTGAAGTAGAAATGTCAAAACTTATGTGGCAGATGGTGGAAGGGAGACCAAAAGGCTCAAAGTGGTGTACATGAAGGAGTAGCTACACTATGTAAGGCTGGAAACCCCACAACTCCATTCTTCAGGAGGACCCCGAGGATACTTGTTTACCCAAGTGATAAACAGTGCACTGTAGAGAGGCTGCTGAATGTCTTCTCAGAGGCTGTGGCACTAATCAAGCCACAAGGAAACTGGACAAGGGAGGACATGGTGGAAGTGGTGAGAAGCAGGTAAATTGTGGAACGACAAGACTTGACAGGTTGGCTGTAGGGTGTGAGAGAGGAGTCATGGAGGACTCAAAGGTTTGGGGGCCGAGCATCAGAAGATGGAAGGTACATTTACTGGGATGGAAAGAACCATAAGGACAGAAGCTTTGTGGGAATCAAAACCTGAAATTCAACTGAGCATTTTATTTGCTTTATTCAGTGATTTGTGGATCAGGCAGCCTCCAATCTAGCAGATAGACAGGACCTCTGAGGAGCTGCACAAAATGAAGGCAGAAAGGAGATGGAAAAGGATGTTATACTGGCCAAAAAAGTAGTCTGGTTGTTACAAGGTATTTTCCTTTCAGGGATGGCAGGGGTCCATGGGGCAGATTATCTAAATAGTGCTGATCAGGTGATCCCTGATTGACTGCTTTAAGATTCATTTCTGGGAGAGCTGAAATTATAAATAAATTTAATTAAGTCGTAATTTGGAGATGTGAGGCTTTTGTTAAGTAAAGAGCTCCATTTGGGGCCACTGTCTTATTTTTAACGTGGGGGAAATCAAGAGTTCTGTGAAGAGTGAGATGTTCAGATATAACCAGAGAAGAGCTTGGGCATGTAGGGATTTTAGGGATGGTGGATGGTGAGATTCCTCCTTTCCTATGCCCCCCCCCCACTCCCCTTTTCAGGCCATAAAGAGACTCCAGTAATTTTCCAGATCATTGCTCGCCTGTGACTACCCCTATCTTCCCAAGAGTGCCTCAGTCAGACTTATTCCTGGACTTTGGTAAATACAAATTCTGAAGACAGGAGAGACATTGACCAAAAGGAGGGGAGGGCAGGGAGTGGTGGAAAGGATTTAAAGAGGGATTAAGTCATAATAAATAGCTAGGAGTGGGAGAGGTCATGGGAATGTGTTGGGGGTGAGGTGGAGAATGGGGTTGTTGGGAAAGAAAGGGAATGGGGATTTGGTAAAGGAAAGATCTAGATTGATTTAGATGATTTAGATTCTTGTGGGGCTGGAGGGAATTGGGATAGAGGAAAGAGAATATGAGAAGTCCTGCAGGGGTTGTGAATTGGACTCCCTTGAATATTAAGACACGAGGAACAAATAAGAGTCCTCAGTAAAATCTTTGTTGAACTTCATTCCTTCAGTGCAGCAGTGGTTTAGGGTTGAGCATGTGGTTATTGACTAGGGTAGGGTTTTATTTTTTTATGGGCTTTTTTAAAGTTTATTTATTTTGAGAGAGAAGCCATGAGTGGGGGTGGGCAGAGAGGGAGAGAGAGAATCCTAAGCATGCTCTGCACTATCAGCACAGAGCCTGATGAAAGGCTCAAATTATGAATCATGAGATCAGGACCTGAGTCAAAGTCGATGCTTAACAGAGTGAGCCACCCAGGTACCCCTAACCAGTGTAGTGTTTAAGGTAAAGATTCTTAGACCTACCTATTGATTCAGGTCGAGGTTCTGGCCCCATGGAAGATTTAAAAACCAGACAGGCAATCCTTATAAAATACTACCATGAAATGCTTATTGAAGCCTATTCATTCATTCATTCATCTGTCCATACATTCCATCAATTAACCAATCAATCAATTCCTAGAACATCAACTACAGGACGCACAGACTGTCTCATTTTCTCTTGCATCTCCAGCACCCAGATGAGTGTTTATTCATTCATCCCACCAGCATCTATTGTCCGCCTGGCTTATGGCAGCCCCTGTGTCAGATACTGCTTTATGCTGGCGTCTAAAGTAGGCTTCTTCCTGTGCTGCCCTTAGGATCTTACTCTGTACTGAAGTCACAAATGAACAAATACATTTATAATTACAAGGTGTGGTTTTGATAAACACAATGAAGGAAATGCACATGATAATGGGATAAAGAGTAAGGAATAACTTGAATTAGACTGGTTAAAGTAGGCATCTCTGAGAAGCCATCATTTATGCCCAAGCCTGTGACATGGCTACCCTTGGTGGTGACAGAAGGAATATTTACTTTTCAGCAAAGACAACAGCATGTGTGAAGGATGCTAAGGACCAAAAGATCTTGATAGGTTTTGAGGAGCTGAAAGAAGCTCACTATTTACTGCTGAGAAATAAAAATTTAACCAGTTCTTAGTGACACTTGCCCCAAAATGCTCCTTTACAATAGACATTAATGAATGTTCCAGAACAAAAAGTAAGGTCAGCAATAAATTTTCTTTTAACATTAAGAAAATATATAATATTATAGTATTTACTTTATTCTTTGCCTTTTATTTTGGTTTATGGTATTTATCAACATACTGAAACAAATCTTTTTTCTTTTTTGTTGTTAAAGAGTCATATTTACCTAACTTTTCACTAATGGTTTCTGCCTTTGAGGTCATCCACAGAAGGGCTTCCCTATCTCTGAATTACATAATGGCTTAGACTCTCTTCCAGGACTCTTATGAGTTCATATTTTACACTTAAATCTTTCATTCAGGGATGCCTGCGTGGGTCAGTAGGTTAAGTGTTCAACTCTTGATCTAAGCTCAGGTCATGATCTCACGGTTTGTGGGTTCAAGCCCCATGTTGGTCTCCCTTCCCACTTGCTCTCTTTCTCAAAAATAAATAAACTTAAAAAGTCTTTAATTCATCTGGATATTTTCAGATGTATGGTTCTTTTGTTTTCATTGTCTCTCAGGAAAGCAGATTGCTTTTCTTTATACAGGTCCCTCATTTCCTGTTGTATTAATTACTGGACATTTAAGATTTTGTTGTTTTGTTGCTACTATGAATGGACTCTTCTCCACTGCATTTTATAGCTGGTTATTGTGTTTGGGAAGAAATGTATATACTTAACATGTATATTATTATATCCTTCTTAATTGATTTAGTTGATTCTCTCTGGCTTTTCAAAAGTTAAAATTTGCAAATATTATTTCTTTTGATCTGAAAGACTCAACAGGGCTTCTCCTTTGTTCTTTGACAACCGTTGGGATGAACACCTTTTCAGGTGTTCGTTGGTCGTTTGTTTTCCTTAGGTGAACTGCTAGTTCGCATCCTTTGCCAGTTTTTCTATTTGGTATTTGTAACGTTTTTATTGATCTGATAAAAATTATTTGAAATTCATTTCCCGGTTGACATCTAAAAATAATTTCTGCCAAGAGCGAAAGAATGAGCTAATGTCAAATGTAAATGTTAGCACGTGAGCAGTCTAGAAAAGTTGAGAATCATTGCTGAAGGCTACATACCTGCAAGTTGATTTTTTTGTTCCTTAGTCCTTAAAATCCAGCGGGAGGTGGGTAGGTGGACCAAGAAAATAGTGCCCAGAGTAGGGAATGTGCTATTCCGATTCAACAGCCAGAAACTGTTGGCCCCTGCCCTCCCCCCCAGGCCCCTCCCTTCCTGCACACCGGGTGGTCTCCCCACCCCCAACCTGCCTGGTTTGAAGGGATTATTCAGGATCAATATTTGAAATCGGTGTATTTTTTCCTAACTGGAGTTAAGTTTATACGCTTTTTTTATTTAACCACCAAACACCAGAAATAAAAACCTGGAAGAGAGCCAGTTTGACTCGGAGCCAGTACACTTTCTCATAGCCAGAAAACTCGCCCTTCATCCTCCTTGTTTTTTCCCCTGAGTTACTGACATTTCCTTTCAAAAGCTGATTCCCTAACTTCTCAAATTCTTCATCCGTGTTGTTTGGGCCCAAAATGATTTCCAGAGATCCTGCCCTCCCAGCCCCTGATACCTGGGCTGTAACCGGCCCCGAGCCACGTGACCTGGATTAGGCTCTAAGCTCCTGGGGGAGCCTTAATTACTCACTCTGCAAATGCAGAACCTGGCCCTAGTGACCCAAGGAGGGGCCACGAGAGCGTCAGATGCATCTGAAGGCCGGTCCACGTAGAGACGTGTGGGGAAAGTTTTGTTCATACTGACCCCTAAGGCCTGCAGTAAGTCCATGCACAATTCACTTAACAAACACATATGGAGCACCAGTTGTGTACTGGGCACTCTCCTAGGCACTGGTGAACAAGACTAAACCAACGCTGGGGAAATTGACTGTACAGTGGGAAAGATAGGCATGAAATAATTCCACCTCACAAATTCAACAATTACAAGTGTGAACGTTCTGCTTAGGCAAATGGGAACGATTTCATGGCTTAGCTTTGAATCCTTCGAAAGGATTCAGAGGAACAGCAACAAGCTGGTCCCCAGGGATTTTTGATGGCAGCTCCTTTCATATGCCGCCCACATTTAGGGGTGGGCGGTCCTGAGCAAACAACCCCGCCAGGAGAGCCAGGAGAACGGAGATCTAAGGGGGTGGGTTGGGAGCAGCTGGGCAGCAAAAGAGCTGCTTTCTCTCCCTCCTTGGGAAGCTATTTGGAGGTGCAGCCTGGCGGCTCTCATGACCTCTCGCAGCACTTTGGGGATGGTCCGCGACGGGCCGGGCCATCCGGGTTGGCCTTAGAAGTCAGCTCTGAGTCAGCTGTCAGTGACCCGCAGGGTTAGGGCTCCGCCCCTCGTCTCCTTGCTTCTTCATGCTCAGAACTCATGTTCCAGATGGACTCAGCTGGCAAGTGTTTGAGACGTGTCTCAGCATCTTGTGATGTGTTTCTGAACCTCTGGCCCCCTGTGGGGGGTGAGTCACTGGCTCTGACTTGATCCCTTCCGCTATTGGCCCCTTCTTCCAGGGTCCATAAACCCAAGCTCATTATCATCTGAGAGCAGACCACCAAGTCCTTGTGGCCAGGCCTGGAGGGGCCAGCTGTGTAGTGAGGGGAAGCTGGTTGGCCCTGCCCTCTCAGATTCTTGTTCCCGCCCTTTTCCTCCGTAGGGATTCTTTCTCCCAGCTCATTTGTGGATGGATGAGGGTAAAAGCACCCTCCCCCTGGGTCTTCCACCTTCCCAGATCTCTTCACCTAATTTCAGATACCTGTTCAGATATGGGACTGAACAGAGCTGAGAATGCTGCAAGGCAAGGAACATTGCTGTTCTATGCTGTCAGTTTGGGGGAGGCACTGAGTTGGAAATGGGAGGACGTGTGTCCTTTGATTAAGAGACTGGATTCAAATCCTGGCATTCTTACTTCCTAGCTGAATGGCCTGGGGCAAGCTTTCTGTGCCTCGGTTTCCCCATGTATAATAAAATATAAATAAGCACCCAACTCATAAGACTAATGTGAAGATAAAATGAGATAAAACACGTATAGATTTTAAAGAAATTCCTAAAATATAAGTGTTAGTAGTAATGCTGTTGTTGACATTACAGGTTCTCAGGGAGGTTCCCTCTTGTAGGTTTTTGCAACATCAGGTTGGTAACAACGATTTTTATGTGTGGTCTCTCCTTTTCTGCCTATTTTGGATTAGTTTTCCAAAATTATTCCAAAATAGCTAGCCTGACATCTTTTTTTTTTTCACTTGGTTATACTGATTCCTTTCTCTAGGGTCTCTAGGCTGTGGTTCGTCAAGTGTGGGTGAGTGCTGGATAGGAGAAAGAAGACTTGGAGTCTTTTTTCTCCGCAAGCACAAGGGCTTGTTCCTCTATGGCTGACCTCCCGGGAAAGCCTGTATCCACCATCCATCCATTGACCCATTTATGTACTCATTTATTCCACATACACTCCTGAGCTTCTAGAATGTGTCAAGTACTCTGAGAAGCACTGGTTTTAAAAAGATGAAAAAATGCTGAGTTCTTATGCTCAGGGAGCTCAAAGTCACAGGCAGTTATAATCCTGGTGTTTAAGTGATGTTATGAAGGTAGATGTGGGGTCCTGTGGATACACCAGGGAAGTCCCTGGTCTGATGCAGGGTGTGGGTCTTGATGGAGTTCTCTGCTGGATTCCACAAGGTTAGGAGGATTTGGCTAAATAACGTGAGGAAAGGGCATTGCTGGCCAAGGAAACAACATGTGCAAAAGCCTGGAGAACCAAGAGAACGCTCCTCAGAGCTTGGTGTGGATTTAATGGCCTCTCCCAGGAAGGGGAGGGGCGCAAAGTCTGGAGGCAGGGTAGCGGAGTGCCCGGAAAGCATGGGGGCTACCCTGTAGGTTTTTCACTGGTGAGCTAGATCTGTCATATTTCCCTATTTCTCATTTCTTAACATGCTGTCTCAAATGGTACCCCCAAAAAATCATGTTAGTTTTAATAATTTTCACATCACCTATATGAAGTGGGGGAGATTTATATTTTCCATGGTGTTATGAGTATGTTTTCACACTTCTGGTTAAACACAATAGATTGAATACACGTGTTCATCCCAGATGCCTCGTTAAAATATCACCGAAATTAGAGCAGAGGAGAAAAAAATAGATATAAATAGAAAACAGGAGATAATAACAAATGAGAACTGCCAAGGAATTCCTAGAATATGAAAATCAGATGAAAGTACCAGACAACTGAGAAGTATCTTGATGGAGTTCCCTATGAAACAGACTCTGACCCTGAAATGGTGATGTGAGAGAGCAAGTTTCTGGGAGCCACACCTGCAGGAGAGCAGAAGAATCAGGGCTGGGCAGTCACAGCCATCTCAACTGACCTCACAGAAAGCTCTTCAGAGTGGTCCCAAATGAGGACAAGGCATTTGTACCCCAATACAGACCAGTCATTGGACCTGGCTGACCCTGGAAGGTGGATACCTTTGGGTGAGGCAAATCCCTTCATCCAGGGCCAATCCCTAGGAAGGAACTCAACTGTGAGCCTTTATCAGCCCATAATTCCAGCAGCAAGGAAATGAGAGCATCAATTTAAAAACGAGTGTCAGGGGAGACCGGGTGGCTCAGTCAGTTAAGCGTCCAACTCTGGCTCAGGTCATGATCTCACTGCTTGTGAGTTCAAGCCCTGTATCTGGCTCTGTGCTGACAGCTCGCAGCTCAGAGCCTAGAGTCTGCTTTCAGATTCTCTCCCTGACCCTACCCCACTCAGGCTCGATCTCTCTCTCTCAAATGTAAGTAACCATTAAAAAAACACAAAGGAGTGTCAGGGTGGTATAACCAAATACTCATTACAAAGAGATTCAAAGGAGGAGCAAGTCCATTCACACCACAGAACCCTGGGAAAGCTCAGGAACTGGCAGCTCGGGAGCCTCTGACGGTCAGGGGAAGGCACGGAGCTGAAAACAGAGACATGATCTCACCGTGTATGTGAAGAGGTTCCCATCTCTCTCCATCCTTGGAAGGGGACTGAAGGTTTACTGTGGTGGGACATTAACCAGAAAGGATCTAGTCCCTGAGACACTAGATATGGCACGGCTTTGTAGAGGAGGCCCCTGAAAATGCAAGAGGTGGGGTCAATCTTCTGAAGACAGGGAATTCCATATTGGGAATGGTGAGACCCTCCCCCCAGACCCTTCCCCTACCCCCTTCAGCTCACAGAATTCCAGCAGTGAGGCTTCTGGAAACCAGGCAGGAGGTGAGACAAGAAATTCACCTCTAGAGAGATTGGCCAACCCAAGAGAAAAGACCCACCATATTGCGATTTGGGGGTTCTCAAGTAAAAAGGCCAGCCAGTCACCTTATCACTTGAATGCAGATTACCAGGCAGTGCACCTCACTGTGGTCACATAGCTTTTAGTCAGTTTTTTAATGCCTCACTGTCAAATATGATCAGAAAGTCAATGAGGATATACTCATATACTTGGAGACAAACCCAAATTGAATGACAGATATGAAAGTTGATAGATGGCAAAAAGAGCCTGGAGGAGGGGTGCCTGGGTAGTTCAGTCGGTTAGATACCAGGCTTCCGCTCAGGTCATGGTCTCTCAGTTCGTCGGTTCGAGACCCACATCGGGCTATCTGCTGTCAGCATGTCACTTTGGATCCTCTGTCCCCTCCTCCTTCTCTCTCTCAAAAATAAATATACCTTTTTAAAAATGCAGGAAACAAAAGGAAACTAAAAAGAAAACAACAACAAAAATGTTTCAATGTCCTTAAAGAGGAATATCAATTTTTTAAATAGTTTATTGTCAAATTGGTTTCCATACAACACTCAGTGCTCTTCCCCACAAGTGCCCTCCTCCATCACCACCGCCTCTTTTCCTCCCTCTCCCTTCCCTTTCAACCCTTGGTTCGCTTTCAGTATTCAATAGTCTCCCAAGTTTTGCGTCCCTCTAAAGAGGAATATTTAAACAGAATAAGAAAAACAATCTGTTTATAGAATGCAATCAGTGATAAAAGATGGTAGAGTTGGGTGGGTCTCTGCTCCACAAAGTTGTTCAGGGCACAGCAAAGACTAAGGCTCGTGGCTTCCAATGTCAGCCTGGGGACGAGAAAGAGGATCTCTCCAGAGGGTTTTATAGATCAGTCTGTAAAACTGCTCACATCCCATCCGCTAAAACGGACATGGTCTAGCTTGGTGCTTAGGAAGTCAGTTTTGAGGAACGTGTTGTAGTGTCTACCACAAGAAGTGATGAAAAATAGTCAAGGAAGTCTCACAGCAGCCCTGGGAGTCAACCAGCCCACACCGAAATAGGCAGATGGAAGGCTCCAGGAGGGAATGTCTTCAGGAAAAAAAGGAAGTGAAAGAAGATCAGACATTTAACTGAAAAAGAAAGTTGAATTCAGAGGGTTGTACAACGCTTTTGTGACTGTGGGAAGAAATTATGATAGTGATAAATGAACAACTGATAAAAGGGAGGCAATTATTGCCTATAGAAAGAACAGTGAAGGAATAAAATGTAATCACATTATATATTTCATAGTAAGAGGAAAACTGAAGAGTGATTCAACCAAAACTTTTAAGGTATGTATTTTGGAAAGATGAAGTAGGATGAAGGATAACGAGGAGTAATAGTGCTAAACCCACATCTTCTGTATAAAAAGCTAATGGATAGTATATAAAAGTAGTGACCTGGAAGGCAGCTGTATAACCCTACTGGTTAGAAATATGGAAATAAGTACTATACAAAGTAGTAGAAAATCCTTCAAAGGAAGATAAGGAGATGAGAAGGAACAGACGGGATTTCTGTGGTTGTTTTTATAAACCTCGTAATATGTGGGCACCTGGGTGGCTCAGTCAGTTAGCATCTGACTCTTGATTTTACATCAGGTCATTATCTCATGGCTCAGTTCATGGGTTCGAGCCCTGCATTGGACTCTGCCCTGACCATGCAGAGCCTGCTTGGGATTCCCTCTCTCCCTCTCCCTCTGCCTCTCTCACACTTGCATGCATTCTCTCTCTCTTTCTCTCAATAAACAAACTTTAAAAATAAACCTTGTAATATTATTTGACTTGTAAAACCTTGTACTTGTATTACTTCAGAAATAATGACATAAAAAGTCCATGGATAGGACCAACTTCACACATGACTGGATTCAGGAACTCAGAGTTATCAGGACTCAGTTTCT
This sequence comes from Suricata suricatta, assembly GCF_006229205.1. Lineage (NCBI taxonomy): Eukaryota > Metazoa > Chordata > Mammalia > Carnivora > Herpestidae > Suricata > Suricata suricatta. The sequence continues at coordinate 66,820,008 of NC_043707.1, forward strand.
CAGCTTTGCTTTCCCTATATTGGCTCTGATTTTAGTTAGGCCCTTTAAACTCCCAGGATCAAGTTCCACTGAACTGATCAGGGCTTGGCCAGCGTCCCCCAAACAAACGGCCTGGGGCTCAGGGGTTCGCCCAAGCAGTGCTGACAGTAGAAGGGGCTGAGGCTCCGGCCAAACACACAGGGTCCCCATGGCAACACTGGGATGGGCCGGTTCTGAGACATCCTGTCCTCCCCTGCTTAGCCCCTGCTTGACTTTGGGGTTTACCTGAACCTCCATGACCTTCCAAGCAAGCAAGATGATCTCAACTCTCCATGGGACTCTTTTTTAACCCTCTGTAGCATGAACTGTTTTTTTAAAAAGATTGTTTGGATAGGTAAAAATTGTCATTAGGTTGACTTTTTCGAAAGTATTCATTAGTTATGTGTATTTTCTACTGTGTATGTCTGTTCATACTTTTTGACCATCCCTATTATTAGTAAATGCATTTATTAGCTTCCTTGATTCTGATAAATGTGCAAAAACACATTAATCAGCTTAACGATAACCCACAATCCTCGGACCAACTGCAAAAACACATTAAAATTTTTTTTTCCCTAGAATCTTGCAGGACTTTAGAGAGTACCTAGTAGTGTGATTCTCATTTTACAAAAAAGAGAACTAAAGCGTCCACAAGCGAAGCATCCAGCCAGCACTAGAACCCTGCTCGTGGGGGATGAAGGAACAGAAAATCTGGTTTGATCCTCCACCTGTTAGATTGTGCTACGTCTTCCATTTCTCCTCAAGTTGGTTCTCCCAAAGTCCCATTTCCTGCCCAGTCACCATGTTAAGGGATTACAGAGAGCCTCTTTTATTTTCTCAAAGTTTGCAACATTCTTAAAAGACTGAGGATAAATAGCTGAGAAGATTTTAAGCTAATTTGAGGTCCCTCGTGATTTCATGCTATAATCTTGGCATTCACCCAGCAGCACCTTGCAAATCTCCACCGCGGCTAGCACAGTTTTGGACTGAATCTTGCCATTTGAATAATACAAGTTACAGTAAAAAAAAAAAAAAAGAGAGAGAGAGAGAGAGAGAGAGAGAGACAGAGACAGAGAGAGGATTAGTCTTGAAGCCGTGTCAGGGAATGAGAATGAAACGCAGTGAGCAAGGTGCCGAAGTTTTGCAGGGTGAGAAAGTGAACCCCACACTGTAACGTTGGCCCTGGCGCCTCCCTGCCTCGCAATCCTGGACTCACAGGAAGCTCCTGACCACACCGGAGACTGACAATCCCCTGCCTGCGGTGAGGCAGCGTGTGCTCCTGCCGCTGTTCTCACTCAGTGTTCCCGAGGCAGTCATCGTGTGGGTCACACAGATGAGATTTGTGGAAGAGGAACTGGAGGGTTTAGAATTTCAGGACGTAAACTGGACGCTAAGGAATATGAGGCGTGGGGCAGGATTTTCTGTCACTGAGGAAATCTCTTTATCGAGGGTAATCTGAAGCAATTGTGCTTTGTTGACTCTAAGTTTCAAGACTAATCAAGTATCTACTGCAGTTTGGAAAGCTAAGTGCTAAACTCTGTATTCTTACCTGTTACCTCTGTGTTTCTTTTTCCCTTGACAGAGTGCATAATAGGTCAGACTCTTGGCCGGAGGAGAGCAGAATTTTTTAAGTGTGGAAATAGAGAGGCTTAGAACTATTGACGGATGGCCTGGAGATTCAGATTTGATTTTCCGGAAAATCAAAAGGCCAGGCTAGAACTAATAGTAATAGGTAGGGCACTTGGTATGTATCAGGCGTCATAGGAAATCTTTGTATTATCTCACTTAATCTCCATAGCAGTCTATGAGGTAGGTACTCTTATCTTCACTCCTTAGATGAGGAGACTGAGGTTCAGAGTAGTAAAATGACTTGCCCAAAGTCATACAACTGGATTTCTTGGGGCCAGAGCAAACAATCTGACCCCAGGACCCTGGACTCTTAGCTCCTCTCTATGAAAGGTCCATGAATACTGTGGAGGTTGTATACCCCACTCCTGAAATGGCAATCAGCAAATAGTAGGTGCCTCCCCAATATGAGCTGGCTGATGATACAAATACTCCTTGCTGCCTCAGCCGGCGTCAGAAAGCTGAGTTCATTTTTTTTTTTAATTTTTTAAAGTTTATTTATTTTTGAGACAGAGAGACAGTACGAACAAGGGAGGGGGCAGAGAGAGAGAGGGAGACACAGAATCTGAAACAGCTCCAGGCTCTGAGCTGTCAGCACAGAACCCGACGCAGGGCTCAAACCCACAAACCTCGAGATCATGACCTGAGCTCAAGTCAGACGTGTAACCGACTGAGCCACCGAGGCGCCCCCAGAAAGCTGCATTTAGATAGCCTTTCAAACTCCTCAGAATTTTCTGTTCAAACTTAGAACTTCTTGGATAATTGTCGCATTAATGTACAACTAATGTCTTAGCAGGATAAAAATAAATATTTAAGAAGTGATGATTATTGTGGTTTCCACAGAATTATTTTTAAGAGTGAAGAAAAAAAGGTAATTACTGAATGTTCAGTGGTACAGAGTTGGCTAAATCAATTACAGAAACGCAGCAATGGAATACTTAACACCTATTAAAAATCAAGTTATAGAGTACCACGTGGCATAAAAACACATTATTGGTGTTTCCAGGGGAAAAAGCAGGTTACAAAATAATATGTAGAGCATTAGCCCAATAATGTACGTATATTTATGCATAGAAAAAAGTCTGAAAGAAAATATACTAAAGTGTTAATAGTGGTTATTTCTGTGTGGCAAGAATATAGTCGGTTTTAATTCTCTTGGTGATGTTTTAAATTTTTTTTCAAATTTTCTACAACAACTATAAATTTTGTAATCAGCAAAAAGCAGTGTGATTTTTAAAAGCAGTTATCAAATTTTGATTAATTTTTTAAGATTTTATTTATTTATTTTAAAAGATTTTATTTTTGAGTAATCTCTCCACCCACATGGGGCTCGAACTCACGACCCCAAGATCAAGAGTCACCTGTTTCACCAACTGAGCCAGCCAGACACTTCTGATTCTTGCTTTAAAATGAAGATTTGAGGGGTGCCTGGCTGGCTCAGTTGGTAGAGCATGTGACTCTTAATCGTGGGGTCATCAGTTCGAGCCCTATGTTGGGTGAAGAGATTAAAAAAAAATTGAGATATGGAGTGGCGACTTAATGAAGGACAACATAGTGTAGCTGATAAGAATATGGACAATGGAGCCAAACTGCCCATATTCAAATCTCAGCTCTTGCCATCCATCATTATTTTTATCCCTAAAAATTCTCTCAAATTCTCTTATCCAGTCTTCAAAAGTGCACAGGCAGAGGTGATCCGAGGTCAAAGATTTTAATGCCTATATATTTGGGACTCTAGTCCATGTGTGTCCAGGGTATACCAGCAGACCCCCAGGAAGAGCCTCAGCTGGGATTCCCAGGGTTCACTATCACTTTCTCCGAAGTACACAGATCTTATGGAAACTCAAAAATTGATTTTGCCCTTATTTATTAACCAAATTAGCCAGAGAATAAAGTTAAAACCAGGACAAACTTAAAATAAAGGGGAAAGGAAATTCTTTCTCCCTTAACCCTTAAATCACTTTCTATTCTGATCTTTGACCTCACTGTGCCCTCCAAACATAAGTTACCTTGTGAAACTTCACATTTGTATCTTCTCTCTCACTCCGCATCCCTTATGCACCTCACACCCCTTAGCCAGCACCCCACTCTCACCTCCGAACCTGGCTTTACCTACTGACCTCCGCTTACAGGAGGCTGGATTCTACACCAGCCTGCACCAGCCCTGACCTCTCGGGCTCTGGGATCCTGGGACCAGGAGCCTGAACCAGACCCTGCTCAGGAGAGGGAGAGGTGGCGGTGAGATGCCCCCACCGGACCTGCTCCCAGGCTGCCTTATCCCGCTGTGGGGGCAGGGATTTCCTGCCCGGAAGCACTAGGCCTGGATACAATGGGGATTATCAGTCACCATCAGGGGATCAGAACCACAGTGGGAGCCCTCTACTTCGCTGTTGGTTTTCCAGGCCTTTCCTGTGTGAATCTTTACTTCCGTGGAAGCTCTTGTTTTGCTCTTTTCCAGGACGGAAACCCTTCCCCCAGCTTACTACCCCTCTGTCATCTTGGGTCAGCTACCTTTCATGTCCCATCCTTTCCAAATTGGGGTCTAAGTCAATGTAAACTGATAATTAACAGAGTCAAGGTAAGGAAAATGTTTCCCCTCTTCTTAGATCTTTTTTCTTTTTAAAAAATTATGGGTGAAATTGATGTATTAACTGGCTTCTACGATGATAATAATTCCATCAACTGAGCAACTTAACAAATTATACCTGTACTGAGGTTTAAGTTCTTAATCTAAGAGCCTACTTAGCTTATTTAACAGCTTTCAATAGACTCAGTAGAAGGTCTTTCTATTTTGCCAAAAAGCAGAACTATTGAAGAAAAGAAAAAAGGAGGCATAATTTACCCTGTTGTAAGTCTTAATAATACAGAATCACTTTTAAAATTGATGTTGCAAAATACTAGCTATCATTTACTGAGTACTTATGTATCAAGTGGTTTCATCATGTTAGCTCACTCAGTCCTCAGGACCACCTATTTTATAAATAACAAAATTGATCCTCAGAGAGGTTGAATAACTCACTGAGATCACTCCGGATGTAAATGTCAAAGCTGAGTTTTGAACTCAGCCTGTGTGACCACAGAATTTGTGCTTTTACCCGACGCTATGCTGCTGTCTCCAGAGGCTGCCATCACTCATATCCACCAGCAATCCCCAGTGATATTATAGTCCTTGGATATGGCTTTAGGTCTGAAAGCTTATCTCCTATCCGTACTAACCCTGACCTCAGCTTCTCAAAACTCACCACCCCTGCCCAGAGGACTTTAATGACTCTAAGCTCAGAAAAGATGATGGTGTTTATTCCCATGAATGCTCCTACAATTCAGATGAAAAACTAAACTAAACCACAAAGAAAGTATCAACAAGCTAGACAATGGTGTGATTTCCCTGATGTGTATCTCTGTGTGTGTGATGATATATAGGATGTGATAGCAGATTCTTTCCAGACAATTCTTGGATTGTTCTGACTTTTCTGGAATATAAGCACCATGTGCTTATTAGCCTCTTGAGCAATTCAGTTTTGCCAACTCCCACTTCCCAAGTAGGATGTGGGAAAAGAGAAAGCCAAGAAAAGGAAAAGGAAGAAGGAGGGGAAGGAGATGAAGAGAGGTGTACCTACTCAGAAATGGAGGTGTGGGAATAAAACCAGCAAAGAAAGAGCTGCTGTCCTCTCCCTCCAGCTGGGTGATTCCTGACAGGCTTCATTCTGCCCTCTCCTACAGGAGGGTGAGTTGTTGGGGGCTGCGAACCCCACAGGGGAGAAGGGGTACCCATGTCTGAGGGACCCCCCTCTAGAGGGAGGCCTGCTCTTGACTCAGCTCAGCCGGCAGTGGGCCAGACTTGCACCTCCCTGTTTACATTTGGACTCGGCTGGGACTGATCTGCAATGACTCAGATTAGCTCTCATTGCCGTGAAAGTCTGAGGAATTGTCAGTGCCTGCTCTGGGTTAACACCCAATAGTCAATTTAAATTATTTAATTAATTTTTGTGACATCCAGCCAGGCTGCGTGAGGGGCGGATCCCTGACATCACGACCACATGTGTGCTCCTTGTCGGATCCCCGCAGTGTCCGTGGTTTCCACGGGACCTCGGGTCACATGCAGGGCCACTGGTTGTGCTTTGAGGAGCACTGTCCCCAGAACGTGGTCCACGTGAGAACCCAAGAGGGAGGATACTGGGCACTTTTTTGAGAAGGGATGTGCTAAGGAGTCATCTGCTGTACCCTTGGGTGAGGTGACCTCATGCAAGCCGGTGCCTCTGCGTTCTCCACCCAAAAAAAAAAAAAAAAACACCCGACTGTGGGTCCCTTTGGAGTGCCATAAAGCCATAATAAGCCTTGGGTGAGCTCAGAGGTTTTCCAGGGGAATCCAAATTTATCTACCAAGAGATTTCCTAGAGGCTTCTGAGATCTGGCTAGAGAGCCTTCTTCCCATGCCTCACATAATCTGCTCAGGGTTGCTGAAGTTCATGGCTTAGGAGCTCTGGGGTAACTCTCTGTGTATTGGGAAAGCACTGCTATCCAGCAAGTCCTTGGAGGTTATGTGACCTGGACAGGGAAAGAGTCTAGTGCAGGGCTCCAGTCTGTTTCATTCAAATAAATGGCTTCAATTCAAACCTGATGAGGAAATCTGGCTCACTCCGCAGAGATGCAGAAACGTTGGATGCCCAATGATGTTGACTCACTTGGGTCTCAGGTCCAAGGGTGGCCCAGGAGTGAGGTATAGGAAGGGCTGTTCCCATGGTTACTGAGAACACCACCGCTCCTGCTTTCCTTTCTCTGCCCACTTCAGTCTCCCAGGACCCCTTTGGAGGGAGCCCAACACCATCTTCCCTCATCTGGGGTGAGGGTGAGGGGCATCCTCCCTCGGTCAGTTGTCTCAGCCCAGCTCACCATCTCCAAGTTCAACACATGCATTATTCAACACCAGGCCAAGTGCTTGCTACTGAGAGGAAAGAGCCCTCTACCTCCTCCCATGGCCTCCTGGCTAAAACTGCTCACTTACACCAGACAGTGATTAAAATGTGCCATTCTTGACAATTAGTTCTTAGGCCCTTTGGTTCCTTGTTCCCACTTCTCAAGTGGGAACAAGGATCCAAAGTTCCTTGTTCCAGGTGTGATTAAAAATAAAACAGGAGGGGCACCTGGGTGGCTCAGTCAGTTAAGCATCCCACATCAACTCAGGTCATGATCTCTTGGTTTGTGAGTTCGAACCGTGTTAAGCTCTGTGCTGACAGCTCAGAGCTTGGAGCCTGCTTTGGATTCTGTGTGTGTGTCTCTCTCTGCCCTTCCCCACTTGTGCTCTGTATCCCTCTGTCTCTCAAAAATGAATAAACGTTAAAAAAATTAAGAATAAAATAAAAATAAAGCAGGAAAAAAATGCCTTGGAAGAAAAAGGAGATTTGCTTCCACTTCTCCAGATGAAGGATGATTTTAAGGACAGGGCCTGGTCTCTAAGAAGTCTTTGGTTTAAATAAGATGTGCTTTGGGAAGTCATAATCTTTTCAAAAAGCTTTTTCACTGCCTTGAGGAAAGTGTTGTGGCTTCCTCTGACAAATGAAGGCATTGGGAAATAGAGGTGAAACTATTTCATAGCTTTAAACAGGAAACAAAGACTGGACGTGAAGTTCTTCATAGTTTATAATTCCGTCTATTGTGTTCCTTCAGAAGGGGGTGAGGGCAGCCGCTCTGGAAAACAGTGTGGAGGTGCCTCAAAAAACTATCAGTAGAACTCTTTTATGACCCAGCAATAGCACTGCTAGGGATTTAAAGGGATACAGAAGTGCTGATGCATAGGAGCACATGTACCCC
>NC_043707.1:66827559-66968199 GCF_006229205.1 Suricata suricatta
TACCATATGTTTGCACTCATAGGTCTAACAGGAAAACAGGAGAAACCTAATGGAGGACCAGGGGGAGGGGAAGAGGGAAAGAGAGTTGGGGAGAGAGAGGGACACAAACCTGAGAGACTATTGAATACTGAAAATGAACTGAGGGTTGAAGGGAAAGGGGGAGGGGGAGAGAGGTGGTGGTGATGGAGGAGGGCACTTGTGGGGAGAGCACTGGGTGTTGTATGGAAACCAACTTGGCAATAAACTATTTAAAAAAAAAAAAGAAGGGGGTGAGGGGACCTGAGGGATCTTCAGTTGTAAAATGTGTGTCCTGGACAATCAATATTAGGTGTGTGGCAACATATAACAAAAGCGTTAAGAAGGAACTTGGACCCAGCAGCTTCACTTCTAGGAAGCTCTTCTGGGAAATTGATGGGAGTTCTGCAAAGATATCATTAATGATGTCCATCACAAGTTTGCTTACAATAACAAAATGTTAGGCACAGCCTAAATGTTGAACAACAAGGAATACATAACTGTGATTCATCCATTATGCACTATTGAAAACAGTATTGTGAAGCCAATAAGAGTATGTGTAGTATGACCCCGGTTTTAATTTAATTTAATTTGACCCCAGTTTTAATTTTTCTATTTTTAGAACATTTTTAATGTTCATTTATTTTGAGAGAGAGAGAGAGTGCACGCACATGGGGGGAGAGGCAGAGAGAGAATCCCAAGCAGGCTTTGTGCTGTCAGCACAGGGTCCAGTGTGGGGCTGGAATTCACAAACCGTGAGATGATGACCTGAGCTGAAATCAAGAGTTGGACATTTAACTGACTGAGCCTCTCCGGTGCCCCAATCCCAGTTTTAATTTTAAAAAGATCTATATGTCTCAGAAAAATATTAAAGTGATATTATTTCTGGGTAGTTTAAAAATTTTTCCTTTATGTTTTCTAAATTCTCTGCATTTAAATACACGTTTATTTTTACTACAAATACACAGTAAACATTTAAAAACAGTACACAAGAAAATAAGTAAGATTCTAAGTAATGGGTGAGAAAGAGATGGCCACTTACTGATCTTACTAACAGCTTTAGCAAGGACCTGGGTAAGTCATTTAATTCCTCTCCAAGGCTTAAAACTTCTTCACCTGCCCATCACTCGGCCTTGGGGTGAGGCCGCAAACTCCTGATGGGATCTATCTTTCAGAGTTTAATAATTTTTTTAATGTTTATTTATTTTTTGATAGAGACACAAAACAGAATCTGGGTTGGGGCAGAGAGAGGTAGAAACAGAATCTGAAGCAGGCTCCAGGCTCTGAGCTGTCAGCAAAGAACCCAGCACAGGGCTCAAACCCACAAACCATGAGATCATGAGCTGAGCTGAAGTCAGACGCTTAACTGGCTGAGCCATCCAGGTATCCCTAAGAGTCTAATAGTTTTATGTACACTTTATGTTAGGCGCTACTAATAGGTTCCATAGATTACCTTCCATGACTTGCAAAACAGGAAGTGGTAAAAATAATAACAACAGCTGAAATTGATTCACTGATTTACCAAGCACTATGTTAAGCATTTTACACATATTAACTCATTTTTTTCCTTTATTGACTCCTCTCTTTCTCTCTATTGGCCCAGGGGATCTGTCAGCTCCTCCTTCACAACATTTATAGATATATAAATGCTAATCATTCCTCCACTGCCACCTGCCTCTTGTGCCCCTGAGCCGCTGGGTCTCCCAGTTGGTCTTCCTGCCGCTGCCCTCCTCCCCAGCCCTCTACCCCACCCCTGCAGTCTTTTTTAACAGAGCAGTGTGTTAAAATGTAAATCAGATAATTTTACTAATCTGCCCCAAATCTTCTGATGGCTCTCCTTTCCGTTCAGAAGAAAAGCCAAATTTCTTATAACCATCTGTAAGGCTCTACACGATCTTCCCCATTCTTCCTTTGTACACCCACAAATAAAACACCTTGCCCTCTGACCTTGTCCTTTATCCAATACCACTATCACTTATCTTTGCTGAACTTGCTTTTTTCTTCTTCTTTTAAAAATGTATATACTTTTATAATTGTATACGTTTAAGGTATAAAAATGTGGTGATTTGATATATATATATTCAGAGTGAAATGATTACTAAAGAAAAGCTAATTAACATATCCTCACCTAGTTGTCATTTTTTATGTGTGAAATGAGTGTCCTCAAATCTACTTTCTTGCATCTTCTCAGTGCTCAATACAGTTTTACTAAGTATAGCGAACACTTTATCCCTAGACCTATTATTCATCCTACATGATTGCAGCGTTATTCCCTTTGACAAATATCTCCCATTCCACCTCCTCCATCTCCCCGGCCCTGGTAACCACCTTTCTACTCTCTGCTCTATGAATCTGACATTTTTTTTTTTTTTTTTTAGATTCTACACGTGAGTGAGGTCATATAACATTTGTCTTTCTCTGGATTATTTCATTTAGCCTAACGCCCTCCAGGCTTATCAATGTTGTTGCAAATGGCAACATCTCCTTCCTTGGAGTTGAATAATATTCCTGTGTGTGTGTGTGTGTGCGCGTGCGCGTGCATCTCAGATCTTTTGTATCATTCATCAGTGGACTCTTGGGTTGTTTCCAAATCTTGGCTATTGTGAATAATGCTGCAATAAACGTGGGAGTGCAGATATCTCTTCAAAATTCTGATTTCATTTGGCATTATTCACCAGTGAAGCCATCAGGTCCTAGGCTTTTATTTGTTGGGAGGTTTTGATTACTAATTGAAGCTCCTTACTTGTTATTGGTTTGTTCAGACTTTGTTTCTTCATAATTCACTTTCTTCATAACCTCACAGTAGGTTGTATGTTTCTAGGAACTTACCCATTTCTTGTAGGTTGTCCAATTTGTTGGTGTGTAAATGTTTATAGTAATCTTTTATGATCCTTTGTATTTCTGTGGTCAGCTGCAATGTCTCCTGTTGCATTTATAATTCTTTTCATTTGAATATTTTTTAATTATCCTAGCTGAAGGTTTGTCTCTTTTGTTTGTCTTTTCAACAAGCCATCTCTAAATTTTATTTCCATCGTTTCTCGTCTCTATTTCATTTATTTATAATCTGATCTTTATTATTTCCTTCCATATGCTAATTTAAGGTTTAGTTCTTTTTCTAGTTCCTTGAGATGTGAAGTTAGGTCTTTTCTTCTTTTTCTTAACATGGGCATTTACTGCTTCCCTCTCAGGACTGCTGCATATCTTAAGCTTTGGTATATTGTGTTCTCACTTTGATTTGTCCTGAGGTGTGTTTTTAAATTTCCCTTTTGATTTCTTCTCTGATCCATTGGTTATTCAGATGTATGTTGTCTAATTTCCACATACTTGTGAATTTTCCAATTTTTCTCTTGTTCTTGACTTCTACCTTCATACCGATGTAGTCAGAAAAGATACTTGGTTTGATTTCAATTTTCTTAACTTTGCTAAGACTTGTTTTGTGGGCTAACTAAGATCTTTCTTAAAGAATGTTTCGTGTGTGCTTGAAAAGAATGTGTCAGATGATTTTCTGTCTGACTACAGAAAATCTTTTTGGAGGTGGGGTATTGAAGTCCCTTACTTTTAATTATTGCATTGCTATCTGTTTTGCCCTTCCGTCTGTTAATACTTGCTTTATATATTTAGGTGCTCCAATAGTGTGTGTGTGTGTGTGTGTGTGTGTGTGTGTGTGTATGCGCACGCGTGCAATGGTTATACCCCCTTGTTGACCTCTTCATCATTATACAGTGACCTTTGTCTCTTTTGATAGATTTTGATTTGTTGTCTGTTTTGTCTAATATAAATGTAGCCACCCCTGCTCTCTTTTCGTTACCATTTGCATGGAATATATTTTATCATCTTTTAATATTCAGTCTATGTGTGTGCTTAAATTAAAGTGAGTATCTTATAGGAAGCACATTGTTGTTCATAATATTCCCTTATAATCCTTGTTGTTGCTCAGTGGAGATGTCTCCTCTTTCATTACTGACTGCAGCTGCAACTGTATTTTAATGCAAAGATAATGTGTAACTAACTATGGAGTCTTGAGACATTTTTATTCAAGAAAATCAAGTGTCAATGGAAATTAGTAAAACTTCTAAGGGACTAATTTAAACTACAGAACCAGTAAGGTCACCTACCTTCATGAAGGTTTGTTCCAACAGTCCTGGCCTCAGTTCCTAAGAACTGTCTTACAGGTTGGAAAAGTCAGCGAGAGCATTTCTGTGTTTCACGTGTCTCATGACATTACCAGAAGAGGTGTCTTGGCACATAGAGCAGTGGGAATTATCTGATAACATATGGAAACATTTTTTAAAATTATTTTTTAATGTTTATTTATTTTTGACAGAGAGAGACAGAGTGCAAGCAGGGGAGAGGCAGAGAGAGAGGGAGACACAGAATCTGAAGCAGGCTCCAGGCTCTGAGCTGTCAGCACAGAGCCCAATGCAGGGCTCAAACTCAACAAACCACAAGATCCTGACCTGATCCAAAGTGGGACACTTAACTGAATGAGTCACCCTGGCGGCCCACATATGGAAGCATTTTATGGGCAGAAATAATTTGAAAAGGAGACTAAAGTTGTCATGAAATTAACCATCCTTATCCATTTCAATGACAAAATCATAAGGGCAGAATTCACTAACTCCTTATTGCTTTCTTGAATTGTTTTCAGAAAGGCAGTTTAGAAGAAGGAAGGGAATATCATAAAACTTCTCAATCCACACAAATCATGTAGCACAAACAAAGCAGTTAATTATTAGATATTTTGCTAGGGATTGATAAACCTTTATTTGGGAATGAGCTAGAATATTCAGGAGAATGGTAATATGGGTCCAATAATTGTTACCAATTAGGGGATATTCCAGTGCATTTGAAATATAACCAGCTGAAGTTGAATGTGTTACCTATTTTTCTTATAATTGCAGAAATTAAAATTATCTATTTCTATTAAATATGGTATTCTTGGGTTCTAAATTAGACATGGCGCTCTAAGCTCTACCATGATGCTAAAAATCAAGTATTAGTTTCAGGAGCATAGGGATTTTGATTGTTTTGTTTCATTGTTGTGTCCCAAACATAGTGCTTTGAACCATGTAGGCACCCATTGAATAGTTGTTGAATAAATAAATACTTAGTAGTAGCTGTCTGTCACTAAGATTCCAGTGTAAATAATAATAATGGAAACCTCCTTTTTGTTGAAGAGGTATCATAGTTCAAAGGCAAAATAATCTCTCCTGGCAACTTCCAAAATTCAGCTATAAAACATCTCCTAAAGGATTAGTCCCTGGAGTGATGAAGCACCCCAATTCAGGGTTCCAAAAACTCAGCCTGTCGGAAATATCAGAGTCTTAAAACAATCATGTTTCAAAACACTGTTGTTTTAAGGATTTTCTTTTATTTAAATGTTGTTTCTTTTGGAAAGGGATTGTTATTTTTCTAAGCAAGTTAGGTCATTAAACTGGGCATACCGGGAAAGAGGCAAATTAAAGACGACAGTTTAAAAACAGAAACTATGGTTACCCTACTGTATGTGTCTTGACAGAGTTTCTGACGCCTTACACTTAATTTTACCAATAAACACTTGGTATTAAAAAGACTGAAAATATAATTTGAAATAAATAATTTTAATATTTAATCAGATCTTCCTAATGGGGTTATTATGAGGAGTAAATAATCTAAAGAATGTAAAGCACCTGAAATATACAAGATAATCATTCAATGTAGGAAGTTTATTACTCTCATTGTGGGCAGAGCCTACCTATCCTTATGTAACATTTTGATATTTTGTTCATCATGGATTTTTTAAAGGTAGTTTGATTCTTTAAAACATTACATTAAGGGGTGCCTGGTTAGTGTCAATTAAACATCTGACTTCAGCTCAGGTCATGACCTCATGGTTCATGGATTCAAGCCCTGTATCGAGCTCTGTGCTGACAGCTCAGAGCCTGGAGCCTGGAGCCTGCTTCAGATTCTGTGTCTCCCTCTCTCTCTGCCCTCCCCAGCTCATGTGCTGTCTCTCAAAAATGAATAAACGTAAAAAAAAAACAAACATTTAAGAACTATTAAAAAATAAAACATTAATTAAAATATCACTTATCTTGATTACTAAGTTTTTGGGTTTCCCTAAATTTTGTGTCTCATGCAAGTGCCTCACTTGCCTTATCCTAATCCCTGCCCTAGTGGGTGACTCTGTGATCCAGGGATGATTAAACCAGGTTTTCCAGTGTGTACCGTGCCTGACCCCCTTATATAGAAAACGGGTCCACTCTTGACCTTGTGGAGTGACCACAGCTCTTCCTGCTCATCCAGACATACACATATATATTTGAACTATTCAATTTTATTTATTTATTTTTATTTTTTATTTTTATTCTACTTAGTTAACATACAGTGTTATATTAGTTTCAGGTGTACCATATAGTGATTCAACATTTTCATACATTACACAGTGTTTATCATGACAAATGCACTTCTCGATCCCCATCACCTATTTCACCCATCACCCCGCCCCCCACCACAGCCCCCTTGGTAACCATCAGTTTCCTCTTTATAGTTAAGAACTTGTTTCTTTATCTCTCTCTCTCTCTCTCTCTCTCTCTCTCTCTCTCTCTTTCTCTGAAAACACATAAATGAAGTTAAAGAAAAAAAAAGTTGGGTGCTTAATTGACTGAGCCACCCAGGTGCCCCTGTAAGTACTTTATATATTTTGGATATTAACCCTTTATGAGATATGTCATTTGCAAGTATCTTCTCCCATTCCAAAGGTTGCCTTTTAGTTTTGATCGTTTCCTCTTGTTGTGCAGAAAATTTTTATTTTGATGCAGTCTCAATATTTTATTTTTGCTTTTGTTTCCCTTGCCTCAGGAGATATATCTTCAAAGAAGTTGCTCTAGCCAATGTTAAAGAAATTACTGCCTGTGTTCTGTTCTAGATTTTTAAAAACATTTTTCTTTTATGTTTATTTATTTTTGAGAGACAGAGTGTGAGCAGGGGAGTGACAGAGAAAGAAAGAGACACAGAATCTGAAGCAGGCTCCAGGCTCTGAGCTGTCAACACAGAGCCTGACACGGGGCTCGAACTCACGAACCATGAGATCATGACCTGAGCCGAAGTTGGACACTTAACTGACTGAGCCACCCAGGTGCCCCACTTCTAGGATTTTTTGGTTTTAGGTCTCACATTTAGGTCTTTAAATCATTTTGAGTTTATTTTTGTGTATGCTGTAAGAAAGTGGTGTAGTTTCATTCTTTTGCATGTTGCTGTCCATCTCTAGTCATTCTTGATGGCACTTACTGGCTGGTCATCTCACCCAAAGGCATTCAACCAATGGATTATCCAGTAACCGTTCATATGGTGAGGCTTGAAATGATTCCTTTTTGATGGAAAAGATCTAATAATCTGAAATATGGAAATAAAAAATTAAGAAGTGAAATGAAATTATTTTGAGGATTTGTTTTAAATCACTCTTTAAAAAAAAAAAGGAGAGCTAGAAGTTATCAAAATGTTGCGGTACCTGGATGGCTCAGTCAATTAAGCATCCAACTTCAGCTCAGGTCATGATCTCACAGTTCATGGATTCAAGCGCCATGTCAGGCTCTGTGCTGACAGCTCGGAGCCTGGAGCCTGCTTCAAATTCTGTGTCTCGGCCTCTCTCTCTGCCCCAGCTCAAGTGCACACCCTCTCTCTCCCTCTCTCAAAATAAATAAATATTTATTTTAAAAAATTTAAAAACTAAGCCAATGTACAGTGAGGGGAAAAGCCAAATATCTATATAAAGAGTTGCCATTAGCTAGGATTCTGGGTGGCCATAATAAGCATTAGGTATTTCAAAGTTATGAGAGATTTAGAAGAATGAGTAAGTACTGGAAACTGGTTAGCCTCGGGAAGAAACTGGTGGAGTAATTTAGAAAGGCAGATGCCTGAGAAAAGTGACCTCTGCTCCTTGTAGACTTCTAGTTCCTGGTTCCTTTTCCCATGAGGCTCAGCCATACTATAGCTTCTGCCCTTGAATTCCTGTGCTATTCCTGATACTTTTTTTGCTTGCCTCAGGTTTATCTTTTAAAATTGATTTCCTTTTTCTTGAGCAAGCTCCAGTTTTTTAATTAAAGCAAATAATTATTTGTATTTGTTACAGTCAGAATCTGCCCAAGTGGAGTGGCCCTACCAATCTTGAAATCAAATGGTATTCAGCATCTCATGGAGGGTTAGGAGAGGCCCTTGTAGGAAACAGATGTCTGGTGATCAGAGCCAATTCAATCTGCCCTGTAGTTACAAATGCACTCAGAGAGAATTAAAAGCAGTTTTCCTAAGAGGTCTTGACAGTGAACAGGCAGAACTAATAGACAGTTTGCCATGACTGTTTCCTGGGGAATATGTTGATCTAAGAAGTAAATATGGTCACTGACCAGTCAAGTTGACCTATAGGCTCTGTGTGCTAGGCCAGGCTTCTTGCCTGAGGGGTCTTCCATTTTGAGTGTTATAACAGCAAGGTAATCTCCCATTTGGATAAAGATGAAAGCCTTGGAGAACTACCCTTCTGCCCTTCAATTTATCACAAAGAATAAAGGGTTTCTAGGCAGGATGAAAGAAGTGATCTAGGAAAGAAGCCAGGAAAAGGATTCCAAAAGAAAGTGTCAAGAAGCTAGTTTTAGGGGGAAGTTAGAGCAGAAGTGAAATAGGCAGAATTTGGTGCCTGGGTTAGGACAATTCTCTGAGGAACAAGTTGGGATTATCTGAACGCATCAAGGGCACCAAAAAGAGAGGGGCCAACTCAGTAGACACAGTGTAGATCTTACTAGAGTCAGGAGATATACATCTAATTCAGGGAAATCTGGGCTGGGAAGGACTAGTTATTTGTGATTCAGAGCTGAGCAGAGGAGGAATAGCCCACTTTATCCCTTTCAGAGACATGAGGTGGTACCATATACTTCCTGTATGAAGGAAGGTCATGTACTCACAAAACAAGGAAAAGACACAACAAAAATGAATACAAGTATCTATAAGTTTAAAGAAGGAAGTAATACCCAACCATACCTCACCACACAGAAAGAATCACCTTAAACAATTTAGTTTATTTTCTTAGTTTTTTCTGTGCATTTACTGAGTCAAGAATATATGCTGAGTTTTAAGTGCCATTTAATACAGGAATATTCACAAATCACTTAATTTAGGAAGAGGCATTTAATGATATTTAATGTCTGTCCCCAGATGATTTATTATCTTTCTTCATAAAAAAAAAATCCCAACAAGTTAGGTCATTTAACACGAAGCCTAAAGATGCATAAAAATAATTTCTCAAGTTCCTTAGCAATGAAAAAGTTCATTATGTCATTCTATGCAATACTGCTTTTGTGGAGAGGGAGAGAAAAGATCTTTTGTTGAGTAATTTTCTTGGCACAGGGTCCTCACTACATAATAAGCTTAGCCATTGTTAGAAAAATCTGGAAGAACAGCACCAGTTATTGTTAAATGATCATCAAATAAGGCAAGAGATTCCATATGAACTGTAGGTTAAAGGATATGGCTCAAGAAATATGTTTCTTGGGGCTGAGAGAGGAATGGAATCAGTAGAGGAATAGCTAAATTAACACTTCAGGGTTGTGTCACTTTGGATGTGTTTTTGACTGTGACAGAAAATGTTAACTCCTTTTAATTAAATAATAAATACATATAGTATCACACTGCATGTCCAGGCTTGGTTAATTTAGCCAACCAATAACGTCAGCAAGGACCCTGATTCTTTTCATCTTCGGCTTTGCCATCCTAGGTATATTGGCGTGGTCCTCAGGTCAGCCCCTCTAACCCCTGTGGGGTAACGCTGGCAGTACCCACACGTCACAACAACCAGGGAAGATGAGCCTGTCTTCTATGAAGTGTCTCTGTTGAAGAGAGGGGAAACTTTTCCCAGAAGTTTCCACCTACAGATTTTCCTCATGTCTTATTGGCTGGGATTATGTCGTATGTCCATGTCTAAACCAATCATAGACAGGAGGTCACCCAAACACAGTCCTGTGTTAGGATATGAAACTAGCTTTCTTTGAAGGTCATGGCTTTGTATGAAGATGGAAATGAGCAAAATTGGGGTGGCATTGGAAGGGATCAAGGAAGGAAGATGTTAGGTAGTAGGCAACAATGTCTCTCATAAGGGTTAAGCAGTCTCTGAGCTACACAATGTCCTACACGACACACACACAATTTACTGAATTCTTGAATATGGTTCCTAAGCATATAAAAGAAGTCCTGCTCCTTTGTGAATTTGTGCTATTAATTTTGATTATTTTATCAATTGGTCAGTGTAGGTCTTCAAATAATGTCCAAGAAAAGATTATGGGCTGATCTATTTTCTGAGTCCCTGACTATCTGAGCATGTCTTTCTATTGCCTTCAGTAATCAGTGATAACATGGCTAGATATAAAATTATAGGTCACAATCCTTTCCTAACAGAAGTTTGTAGATATGGTTGCATTATTTTCTGGGAGTTGGCATTGCATAAAAATCAGAGATTGGATTAATTTATGCTCCTTTGTAAGTACATTATTTTTATTTTTTTAATCTGCCTGAAGGATTCTTTTCTTTATTTTCTCAATTTAAAAATGTGCACAAGATACCTCTAGATGTGGGTCATATTTCTTAAATTTTATCTGGAATATAATGAGTCCCATCAGTCTGCAGACTCAAATATTTTTCATGACAAGAAAGCAAAATTTTATTATGTCTGATTTGTCTCAGTTTCTTTCGTACTTGTTCCTATCGTGTGCACTAGGTGGAATTGTGTCTCTGTCCTCTGTGTCCACTACCTCCTTGCTGCCGTTTTCACTTCCTCATTCTGCTCTATGTTACAGAAGAACATCTCAAGTGTGATCTTCAGAACATTCACTTGCTTTTCCACAGGGTTTGTGCTGCTCTTTATTTACCCCGACATATTTGCATGCTATATTATTTGATATGAAATTTATTATAGCTTTGGTATTTTTAATATTCTTAATTATGTCACCCAGCTCTTGCTGCCTTTCATCTCACTCTGTTGTCTTTGCAACCCATCCTTTTCTCTCATTGTGACTAGGTGCACCTCTTTCCAAGGATATCACGCGGGCTTCAAAAAAAGGTTTGCTGGTTCCTCTGCAGGAGGTCATTTTCAGAGGAATGTTCCTCATGTGGTCTTCTGTGTAATTGTTTTTTATGTTTCCAATGACAGTTTTTCTTTTTCTGATTACTCATTTTTGAATGAAGAAAATGAAAAATGAGTTTCAGATTCACCCACAGGCAGGATGTGTAGATTTTATCTGGTCTTATTGATTGGACACTTGGGTAATGGTAGAATTTTCTCAGATTTATAGCTTGATAAGAATGGGTGTCTGTCTAATTCTGATCATTGAGCCGGCATTCCTGTAGCATGGCTGTGCTGTGCTGAGTTCCTCCCTCCAGGTCTGGTCCTAGGATCGCTGTGCATTGCTATGAGGACAATTCTTTCCATCCTCAGCGACAGCGTTTTATTTCTGAGGCTATTCTTTGGAGAATTCAGTGCACCCAGCACCCCCAGTCTCACACACTGCCTAGGGTTAGTCTCTGAATTAGTGTTGAAAGACAGAGATGGAAAAAATTATTTATATCAACTCAACATCTAACATCTACACAGTAAAAGGATAGCTACTAAGTTTCTTGTGGTGCAGACTCCAGGTCTCTGATTAAGGGGATAGAGCAGCCAGCAGGAACAAACCCTCTTCCTGCCTTCTTTTAGATGGTCAGAGATCCTCTGTTTCTTGAGAAAAGGCAAGACTGTTAGCCAGGTGTTTTCCCCTTCTCATTTAAAAAAATTAAGTAAAAATTCCTTCTAGATTTTAGCATGTGGTTTTGTTGGTCTTAGTTTTGGGTGGTAAATGGGGTTTTTATATTAGTGTCTTCCTGGGTACTTTAGAAGAAATTTAGGCAAGTTTCTATCAGGGCAGTTAGTCTGGTGCTGTTTAAAATCAAAGTAGGGGCACCTGGGTGGTTCAGTCATGGAGCATCCCACTCTTGATTTTGGCTCAGGTCATGATCCCAGGGTTGTGGGATCGAGCCCTGTGTCAGGCTGCACTCAGCACGGAAACTGCTTAAGATTCTTTCTCTCTCTGCCCCTCTCCCCAGCTTACACACACACTCTTTCTCAAAATAAAAATAAAATTAGAAGTAAAAACAAACATTTTAGTTGAACCAAACCGCATATGAGGGAGCCAATAAGGTACTTGGCTGCTAAAAAAAAAAAAAAAAAAAAAAAAAGGCTATGGCATCTATCTTAAGGTACAGACCAAGGTTGGCAGTACTCTCACTGCACTCACTCAGATGTAACTGGGAGTTTGGGGTCCACTTATGGCCCCTATTATTAATAAAACTGCCAAAAATTCTTTGGTAAGTAAGAGCAAGGTCAAAGGTAGACAACTAGGATGCCAGAAGTCCTTGTATCATATTGATGTAATGGAGGTAGTTCACACTTAAAACAAGATGGTGTGGGTAGGGAATGGGGGAGACCTGATAACTGTGATAAAACATTCAAATTCAAATGGTCAGGGGAAAGGAATTGTATTTATTCTGGTTGCTCCAAAGAGCAGAACAAAAATCACTTGGAAAAAGTTACAAAAAGCTGGATTTGGCTCAACATACAGTTAACCAGTGATGGAGTGGGCACCTCATAAAGAAGACCTAAACTGGCTGGCTCTGTTTGGAAGGTCAAGAAGATCCTGGCTGATCACCCATCTAGGAAGCTGTAAGGAGGAAATTCTGAAGGAAATTGGGTGATCCTGTGATCCATATTTTAATAGTCTTGGTTTTGGAGCTTTGTCCTTGAGGTTTTAAACTTTTAGGTTGGGTGAGTGACTTGGATTCTTCTGCAAAGAAATCACTGAACTGTGAGAACTCAGCTGTTCCGAAGGCTGGGCTCCATCCAGACAAAAAAGGCCCCAGGAGAGGCAAGTTCCACCTTCTCCTGGGCTCTACCATTCCCAGCAAAGGCTACTTCAGAAGCAGACCATGACCAAGATTCTGTCAGGGCAAGTGGAGAACGGGAGCAAGCAGGTGGTTTATATGTCATCTCCTATAGTCCTCACCATGGCCCTGGGAGGCTGCTTCCCAGACAAGGAACCCGAGATGAAAAGGGGCCAGACAACTTGCCAAGAACCAGAAGACATTCACCCACAGAAGGGGAGGCCCCAGAGTTTCCATGCAGGAGGGGCTCAGGGGCAACAGCCGAGTTGGAATAACTATCTGGAACATTATCATGAAGCTGCATTTCCTTAATCTGCATTTTCTAATGAAGCATTTAATCATATTTACATTGTTTTTTAAGAATCTTTGTTAGGTTTATTTATTTATTTTGAGAGAAAATGTATGTGCAAGTGGGGGAGGGGCAGAGAGGGAGGGTGAGAGAGAATCCCAAGCAGGCTCTTCACTGCCAGCAGGGAGCCTGATGCGGGGCTCAAACTCAGGAACGTGAGGCCAAAGTCGTTGCTATCCCACTGAGCCACATTTTACATTTTATACATAATGCTATTTTTATCTTGTCTTGGAGTGACTTGTGGGGGCAGATGAAGATGGAGAAAGAGCCCCTCCATCCAACCCCCAGGCCCTCCTTGGGATCATGTGGGATGAATCGAGATTTAGACTCTGGTCTGACTCCAAAGCTCATGCTGACCTCATGGTGAGCAGAGAAACCTCTTTAAATGTTACTGGGGATTTGTTTTGTTCTGTTTTTGTATTCGTTTAAATGAATATAACTAAATAAGGCAGGAGAAAACAGACTGCATGATTTAGCCTATTTTCCTGAAGACTCCCCAAATACAGCAAAGCTGGCTTGGAGGCTGGCCCGTCTACACTCCGGCTCTGGGCTGGCTCCGGACCCTCTGCTGGCCCCTTCCTCTGACCTGCAGGTGCTGCTGCTGGTTACAAGGGCAGGAGGATCCCCCACCTGCTGCATCCCAGGGGGACCCCGCAGTCAGTCTGGGTCAAGGCTGGAACTCTTTTTTTCCTTTCCTCTTACAAACAAAAATGCCTCCCCTGTTTGTCCTATTGGGCTTGCAGTCCCAGATGTGTCAGGAGTTGGTTCCGTAAAGCAGCCCAACCAAGGGGCTCTTCCACAGCATTACATAATGGCAGGGTTCACGTCATTTTCCATTGGTTTTGGACTGTGATGCACAGTCCTTTGGGGATGTTCTGAAGTTCAGGCTCCTTCAGAGCCAGGAGAGAAAAGCCCAACAGCAAAACAAGTGGAAAGAAAGAGAATACTGGCCACGTGGACTTGGGTCTCTTCGGAAATGCCTGCCCGTTTCTGTATTTGTTTCTGGAAAGTTGTAAATTATCTTCTTTTTTTTTTATTTATATTTTTAGTGTTTTTATTTATTTTTGATACAGAGAGAGACAGAGCATGAGTGGGGGAGGGGCAGAGAGAGAAGGAGACACAGAACCAGAAGCAGGCTCCAGGCTCTGAGCTAGCTGTCAGCACAGAGCCTGACGTGGGGCTCGAACCCACGAATGTGAGATCTGACCTGAGCCGAAGTCGGAGGCTTAACCAACTGAGCCACCCAGGCGCCCCGTAAATGATCATCTTAATGCTAGGTCTTTTCTCCCTCATTCTCAATCCTCCTCCCCTGTCTTGGAACAGTTAACATGGATCGCCACTTCTTTTCTGCTTGAGGCTATGTCTCCCTTGATTTCAGTAACGCTGTATGTACGTTTGGAATTTTGTTTTACTACTCACTTCTTTCCTCAGCTGAGCCCGCTGCTTCTGTAACCCCCTTCGCCTTGCCATTCAGTTTCAACTTGACAGTTCCTTAGGGGGACCCTGTTGTGGACCAAACTTCCATGAAAAGTAGTCCCCCAAATTAGAATGGCCCCATCACAAAAGAAGCCTATTTCTTACTCACGTATTAGTACCCAGTGGCTTGTCCTCTTGCAGGGTGACCTCCTCCCCCTGTGGACACAGGCTCCTTCACTCTGTGGCTCCACCATTCTCCTAGACTCCAGGGCCTCACTGTTAAATGTTTCCAGGCAGCCAAAAGGGAAGAAAAGAATGGAGAAGGCACACTTGATTTAAGACTTCAGCCTGGAAGTGACACACATCACTTCTGCTATTCTCCATAGGGATAACTAGTTACTTGGCCCTTTCTAGATGCAAGTGGGGAGGGGGAGGCAGAAAATATAGTTCATGGCTAGAAAGCCCCTTCCCCAGCAACGAGTCTATCCTATGGTAGGGACAATGGATTTTGGTATACAATTGGCCATCTCTGCCAACAGCCCTGGAGTTTTCTCGCACTAGATTCTCACTTTCGGTGACCTACTCATCCATTCTTGTAATTTCCTTTCTTACCTCAGCATTTATGACTCCTAAATCTCCACTTCTCCATCTTTCCCCATCCAAAGCTGGCTCTCTTTCTGGCCCTTGCCAGTTCTCTCAGTGGATCACCATTTTTCTGGCATTTTCTATAATCCTTGTCTTTCCTCTGGGACCCCCTCCAGTGCCTCCTTTAGTCCTCGCTGGAGTCCTTGTCCTGACTCCAGCATCCCACCTCTCTGATCTATTTAGAATGCTTTTGATAGGCTAATCTTTCTAGAACACTTTTATTATGTCACTGCCAAGAAATTCTCTTTAGGAACCTATGATTCCTTACTGCCACTTTAGAAATGTGAAACAATTTCAAATAGTAACAGCCTATAAATAAGACAGCTTATTAGGGAAAATAGTTACTTTTTAATCTGAAGGGCAAGTCAAGTTCACTGTGATGAGTTGGAACAACCAACAGACAAAGAACCAGAAATTGTTTTGTTTGTTGTTTTAATATATCTTTCTACTAATTTATTTTTGAGAGAGAGAGAGAGAGAGAGGCAGAGAGAGAGGGAGACACAGATTCTGAAGTAGGCTCCAGGCTCTGCACTGTTAGTGCAGAATTTAACATGGGACTTGAACCCATGAACCATAAGATTATGATCTGAATTGTAGTTGAATACTTAATGGACTGAGCCACCCAGGCACCCCCAGAAATTGTAATTCTAGTTTACCCTCTACCTCTAACCAAATCTCTGAGCCTCAGTTTTCATTCTGTAAAATTAAGAAGGTGGCATTTTTCCTGATTGAAATCCATGCACAGATGACCTTTTTTGTTTTTTTTTTCCAGCATTAGGATAATTGATTCTGCTTAACTTTTTAAGACCCCACATGATTAAAAACGTTTTTTTTAATGTTTTTTATTTATTTTTGAGAGACAAAGAGAGACAGCACGAGCAGGGGAGGGTCAGAGAGAGAATCCAAAGACAGGCGACAGGCTCTGAGCTGTCATCCCAGAGCCCGATACGGGACTCAAACCCACGAACTGTGAGATCATGACCTGAGCCAAAGTCAGCCACTTAACCAATTGATCCGCCCAGGCCCCCAGACCCCACATGATTGACCCCACTCTTTCTCCAGCTTAGTCATTCACATCTTCCTCAAGGCTTTCTCTATTCTGTCAAGTTGTTTTCTCTCTGTTTTTCAAACATGCCTGCCAGGTGTAGTCTAGCCCAGGGTGAGTGGCATTACTGCTTTCCCTGTCCAGCGTCCCCTCCCTGCACTTCCTGCCCATCTCAGGTCCACCCATTCTCCAAGCCCTGTCAGGAGTCAGCTTGGGCATCTTGGAGGATTTGATGCATTTAGAAGAACATTGCCACCCCCCTGACCCAGCCACTCAGGAGCTTCATGTTCATGTGCAAATTTTCCTTTTAAAGTGCTGTCACTACATAATTTAGTCCTGTGATTGAGTTAGTTTTGTTTTCGCAGTTAAGACTGGCTAGTTGGATTAATTGGTGATTGATTGATTGATTTCACCAGTCAACGAGCCTTGGCATAAGGTCGAGCCATCTGAAGTTGCTGATATTTGACCGCCTTTGACCTGCAAAGTAATGGCAATTTCCTATGCAAACCTAATAAAGTATTCTAAAAATATTTGTTATTCTTTCCACTCAACTTAGTCCAATCCTCTAAGGCAGGGGAAGCCAAAATCTGAGAGTAAGAGTCAAAATCCTTGTGGAGGTAATTGCTGCATTTTCTTTTACTGGTCATTTTCTATGCTGGGATTTGGGGAAAGAGGAGGGGCAGCTCTCTCTGAGGGGGGCTCTGCTTTTATTGGCATCAGACCGAAGGCCTAGAGTCACCGAGTGAAGACTTTAGGAATCCAGGTCCTTTCCTTGTTTCCTTTTTGTCCCTAGGATTTGGTCCTCATCAGAAATTAATAACACGATCACTGCACAGCACATGAAGAGTTTTAGTGAGATAGCATGAGTTTTAGAATCAAGCAGACCTGGTTTAAATCCCATCTCTGCCACTAACTAGATATATAAGCTGGACAAGTTACTTAATTTCTTGAATCCTCAATTTTGTCATCTGGAAAAGGAGGATGAAAACGGTTAACCAGAAGAGACAACTTTTTCTGTTAAGAATTCCTTCAGGCATGGGGCGTCTGGGTGGCCCACTCAGTTAGGCCTCTGACTTCAGCTCAGGTCATGATCTCACAGTTTGTGAGTTCAAGCCCCACAGCAGGCTCTGTGCTGAGCTTGGAGCCTGGGGTCTGCTTCAGATTCTGTGTCTCCCTCTCCTTCTCTCTGCCCCTCCCCTTCTCATGCGCTCGCTCTCTCTCTCTCTCTCTCTCAAAAATAAATAAACATTAAAAAAGTGTTTTAAAAAAGAACCTCTTCAAGTGTTTTATCTGAAATACCTGCCTTTCCTACCACAGTAGTCCAAGGCTAGTGTCTCATTCAAGACCCGGGCTCTTTCCTTTCCTCTAACCCACATACTGATACTCGTGCTTCCCACCTTGAATTCTTCCTGAGCTCCTCCTGTACAAAAATAGTAAAACAGGATTTCAATATAACATTTTTCAAAATATGGTTTGCTTATTACATGGATCAAATCAAGTCCTAGAATTACACTGGGAAAAGCCATTCACCATCCCACGTCAGCAGGGAAGGCTTGGCTTGTGGGTACACATGACAATCCTTGAGTAAAAACATTTACACTTTTACTATCTCATAAACAAAGCATGGAAGCTGTTCTTCCTGCACTAGAGATAGGGAAACTGAGGAGCAGGGGTGTGGCTTGTCTGAGCTCCGATGGGTTGACCTTAGGTGTCTCCTGAATTCCGGTTTGGGATACTGACTTCAGGCCATCCTGTCCCCACTGTGCATGGCCTTGAGACTCCCTGGACATGGTGGCCCTCCGTCTAACTTTCTCGGGCCTCTACTTGCCCTGGCAGAGGAGCACTGCCAAGTTGTGCTTCCGTAGAGGAGGGGAGGCTGTGATTTATTGTTCAGGCACTCCTTTATTCACCCAGACTTTTTTGCTATTTAGCTGAGCCAAGAAGTAGGGTAAGTCCAAGGTGGCACTGGAGTCCCTTAAGCCTCTGGGATTCCCTTGTGGGCTCTCGAGCTGGAAGATCCCAGGAAGTCTAAAGTTTTTCTACCATTTGCCTGCAACTGGGGCCTAGTCCAGATGACATGAGTTTCTTCCAGGTCCCCAGATGCTTAGGGTGGGTCCAACTCACACTGAAAAGGATCCAGAGGGTTCCCAGTCTGGTCCACACCCATAATTCCTGGAGTCCAGTGACTCAGGGTTTCATAAGATACCTCTGTGCTAACTCACCCTCCCCCCTGAGGAGAGGGTGTTGCCCACTAAGGGCTGTGTCACCTGTGGGCTGGGAACAAGTTCTAGACCTTTGCACTCCAGCTTTCACTTAAATCTTGGGGTTCACAATGAGAGCTGGCATTCTGCTACCCTGTTTCCAGTCAGAGAAGTGACATTGTCACAATCCGTAAAGACTTCTTAGTGCCTCATGGTGTCCTTGACCCCCATCTCTCCTTAGCCAGTTTTAAATTTATTAACTAAAGGAGGGGCACCTGTCTGGCTCAGTGAGTGGAAAAAGGGACTCTTGATCTTTGGGTTGTGGGTTTGAGCATTACTTTAAAAAATAAATAAATGCATTAACTAAAGGAGAGAAGTGTCAAGTGGTCTACATGGAATCTGGGGTAAAGAAGGGTGTCTATACAGCCTGGAGACCAACCTGTAGGAGGCTGTGGACTTGGCTTTCAGTCACACACTGTAGGTGTGCACACAGCTACACCCCGTCTGAGGCTCTTTCTGGTGTCAGTCCCTTGTGCTCTGATCTAATCGAGCTCTGGACCTTTAAGCTGAGTAGCTGAGTTCCGCTCCAGTCCACCAGTGACACAGCCCCTGAATCTGTAACAGCCTTCCCCCGGGGTGATTTGGCACTGAGGAATCTTCCAAAGCCCTGAGTCAAAAGTCTTCTCCGTGCCTCAGCCGCAGGCATCTCAGATGACGTGCCTCTAGCTTCAGCTGAGAACACGCTGTGGACACGGAGGTCGAGAGTATTGCCCAGACCCGGAGAGGACCCTCTGTTCAGAAGACACGCTGACATTAACGGGCACTCCCTTCTGGAACTTCTCAAGTGGAAGAGCAGATGCTGAACGCAGGCAGAACCCTGGCAGTTTGATGATTTCCAAAGTTATCATTATTTATATATTTATATATACCTCTATATATAATTTATATGTACATTCTGCTTGTTCTGAGGTGGACACTGCAGGGTGCACGTTTTGGGAACAAGCACACAGCTTTTAAGCAGCTTCCCATCTTTCATGTCTCTGTGCCTACCTTTGGCTCACAATAAATGTTTACTGCTATATTTTCATTATATTAATAAATCACAAATTAATGTGAAATGTCCATTTACAGGAGAATGATTAGGTAAATTGCTATATAATGGGATGATCTGTATCCATTAAAAATCAGACTAATGGCATATCTTGCTAAGGAAAAAAGGAAAAAAGACTAAAATATTATATGAACTGAATATTGAACCCCTTTCCACACAAAACTAACTAAAAGCAATGCATTACATACATCTATTTTTACATATTGAAAAATGCTACCCTGATATATACCAAGATTTCTGCAGTTATCTTTCATGTTTTTCTATAGTGATTGTGTATTAATTTTATAATTTAAAATGTTACTGCTTTTTAAAAGGGACACTTGGAAATTGTTTATTTTGGAAACCTATGGGGAAGACTCTGGACCTTCCACCAACATACGCAAACTGTGCACTGAAGTCAAGTGCTGATGACGTGAGTTGAGTCCAGGGAATGCAGGCCAAGGATTGCTGGTCACAGCTGCAACCTTGCCCTTCATATCCCTGAGCTGATTTGTCCCCAGATCAACCGATAAAGTAAAACCGTACACTTTGTGCATAAGGGCAGCATAATTCACATTCTTAACCTGGGGTGTGGGGCAAACAGGCCTGGGAGGAGCTGTTTCTCTGCTTTGTTGCTCCCCTTTGCCTGGAGCTGGTCTGCATTCAGGGATAGGCCAGAAGAACCTGCTTGGGAGCGCCTAGTTCTGCAGGTGGCCAAGGTCTCCTTGCCCACATTAGTCCACTTAGAGACAAAAGATCCTGTACATGCTTATGCAAATACCCCAACCAAATGAACCCCCAAGCCTCGCTGGAAAAGTAAAAGGAGTCAAGATGGCGGCATTCAGCCTGACAGGTGCCTTGGGCAGGGTGTGGTATGTGGAGTTCTTACCGGTTCTGTTCATGGTGTCTCAGGGATCTTTCACATCAGCTGAAAGCTCTTCTGACCATTGCCCAGATGCTGGTCATAGTAAAAATCCCTCTCCATTGCCCTCTTAAAGGGACAAATAATAAGACCCAATTCCTTTTGGAGGTCATCGCCTCTGAAGGATTTGGCCTTTTGGGTGATTTATAGAGTTTGACTTTTGAGGGTCTAGAGGGCACATGAGCGGTGCAGGTGCTAAGTAAGGGCAGCAAAAACAACAAAAGATGAGCCACTTGCTCATTCATTCATTTGTTTATCTAATGCATACTGAGTGTCTACTATGTGCTCTTGGGTGACAGCTAGGAACATGACAGATGAGGACCCAGCTTTCATGGAGCTGGCATTCCTGGGTGATGGGAGAGAGATGATAAGTAGGGCAATAATAAATTATACTGGTAAGTGTAATGATGGAACTATAGCATCAAGATGTGATAGAGAATACCGGAGTGGGGGTGGCGCATGGTGAAGTACAAGGGCGCCTTTTTGCTCTGTATGTGTATATGTATATGTGTATGTGATCATGTACTGGGGCTCTTCCCTTTAGTCTAAGTTTTTCTCCTCAAATTGGTCTCACTTGATGATAAGAAGGACTCCTGGGGTCATTTTACTTGTGAGTCTTTCCAAGAATGGAAGGAGGTCAAAGAAGCATTTCGGATGTAGACGGAGAAGAAGACAGGGATCTGACATGGTATCTCCCACCACCCCTTTCCCCTGCCTCGGAGCCCAGCTTGAGGAACTCCTGTCTTAGCTTTCCAGAGAGAGGCTACAGACTAAAGCAGGAGAAGCTTCTATTGCCGAGGACTCTGAGAGCACAGGGCCGTAGCAGTTCTGATTGTGTATGTTGTGTGGTGTGTGTTCAGTATAATACACGCTCAACCACGCTAATTATTATACTGCTATATTAATGGCAAAGTATGAGACAGAATTAGGGAGGGGGACGTTCCCTACCAATGTAACTAGTGTGGAGGTCCCTGGGCATCTGGAAGGCGTGAAGCTCTGGGGGTCCAGGGCCTGCCTGCTCTCGGCAGACAGCAGCCTTCTCCCTGGGGAGCCACCCTAAGGACCAAGGCAGCAGCCAGAGGCAGGACAGGGACCTTGTCAGAGGTAGGAAGAGGGAGTAAAGAGGCTGTAGGAGAAAAGGCAAAGAGGAGCTTTCTTCCCTGTGAGTCCTCCCTGTTCATCAGTAAGCTGAAGGTAGAGTGTTGGTAGGATGTGTACATGGCAAAATGGGAAATAAAACCAGTTGTGCTGGTTTTGTGCAGTTTCTCTACTCCTCAGGAAGAAGGAGGTACTTACCAGCTACGGAATACAAACTGCATAATTTTAGTGATTCTGCGTGAATTAAATGCTCTTATATTTGTATGTAAAACAGGTATTGCACAATATAGAGCTGAATGGTAAAATTCATGCTAGTAATCTAAAATGTTAATTTTTCCTTATTTAGAATGCTATAAAGCAAATAGAAAATACCATGGCAAATGGAGACCACAGATGAAATTTTAAGAAGTTTTATATTGTAGTGCTTTTGAAATATCTTATTTAGTAAGTAAATAAGTAGTTAGTAAATAAGTAATCTCTGCACCCACCGTGGGGCTTGAACTCACAACTATGAGAACAAGAATTGCACGTTCTATTGACTGAGCCAGCCAGGCACCCGATATATTTTAGTATTTTTAAACTCTGCTTTTTAAAATTTTTTTTAAATTTCTTTTATTTACTTTTGAGAGACAGACAGAGACAGTGCGAGCAGGGGAGGGTCAGAGAGAGAGGGAGACACAGAATTCGAAGCAGGCTCCAGGCTCTGAGCTAGCTATCGGCACAGAGCCTGACACAGGGTTCGAATCCACAAAACATGAGATCATGACCTGAGCTGAAGCCGGCGCTTAACCAACTGAGCCACCCAGGTGCCCCTAAACTCTGCTTTTTAAATAAGGGACTCCACATTTTCATTTTGCATGAGGCCCCACAAATTATGTAACTGGCCTTGGCAGGAAGTCTATGTTACATATACTTCACCATCCTTGGACTCCACAGGAATCTTCGGATCCCTCCTCACCTCCACCCACAGGAGAAAGCAATGCCTGGACCATTGATAGAACCACTGAAAGGGATGCCTGGACCATTGATAGAATGTGCAGTGGGGCCATATTGTCAGAGGGAGCCTCCTTGGGGCAAACAGCCTAATCCTTGTTTGATTTATCTTTCCTTTCCTCAAGAATGATAAAGTCTAGGGGCACCAACTCTTGATTTCAGTTCAGGACTTGATCTCACATTTTGTAGGATCCAGCCCCATATTGGGCTCTGCGCTAGTAGTGGGAAGCCTGCTTGGGTTTCTCTCTCTCTCTCTCTCTCTCAATAAATAAACATTTTAAAAAATGGTAAAGTCTAGAGGGCTAAGATGAAGTCAGCCCGACTTTCACTAAGGCTCTAGATTTGCCTGTAGTCTGGAAAAAAATGCTGTCTCCTCCTACCTCATCTGAAAGCAATTTGGGGACTTGTGTCTAAAGATCATATCAGGAATATAATTTTATCCCCCCCCGTGTTTGTATGTATATGTATCTGTGAATCTTCTATAAGGTTTATCTTTAAAGTAAAGGCTCAAAGATTTGAGGGTCCTGGTTGGGACCCTCAGACTAACATCTCAGTGTAAAATAAGTACGGGGTCAGCTCTCAGAATCCCTCCGCAGGCATTTCCCTCCTGGGAGTCCGTGCCTGCACCCAGGAGAGAGTGGCAAGGACTGAAGACTCAGGGAGGGTCCGGGAGGCTGCGGGAGGATGGCCCTGAGAGGGAGGGCGCCTTCCTCCCTCCCCGCGGGGCCGGGCCGGCAGCGGATGTGGGCAGGAGAGGAGCCCTACTGCTAACAAGTGAGTGAGGACACGGGAATCAATCACCGCCGCCAGCTGGGTGACACCGCCGCAGGCCTCCTGTCAACGGGCTGGCCTCTCTCCTACCTGGGCTGGGCAGTGGGGAGTCTGGAGGGTCTCAAGCCAGCAAGACGTGTGCCAAGGCAGGCCCTTTCCAAGGCTGCAAACCGCTCCCAGAGGGTTGAGCACACTGGTGGTTTTTAAAGCCGATTTGCCTACTATGTTCAAAGAATCAACCAGAGTAAACAAAACCTTTACAAATGACCTTGCTCCTCACAGAGAAAGGGGCAGCGTTGCAGGCTTTCCTTTCTTTGGCACCATTTTTTGGCCAATGGGAAATCAAAGAATATTATTAGGAACATTCATTCATTAATTCAATGTTTATTATCTACTTATTTTGTAAAAGTAGAGGCTATTCCAGGAGATAGATATTCCAGAAGAGGATATTCTAGGAGAGACTGAGAGGAGAAAACCCAGAGCATGCTTGGTGGCAGAAAAGTTCAGCCAGCATTGAGAGACAATGAATAGTATGAATAATTAGAAAGGATAAGGGGTTCTGGAGTTTGGGCTTTATTTTAATTCCTTGGGCAAATGGGAACCATGAAAGGTTTTTTTGTTGCTGTCATTGTTTTGGAGGTATGATATACATGCAATAAAATTCATCCTTTTTTAGCTTTCTGATGTTTATAAGTGCATAGAGCTATATAAATACCACAACGACCAAGCTACAGAAAGTTCCCATCATGCCGCAAAATCTTCTGGTCTCTTTTGCAGAAAACCCTTCCCACACACTAGCCCCCTATAATTACTCATCTGTTTGTCTCTATAGTTTTGCCTGTTCCAGAGTGTCCTATACATGAAATCATATAGCAAGTAGTTTCCTGAGTCTGACTTCTCTTACGTGGAATCCCACATCTGAGATTCCTGCATTCCCTTTTTTGCTCGTCACTGTTCTGTCGTGTGTTTGTGCCACAAGTTGGTTCATCCATTTATTAGTTGAAGGACTTTTGTGTTATTTCCAGTTTTTGGTGATTATGAATAAACTCATTAACTATTTTCATGCGCAGGTTTTTGTGTGAACATAGTTTTCAATTCACCTGGGCAAACATCTAAGAATGTAAGAGTAAGACTGCTAGATCAAATCAGTGTCTATGAAGTGTATATTTAACTTTATTTAAAAGAAAACCTTGCCAAACTGTTTTCCAAAGTAACGGTAATGTTTTGCCCTCACCCCCTAGTGTGTGAGGAATCCAGTAATTGCGAATCCTCACCAGCACTTGGTATTGTATTTTTACTTTTAACTGTTCTAATAGTTATGCAATAGATGTGCAATAGGTTGTGATTTTAAATGCATTTCCCTGGGGTGCCTGGGTGGCTTAGTCGGTTGAGCGTCCAACTTTGGCTCAGGTCACTATCTCGTGGTTCATGGGTTCGAGCCTCCCATAGGACTCTGTGCTGACAGCTCAGAGCCTGGAGCCTGCTTCGGATTCTGTGTTTCCCTGTCTTCTGTCCCTCCTCTGCTTGCGCTCTGTCTCTCTCTTTCCCTTTCTCAAAAATAAACATTAAAAAAAATTGTAAAAAAAAAAAAAAAAAAGAAGTGCATTTCCCTAATGACTGATGCTATTGAGTGTCTTTTCTTGGGTTCATTTGCCATTCGTATCTGTGTTCAGGTGACAGATCTGTTCAAATCCACTCATGCGACATGGTCACAGTTATGCATTAGGAAAATCATTCTGGCAGCAGGCACAGCCCTGAAAGTGTTGAATCAGGATCAGCAGCACCTGCATCTCCCAGGAGCTTGTTAGAAATGTAGCACTTTGGCCTCATTCCAACATGATCTCCAGTGGTTTGAATGCTTGTTAAACTTTGAGAAACACTCTTGTACGGGAATAATTGGAGGAGAAGAAAAAAGTATATAGGGATTAATTGTTGCAATTCAGAGAACTCAGGGAGGCCCAGTAGCCAGAAGGCCAAGCAACTAAAAATTTAAACTTTGAGAAACACTCTTGTACGGGAATAATTGGAGGAGAAGAAAAAAGTATATAGGGATTAATTGTTGCAATTCAGAGAACTCAGGGAGGCCCAGTAGCCAGAAGGCCAAGCAACTAAAAATCTACCCATTTCCTGCTGACCCCCTCTGGAAACCTGGCTCACGGTTTGAGTTTCTGGGTCTCACTGCTGGATGAAGGCCTATGCTGTAGCAAAGAGGGCCTTCGGAGGAAACCATTGGCTGGAACAGCAGATACACCTGTTTAGGCCTCCAGTAATGGCCCGTGGGACCGGAGTGTAGGGAGACCCATAAGGTGGAACAGGATAGGATTCTGGGGGTGTCTGGGCTGTTCAGTCAGTTAAATGTCCAACTCTTGATTTTGGCTCGGGTCATGATCTCACAGTTCATGAGATCGAGTTCTGCATCAGGCTCCGTGCTGATAGCAAAGAACCTGCTTGGAATTCTGTCTCTCCCTCTCTCTCTTCCTCTCCCCTGCTCATGCTCTCTTCCTCTCTCATAAATAAATAAACATCTTTAAAAAAGGATAGGATTCCATTTAATCAATTCCTCCAGCCAATACTAACAGTGCCCCTGTGTTGGCATATGGATAAGACTCTGCCTTATCCTCAGACATACCTCAAATGAAAGTTCATGGTCTAGATGAGGAGACAGACACATGCAATTACCGTTCAGTATGATGAGTGTCATAGCAGAGATATATATAAAGTACCACGAAGTCACCCTCAGCACAATCCTATGAGGTGGGGACTGTTATGAACCCCATTTTGTGGAAAAGTATCCATGGGTAGGCATAGGGGGCTTTAGGAACTCCCCTAGGCCTCACAGCTTGCTTCCCACTTGGTCTGGCTCCAAAGTTTGTGATCTTAACCTACCATGCACTATTAGCCAGGGGCTGTCCACGGGAACCCTGAGGTGAACTGATGCAGAATCGTTGTCCCTGGCCCAAGCAGCTCCCAGTCCTTGTCCCAGCCCCAATTTGGCCTAGAGGGACCAAAGACATAGAACAGATGCCTAGATAAAGCCTTCTAGCTGCCTGTGGAAGGTTTGGGCATGGGCTTAAGGCACCAGGCTTTCGTGTTTGCTGTTGATCTTCCCTTGGTCAAGCCTCCACAGTCATCCTCTGCTCTGGCCACTGCCTTTCACTGCAGGCAGAGCTGGACAGTATCAGCAGGTCGGCGCTCCTTAGATCCCACATAGCTGTGGATTTCTCCTCTATTTGAGGAGATAAAGCCAAAGACAGGATTTTGCTATTTCTCAGCCTCCCTTGACAGCAGAGAGTCCTGAGCATTGTAAAGATTTCCAAAAAGGCAAATATCACACAGCATGGCCAAAGACACCGTCTTCTGGGTTTCTGTGCACTTGGCCTTGAGTGGGTGGTCTGAGGAGGCCTTTTATCACCTTCATCTTCTGATGCCGCTCTACTATGCCCACAGCAGTGGGGCCTTTCCACCCCTCTGAGGACAATCTTTGGAAGCCCCTGAAGGAAGGCCACATGGACCTGGGGGGTGAGAGCTGACCCCAGAGAGCTGGGCAGGGTGGGACCCCAGAGGGTTTTGACTTGAGAGGAACCCGGCTTGTGTTCTGAGGGCAACAGTGAGCCAGTGATGCACTTGAAACAGGGAAGCTGAATGATCCGACGGGTGTTTTAGAAACTCCTTTCACAGCTATGTGGATGATAAGCTCCTTGAGAATATAAAACATTGGCTTGTTTTTTCTTAAATATACCATATTTTCCAAGTGAGGCCCAAATCACTGACTTTGCTTTTCTCTCTGTATTTTTTATTTGATCTCTTTAAAAGTTTAAGGGAAACTTTTATTATCTTAAGCCCCTGATGATGCCCTAATCTGTCCTCTCCCCACCATGTGAAACAAGGCACAGAGAAATAAAGCAACCTTTTCAAACTTGTGCAGTGGGTTTTGGCAAAACCAGGAAGGATTTCACAGGGTCTGGATTCTCAGAATTATGCTCTAATGAGATTCTGTGGCCATCCACCCACACAAACAGGTTCACACTTACCTCCTAAGAAGTTACTCTGGACTGAGAAAAAGAAAAAGCACACCCAAGCTTTGGAAACTTGACTCTGAATCCAAGTCCCACATTACACATTTGCAGATCACTGCCTCAGTTTCCTTCTACGTCACTGGGCTCCTGTTGTTAATATTTCTCAGGGAGTTTCCTGCCAGTTCCTTCACTGTAGTATAAATGTAAACACAGTACCAAAGTTGGCCTTTAGCCCAGTAAGGCTCCTTAGGAAATGTGAGTGGTAAACAAATGTTGAACAGAGAAGTCAATGCTGACTGCCTCCTCTTCTAATATTGCCAACGTACTTCTCTTTACCATGAATATTGGCCTCAGGCCCATGAGTCTAGCAGCAGCGTCAAAACTGGGCTCAGAGCTGAAATGCTGCTTTGAGGTCCACCCCCTGCTCTCTGTCTCCAGAACACACCCAACAGGAAAGATCTCTATGTAAAAGATGTTCCTAAGACTGCATTTATAGTGTACCATGGATTTCACGCAAATGCTTCTGTAATTTGAAGTAGAAAATGGTATACCATATATCACTTTCACTAAGTAATCTCCAACTCTTTTCTGTGCTGTTCCTGAAGGCAACATAAATGCATGGCTGTCCTTTATACAAAAGCCTTCCTGATTGTACGGTGACAAACACGTGTGCTTCTGAACAGTATTACACAGAATATACTATAATACTGTACAGTACTTTGCTTCCAGTCCATACCTCATGCATACTTAAGGACTACTCATGAGTCCTCAGAGGAAAAACAGGTGAAAGCCCTTAGGTCACATAAGTAAACAAAGTTTGAGTTTTTTAAACAGGATGTTGTTGGGCTCAAACTGGACTTTGGGTTAAAGGGAATGAACCATGCCTTTAACCACAATGCGGGCTTCCAAAGAAAAGTAAGGCAGGCTTGAAAGGACTCTAGCTTCAGGCAAGTTAGGAAAGAAAGAAAAGAAAGAAAAGAAAGAAAAAAGAAAGAAAGAAAGAAAGAAAGAAAGAAAGAAAGAAAGAAAGAAAGAAAGGAAGGAAGAAAGAAAGGAAGAAAGAAAGAAAGAGGAAGGAAGAAAAGAAAGAAAGGAAGGGAGGAAGAAAAGAAAGAAAGGAAGGGAGGAAGGGAGGGAGGGAGAGAGAAAGAGAGAAAGTAAGAGAGAAAGAAAAAGAACAAGAGAAAGAAGGAAGAAAAGAAAGAAAGATAAGGAGAGAGAGGGAAGGAGAGAGGGAGAAAGAAAAAAGAAAGAGAGAGAGAAAGAAAAAGAAAGGGAGAGAGAAAGAAAAAGAAAAGAAAAAGAAAAAGGAAGGAAAGAAAGAAAGAGAAAGAGAGAGGGAGGGAGGGAGAGAGAAAGAAAGGGAGAGAAAGAGAGAAAGGAAGAAAGAGAGAAAACGAAAAGAGAAAGAAAAAGAAAAGGAAAGAAAGAAAGAAAAAGAAAGAAATCTGTAATTTTTGAGCAAGAACTAATAAGATATTCTCAGTTAGCTTAATAAAAGTGTGTTTAAACCTATCTCAGAGACAGGCTTATAAAACATCCTCACCAGAAAGCAGAGATGGGGGTAGGAGAAAGGGGGTGGCTTGATTTCCCCTCAGAGAACAAAGGGAGGTCCCAACAGTATTCCCCAGGATCTGAATAAAGCCCTGAGCAACACAGCTAGCGCCCTATTTCATGATGACACCATCTTTCCCCTGTTCTCAATGCTCAAGATCCTCATTTTCTGTAAATGACACACTAACCTGCAATAAGAGAGTTTCCAAGAGGACTCACATTCAGCTCAGTCCTCGATGGGAAGGGGTAGCAAATGGTGACCACGGTTGGTAAAATTCCAGATGGGAGAAACACCTTCCTGGAGAGTGAAGTCTGGCATGTCCCATCCTTACTGTACTATAAGCTTCTCCTTTATCTTGAATTTTTAAAAACTTCAGAGGCCATATTTATATTTCCAACCTGTCACTTACACGTTTGCTTTCACTATTAGATGTGTTTCTATCACTAAATGACAGTTTCGCAGCCTCATTTTAAGTTTATATTTTACCCCAAGCCTCCCTCCCCGGCCAGATGGGGACCCCAAGTCATGATTACCATCAGTTATTATCCCAAGGAATGCAAGAAAAGCTTAGAATAATATCCCCTAGGATCACTTTCTAGAATCAACATTTAACAGCAAGCCTGAATATTTCTTCCTTTTGCCACAAGAAAAAAATACTTCACCAGAGTAATCATGTTGCTGATGAAACCAAAATGAGTGCACAGAGTCAGATGTCCCCCATAAATCTGACAGCTGGAGAAATGAGAAGAGCTTCCCTAAAAAGGGAGGCGGCTAAAGGGGATTGTGTTATTGTGTTGAGCTGTGTTTACAAGACTCAAGTTTAAAGTAAGCACAAATAAAGCAAAACTAAAATTTATAGAGGGCTGGAAGAGTGGGGGTTTTTTGAAGGGGGGCAGCCTTAAAAGTTTTAAAGCTTTAAAGCCTCTTTGCCCAAATTTCCATTACTAGTTAGCATTTCTTATTAAAATGTGAAACTGATGCTCGAAAAGCTCCTTATACGTTTAGACCAGGCCCGACTCATACAATGTCTTTTCCAACTTCTCCCTACATTA
The DNA here is from genome assembly GCF_006229205.1 of Suricata suricatta. Classification (NCBI taxonomy): domain Eukaryota; kingdom Metazoa; phylum Chordata; class Mammalia; order Carnivora; family Herpestidae; genus Suricata; species Suricata suricatta. The sequence goes on from NC_043707.1 coordinate 66,857,661, forward strand.
TAACTACCTGTTTTTTATCCTCCCTTTTATCCTTATATCACAGGCATTTGCCCAGGTCGTAGTCTTCGTAATTATCCTTTAATTTATATGTTAATAGTTCCAACCACTAAATGTACAATACATTTGTTATTCTCCTTTTAGTTGTTTCTAATTTCTCACTATTATAAATACTGCTGCAGTCAGCACTTTGAGGATTTTAGCTTATATTTCTAGAAGTAAAAATAATGGATAAAATAGTATGTACATCCGTGTGTGTCTGGGTATTGTTTGCTAGATTGTTTTTCAAGAAGATTATATATAGTTACCCAGTCATTAGCAATGAATGAGAAACTTGTTCTCACCAGCTTTGGGTATTAATATGTAAAATTTGCTCATTAACAGCAAAATAATTTACCTGGAAGCTTTAAAAATTTTAGGAAGGCAAATCTTTGTCTCTGCTTTCTTAAACTGCTTTCTGCCTAGAAAGTTGTTCCCTTCCCCCTTCAAGAGCATTTGCATTTGCGAACGTGGGGAGAGCAGATGCTCCCCACTGGTTTACGCCTCAGAACAATTACATCAAAACACCTGGAACTGGGTCCCCAGTGATTCCTATGAGCATCCAAGTCTACCACTGGGCTAGAAGGTGGGGATCCACGTCTGCTTTGAAAGGGCCAAATAAGAAAAGGGATATTGGGGATATAGAGGCAACAGTTTCCCCTTCAGGAAGTTTGATGAAAGGCAAAGAGATAACAAAAGTAGCTTGAAGAGGCAGCAGTGTCTAAGAAAGGTGTTTTTAAAAAGGAATAGGTGAGCTGCATATATTTGAAGGTAGAGGGAAGGGTTCCAGGGAAAAGGAGAGAATGACATGAGAAACGGAAAGAAAGAAAGTTGAAGAAAGCAGGAATGAGGGAAAGGAGTTGGCCCAGAAAGAGGAATAATATAGGTTAAAGGGAAATCATTCTTAAAGAGATGTGAAGGAGAGAATGTGGGGGAAATTCAAGGACATTTTGAGGTGTGGGAGTGTGCATCGGCTGGCCCTGATCTTTTCAGAGGAGCAAGAAACTCCTGGGAGTGGGGTCAGGACAGTGGAAGCCATTGTGGCCAACCACCGTGGAGAAAGGGAAAAGAGGAAATAGTGTGTCCTAGATGCAGCAGATTCAGTCAACTGGTCAGTAACACTCCTGATGAAAGACAACAAACTAATGACTAAAATTAGAGTTGGAGATTATTGTCGTTACTGGAGGGCTGTCATTTATTCACTTTATCCTTGCAAGTTTGTGCCTGTGAGTTGACTTTATACATTGTATCAGCCAGGGTTCAATCAGGGAAGCCAAGTCACTATGAATGACATAGAATGACGTTTTTTTTAAATGTGGGTTAGAACTGAAGCAATGGTGGGACATGATGGAGGTCTTCCTAAGACTGCTGCCTCTGCAGGTGGCACTGGGACTGAAGTCACCATAGGTCAGCAGGGACTGAAAACATGCAGTGAGGGAAAGCAAATACAAACCGAACTCATGAGGATAATTTATACCCCCATTTGTGTGGCTGTCTCCACCCAGGATGCGGAAGCACCTGGTGCTTTTGTCAAAGTTGCACATGTACCCGGCCCAGGATCTGGAGGAGCTGGAGCCCCACAGCCAACAAGGTAGACCAACAGAGGTCCGACACACATGTGAGCTGCCAAGGTATCTGCGGCCAATACAGAAACGGCTGCCTCATTTTTGCCTTGGAACCATTGGGGGAGGGGTGGCAGGGAATTCTGGGTGAGTTGGCTTCAGTGTGCTGATGTCACCACACACGCATGCGCACGCGCACACACACAGTCAGCATAAAACTTAAGTGTTTTAAAGCACTCCACAGACTCAGGCAGGAATCAGAGACATGAAGTAGACTGCAAGCACCATTTGAATTTTCTAAGAGCAGAAACGCCAGCCCCGAGGTTACAACGTGGACCCAAAGTCACATCTTGTATTTCCGGGGAATGGTGACATTTAAAACTTCATTTCCTGGTCCTACCCATGAGCGAGAATGGAGACACCCTCTTTCAGCTGGCGGTGGAGTCCCAGGGAAACTCCTACAGCAAATGCTTCGTGTCACTGCAGCCAGAGGCGACCCAGGCGTTTTTAGAAAAGTGGCCTTCCATGCGCTCTTCTCCCCTCAGCACAAGCTTGGAGCCCACGTGACAGGGCGGCGCGGGGATGGGACCACCTCCCCTTCGCCCACAGCAGGGGGCAAGAGTTTCCGCCGCGAACCTGAAGACTCCGCAACATCCCGGATCCTCATAAAACTGCTCACATATCTGCCGTCCAACGAAGCGTACCGGAATAACACGGCCTCCTCGTTGTAGGTTTGCGGAATGCAGCGTCAGCTAGCCCCCTGGCCCCGCCGGCTTCTGTTCCCCTCCGTGGAGGTGGCCCTCCCGGTCCGAGGGAGGGCGACCCGGTCTGCTCTGGCGTGTGCCCTGCCTGCGTCCCCTCGCGCACGCCTTCACACGCAGCGGGAATCAAGAGCAAGATAGAAATCAGCGAGTCAGCTCTCTCTTCCTGTAGTTCGGCTCAGGTAGCCACGTCCAATGCCTCGGAGAGCAGGCGTTAGACTCGGACATCATTTACTTTTACTGCACAGGTGCAATCAAGCTAAGCTGGAAAGCAGAGCCATTTAATAGGGCCTGGGCTGGAAGCATTTTGGAAAATGTTCTTGGAACCGTGAAAGGCTGGCTTCTCAAAGCTTTGCTCAATCTCTCCTTTTTCTTTCCTCCTTGGTTTTCTCTTCTTTCTTCTCTCTTCTGTCCTTCATTCTCATTCCAGAAATGCAAAACCAACCTCGGGAATGTTTACTGGGCCCAGGCCTGTGATGGGAGCTGGGGATACTGAGAAGATACAGCCTCCTTCCCCAAGGGACAGATTAATAAGCACCACATTGCCCTGGCAAGGGGGGTGGGGGGCGGCACAGGGGGTGGGCCGGCGAGCCTTGAAAGAGAAAGCACAAGTTACCTGGTGGTCTCCTTTGTTTTTAGGTCTCATTTCTCTGCCCAAATGCCCTCTTTTTGTGCCCTTTGCCACCCACTAGCCTGAAGAAAGAGAGAGCCTAGCAGCTGGTAGTAAACCCTGAAGGCACACTTCTTACGTGCGTCTCTGGGCCCCATCTCCAGGGTAAAGAAATCATTCTCAAATACCAAACTCTCCAACTCCCTGACTCCCAGAGGCACCCAAAGCAAAGTTCCAGACACTGAATCATTGGCCCGCTTTTAATTAAGGCCTCTCAGCTGTGCTGGCCTGTTAAAATTTCTGCAATTCTCTTAAAACACAAACATATTTCACTTTCAAGTCTCTTTTCTGTTATTCATAGTTTTCTGAGCTGCTTGCGATAGATTTTGTTGTTGCCTTTCCTTTCTCTTGTGCCCCATCCATACCAAAGCTTATTAAGATGGCCAGAAGCTTAAACAGATTGTGGTTCCCAGGCTGAGAGGTGAATTTATCATCCACCCTGCCCCCTGGTATGACATCTGTCCTCCCAAACACACCCTCTGGTACCTGGCCCAGCTGTAACCTGAAGGTGCTAATTGCCAGAGCATCGGAACCAGCTGTTAAGGGAGGGGCTTGAGAATGCTGAAGCTGTAGACATCATAGCACCAGACCCACAAGTGGACTGAGCAAAATCCGAGGTTGCTTCCAGGCTGAAGGTGAAAGTTAATAAACAGGTAAGACTTTGAACGAAGTGCCAAGAGAGATAGACTTTCTGCAGAATCTTTAGAAGAGGCATGTCACTTATCTGCACTGCCTTTGGGGATCAGCAGCTGGACAGTCCGAGGATCTTGGAGGCTGCTGTCGGGCTGATACCCAGAACGCTGCCCTTATGTTATATGGCAAATCCTAAAGGTGGGAGCTGGGGGTGGAGTCCTGGGACCAGCAGCGTCTTTGCCACGTGGGAGCTTGTTAGAAATGCTGGATCTCTGGCTCCACGCCTGATCTACCAAAACAGACTGCATTTTAACAAGATCCCCAGGTGATCTGCATGCATATGACCATTTGTTACCGAGCCTTATGGCTAATAAAGCCCTGTCACATACATAAAATCCTCATCTGAGGAAGGCAGAGGAAACTGTGGATTTGAGGTGAGTGATTCATCTTTGGGTCACACAGCTGGAACTAGATATTTCTTGCATTCTAGTGGCTTGGAGGTCTTTCTGCTGTATCTGTTGGGACCCTGGTGACAATTAAGAAAGAATCACGGTTCACAGGGTCCTTATGCTAAGCTCTCCCCTCATGCCAAGCAGCGCTCTGTGTCACTTGTTCATCTCTTTGGACTTACAAGAAGGGGCTTTTATTTTTCTCCTATTTTTCCTGCTAGGTAAGTGGTAGAGCACCAGAAGCAACTAGTGCATTCCAGACTGTTTGAGTCACCCACCTGAGAGTTGGGTGCTGGATTTCCCAGTCGTGACAGGGAAGCAGCAAGTAATGAGGGGATGGCACATACATGGTTGTGATGGGGGGTAGCTCACCTCACCATCCTGCCCTTAGCCTGTTGGCCAACCCCAGCCCGATCTGCTGTGTGGCACCTTGGGATGATTTCCAGAACGACTTACAAACCCTTCTTGCAGTTACATTATAGCCTTCCAATTTCAGCTGGCAAGAGGATACCTTTCAAGAAGGCAAGGTGGTTGAGCCTGGAGTATTTCCTACAAACCCCACACCACAGACTGAGTTAACTGCCAGTGAATCAGGAACATATGGTGCTCAACAAGCTTCTCTCTGCGCGCGCAGTGTTTAATAACCTCAGAAATCACTGTTTTTCAAAAACAGTTGGGGTTTGTTACCAAATCCAGGCCCTCTGAAATCCAGCTTGAAATGTACTGTCAAACACGCCACACTCTCCAGGGCCAGATTAATGCATCTTTGCTGTATCCACAGGAGATTACTTCCCAATAGTACCATTTGGTGGTTGTGACTCAGAATGGGGTCTGATTAGGACCAAGGTTTAAAAGACACCTGACCAATTATGCTGAGTAACGCAGTTTAAAACAAATCACAAACACTGCTTTAGTCACAGTGCAAAAGAACACACACTTGCTGCTTCTATTTTCAGAAAATTAATGAACGATTTCAGTTATGGCAAAAACAGCCCTGCAGACAAGGGTCAGTTTGCTCTTTTAATCAAGAAGCTTTGCCAAATATTTACTAAAATAGGGCAGACTCCTTGTAAAAGTATAAATAGTTTTGTTTCTTATTTAAAATAAAAAGGTCCCCAGCACCTTATATGGTCCGGTCCTTTGATGGCACTCAAGTGTTTTTATAGTAGGATTACCATTGTGGTCTCTGCTAAGGAAAAAAGAAACAAGATTGCAGCACGAGTTCAGAGAAAAATGATGCTTCACGTAAAAATCTGATAGAAAACTGTGCAGAGTAAACTGTGAGTAATGTTTTCTCGAGAGGACAAAGCATGTGGTAATGCACTCAGACTCAGAGAAGGCCAAGGCTTCTAGAGGAGATTCGGTTGGTTGCCTACTCAAAATCTATCCCTCCTTCTTGAGGCAACTTTGCTCAGTTATCTGTCTCTCTCCAATATGATTCAGTGGATGGGCTTCATGGGCAATTTCTGTTTAAACCAATCATGGGAATCCTATTGATTGTTTTAGAAACAGGCATGTGATCCAGTTCTGTCCAATAAAAGGTGGGAAGGCTGCTGAGGGGGTTTGGGGAAAGATTCTCTTGCTCCCAAGAAAGAAAAGTAAGAAGAGACAGATTCTTCTTCCTGTGGTTATGGTTACATTTGACTATGATACTTGCAAAGTGGCAGCCATCTTGCTCTCGGGCAAGGGTAAAACTGACATGGGTAGGGCAAGGCAAAGAGAGACAGTGAGATGTGGAAGAGAGCCCTAACACATCCCCCCTGGAGCCCACCTGCCTCTGGATTTCCTGTCATGTGAAATAACAAATGTCCTTATTGTTTAAGTCAGTTTGGGTTGGTGTTGGCAGTATCGGTGGCCCAAAGCATCCAAACTCATCTATTACATTGTCCTAAAAATATCACCTCACCTGTTGTGTTGCCAAAAGGCTTTTGAAAGGTTAAAATGTCCTTAAATGAGGTAACATAAAGCTGTAGGTTAAACAATAAGTCTAAATGATGATCTGTACTGGTAATAATTAATTTCATTTTATTTTCTCAAGGTAGGCAGGTCTGAGTGATATGCTAAGAGGCACTTTCTGTAATGAAGCTAAGGTTGAGTCAGTACTACATGTGTTGCTAGGACTAGTTGAGTGGATCTACTCAGCCCCTTCATGTGTCCCCCTTGTGACCAATTGCTAAGAATGTCAAGACACTTGATGAGGGTCACAATTCACGGTGGAAGGCCTAAAACAGCAAATCTCACTGGGTCACCCAGGAGCTCAACCTCTGGGTGAGGCTGCATGGACATCTTGAGCTACAGACATAGATTTACTGTCCCAAACCCCATCTGAGATCTCTAGCTCAAGTTTTGGGGGTGGGGGAAATCTTTGCCACATGTAAAAAAAATAAAAGTTAAGGATTCTCAATTATAATCTGGTAGCATTTATGCCTCTGATTGCATGTGTCCCAAAAATAGACTGCTACTTTTCCCAAACATAGCTTTTATCCCAAATTGTTCTTTCTGCATGGAGTCAGAGGGTTGACATAAGAAACACAAGATATATTCTGTATTTTACATTCGGAATGTCTTTCTCTCCCCCACCCTTTTGTTACCTTTCTCAAAGGTCTTTATACAAATACTCCAAAACAAAACAGTGCAATGAAAAGAGTCAAAGGGAATTCTAAAAGCATTCCCTGCCTGTATGTAATAAATGGAACTGATGGATTTTTCACCTTTAATTATTCAGCTTATTGCCTGAATTTTCGTTTTCTTCTATCTAGGAAGACCTGGTTGATCACTGTCCACCAGATCCATACAGGAGGTAGTTACCGAATGTGCTGCCAGTTCTAGTGAGGAAAGGCTCAAGGCTTAACTCTATCAGGGTCCCTTGGTTCTTAGATTACAGGTTGGAGGAGTTATGGGTAATGCCCAACCAAAATTGAATCTGGAAATGTTTTTCATTAGAAGTTAGAATATTGGTGTGCCTGGGTGGCTCAGTCAGTTAAGCATCCAACTCTTGATTTCACCTCAGGTCATAATGTCAGGGTCTGTGAGTTTGAGCCCCATGTCAGGCTCTGCACTGACAGTGTGGAGCCTGCTTGGAATCCTCTCTCCCTCTCTCTCTCTCTGTCCCTTCCCTGCTTGCGTACCCACACTCTCCCTCTCTAAATATAAATATAAATATATAAAATTAAAAGTTAGAATAGTAAACTTCATCTCTATATTCACTCAAAGTATAAAATAGGGGTTAGATTCTGTGGAGGACTGCAGCGGAGGTTGTGAGAACCCATTGGCTGAAGAGCAAAACTCACAAATCATTAACCAGATGTTGATTATGATTCTATATTGATGCATTCTTACAATGGCAAGGATATCTCTGGTTGTGCTGACATTTTGGCACACACTAACACCCCCTTCAAAGACTGTAAACAGTGTGGTGTGAGCTCCGTTTGAAAAGAATCACTGCTCTATAAAGTTAGACACTGAGAGTCTTTTCTTTCTTTCCTGGAAAGGTACAGTGCCTTCCTTGCAGACACTGCTCTGGGCAGCACAGGGCACAGATGCAAAACTATACTCTGTAGCAGGCACAGCTTGACCTCACATTCATAACCTTTGGGTTATCTTTAATGTGAAATACAAACAGAAGGCTCAAGAACCATGTTAACACAGGCCTTTATCCATTACATTTGTTACAATTCAAGCCAAGAGAAAGTGACATGTGTCCTAGTACCATGGGGCAGCACACTTCCATGGTAATCATGTCATCTAGAGCATACCTCAATTCACAAATGGTTTTCTGTATATTATCTTATTTGAACCTCTCAATAATCCTGGTGGAACTTTATAGACAAGAAATGCAGAGATGAAATCAGAAGGTTCAAATTACTCACCCAAGTTCACATTCGGAGGGCAGAACTGGCACTTGAGCAAGGCCGTCTTAGTCCATATCCAGTGCTTCTTCCATGAAACCCTATTGTCTGGAAGAATGCAGCACCAGAAAAGTATTAGGTCATTGTGAAGAGCACAGTAGATCCAGGCTCAGATTCTAGCCCCATTACTTATTGGATCAGTGAACTTGGAAAGTCCCTAAGTCCCTGACTTGGCTTCCCATCTATAAAATGGAAATAATAATATGTACCTCACAGATTTGGAGGGCTGGATGCATTTAATGCATGAATAGCACCAAGAGTATTGCTTAGTACAAAGCACAGTGCTCAGCAAGCTCTCAATGAATGATAACTATTAACAAACAAACAAAGATTAAACTTTGATAATTTTGAATGCATTTCTTTCTATTATTAACTGTTAGTCAAAGAGGTCCTGTGACTTCTAAGGAGTGCCTGGGTGGCTCAGTCAATTAAGCATCTGAGTCTTGGTTTTGGCTCAAGTCATGATCTCACAGTTTGTGAGTTTGAGCCCCACGTTGGGCTCTGTGCTGACTGCTTGGGCTTCTCTCTCTCCCCCATCTCTCTGCTCTTTCCCAACTCATGCTGTCTCTGTCTCTCTGAAAATAAAGTGTTTTTAAAAAGATGTCCTATGATTTCTAGTTTCCTGCCCCACCAAATAAAGGCAACAGGGGCTTCATACAAAAACTTGGAAAAACCGTTCTCTCTGACCTCTCTTTTTGCACAGGGTTCTCCACTGTCTGTGGTGTATGTGTGTGTGTACCCTAGATGTGTATGAGGGAGAAAGGAGTGAAGGACCCTTGTATCAAATTTACCAGCTTTTCCTTCATGTTAACGCTCACCCAGTACCTAGTCAAGGACTTCCCAGTGGGGCAGATTAAAATGCAAAGGAAAGTGGTGACATTTGGAAACCATCACAGGTCTCTTGGAAGATAGACACCAAGTCTCCTGGAAGTAGACAACACACAGACAAGGCAGCTATTGATTTCAAAGACTTGCTGATTCTAGGATTGCAAAAATATGAATTGATAATTCAATTTCTTAAATTTATATCATTTGTTTAAAACACTATAGGGCACAAACAAGTAGAGTAAACTATGACATTCACATCACCTGGCAGGAATGATAATACAGTGAGAAAGCCAGCACAGAGAGGAGGCTGTTCTCATCGCCACACTAAATGACCTGGACATTCAGCGTAGGAATGGTTTGCTGTGTGCCAGATAAACCACTCTAACCGAGGCCCAGGAGCTGGGGGCAGTTCCAGGGATTCAGAGTCCTCTCTCCAACCCCTTTAAAGGTAAATTAAGCAAGTATTTGCTGGGATATGCAACATAAAAAAAAATTGGAAAAGCACAAATTTCTGCACGGCGTCAACGTGATTTTTGAAGAAGGACAGCATTCCTTAGGGTTATAATTGGCCAAAGGGACCACAGCTCAGGCTCAAGTTATGTCTTTATATTCAATGGTTAGCTGTTCTCAGGGAGCCCAACATCACTGGGGATGTGGAGGGGATGGTTTCTGTTTGAACCTTCAGATCAAGTGTCCCCACTCTATACCTACCATCCTCCTTTGACATCACAGGCTCTGGTATGGATTCCAGAGTCCCACCTGACTCCCCCTTTCCTGCCTGTGAGTTCACACATTTAGCCTCATGGTGTCCTTTCCCAAAAACAGATTTTGGTTTGGGCCCCTACCCTCAGAGAAGCTCTAACAACATGAGCCCCTGCATAACACCTGTATGGATGGCCGGCCTTCATCAACCCTCAAAAAAAGGTTTCTGTGAACATCCTCAGCTGGAGAAGTAAGGGCTTATGGGCTTTAAGACATTTAAGTAGAGGAATCAAAAGGGGACCACTCAAGCAATTTGAAAATAATAGATTCTTATGATCCCTTTTCATCAGTGTGATTGTTTTGCTTGAGGGGCAAATTAATGCTCAGGGACTGAGATTGTCTTTGCCAATAGTTTATTTAACACAGTTACAGTTCAAAAATTTCACAAGCCAGTAGTATGCAGGATAATGTCTCTTAATAGACCAATGAAAAAAAAGCACTCCAAACCAATGATAAATTAATCATTGTTCCAGGCAAGAAGAGATGAAAGGAATAAAGTCCAAATTTAGTAGACGTGTACCGTTATAGCAGTTGGTACTTGTGAGAGTGGCTTAGCCAACGAAGAGCTGTTGTCCACCTGCCAGGACAAAACTAAGGGCCTGTGTTGCTGGAACATATTGTTAGGAAACTAACTCACCCCTGTCTTCATTGCCTTCAGTTTGTGATTTAGTCAGCTCCTTCCACATTTTTTCAAGTTTTTTTTTTTTTAACTTATTTTGACATAGAGAACGAACAAGCAGGGGAAGGGCAGAGAGAGAATCCTAAGCAGGGTGCACGCTGTCCTGACATGGGGGCTTGAACTCACAAACTGTAAAATCATGACCTGAGCTGAAATCAAGAATCTGATGCCCAACTGACAAAGCCACCCAGGCGTACTCATCCTTCTTCCATACTTTTAATGAGTCACATAGATTCAGAGTCACAAGTTTAAAAGGCCAACTAACCATGGGAAATTTAATTTATACTTCTAATTTCAGACCACCTTCTTTCTCTTCCCTATCTGTATCTGGCCACAGCTGCATCCTGCTCTATTAACCACAACCCAAAGTTGCTTCAAACTGGTCTTTCTTTTTTAAGGAATTATCTTCATTCTGAGCACACACTGAGATCGGAAGTTAAATTCTCTATTTGGTTAGAATTACACCTCTCAGTAATCCAGGAAATTAAATAGAGCCTTAAGCCATCACCCACCACCTAACCTATGTCTCATTAACATATCAAATGATGGGTCCAGGATCCCAGTGAGAGATCTACTTTTTCTGTAGTATTTTTGTTGGTAGCAATCAGCCAAGAGCTGTCTAATGGAAAGACATGGCATGTGGATTAATCAATACTGTTGTTTTTAAAGTTTAAATCATTAATTGGTAGCTTCTCACCTGACAGAAAAACACCCAGGAGGTGTTCTTTATTAGTCATGCAGTGAAATTAAATGATTGGTCACTCTATGACCCCAGTATGTTCTGGTAAATTTTGAATCAAATAGACTATAGATATTATATGTTTAATTTAGTTGTCCATAAGAGTTTATAGTTCTCTAACAGCTGGACAGGGAGCAGACTATGTTTTTTGTTTGTTTGTTTGTTTGGTCTATAAGAAAAGGAAGGTGAGGAAGGAGGCAGTAGGGACCAAAGCTGACTTTCAAGCCAGCTGTGTTTCTTCTTCAAGAGGGACCACTGAGGAGGTGATGGTTTGTTTAATCTCAGAAATGTAAACAGAGGGAAGCCTGTCACAATTAAGTTAGAATTTAAGCACTAATTAAGTCTGATACAGGATAATGGAGATTTAGATTTAGTAAATATTGGTCCCAAATGGCTCTACTTTCTTTATACATCTCAAATTAATCTTAATGTAAACCAAAGTGCATGTGTTCCTTTCAAAGTAAAGTTCACTCATATCTGTATTCTACAAGAAATGAGATTGGAAACCACAAGGATTACATTTCCCAGGAATGTATATGCAAGACCAGAGCCTTTCGGCCGTGCTATCTGTATTTCTGCACTATGCTTGAGGCCCTTCCGTTCACACAGACCAGTCACACGTCACAAAGGAACCCTGTGCCATATTAAACACACACACACACACACACACACACACACACACACACACACCCTTATATAAACTGACCCTAGGTGTTATAGACACCAAGATATTGAGTCTGTTTTTTAAGATTGGTTGCATAGCTGGAAGAGTGTGTTAAAAATATTTGAAAAAGAAAATTCTAATTAATCTACCAGCAACTATGGCTCCCATTTCAGTGATGGCTAACTGAAAATCCAGATTGCCTTTGAGGGCATGGAGAAATAAACAGTTCCTGATACTTGACAGAAGAGGAATTTATTTAATGCTACGAAGGGAGTTTGTGACTGCCCAGTTTATTTTAAGACCATCTTTGTCACTAAAAAATACATTCTTGTTGAATAAGTTAACCTTTAGCTTTGGTTTTTATGTAAAGATGATATACCTATATTATCTTCTTAAAGTTTTATTGTTTTTTTTTAAACAGCTGGCCTCAGGAAGAAAAAAAAAAAACCCAGCCCTCACTTAAAAAAGGTGAATGATTTTCCCAGGAGAAGAATTTTGTCATATGAATTGGTGGGCAGACCAGGAAATATTTTGGTAATGGAATGTGTGGCATCTTAACTTTTAGATCAGAATCACAGACCTGGAAAGACAATCCCCATCTTCTGAGTAGGGCTCTCCCTGGAAAACACTAGCATTTTCTTAACAGTTTGATAACCGAAATAGACATTAGGAAAGTAAGTTAGCTGGCTACCCATTTTGTAGGCGAGAGGACTGAGGCCTTCTCAGTGAAGCCACAAAACAGATGACAGCTTTGATGAGTTCCAGGAGGGATGTTGGAGGAGGAACCAGCAAGAATCAGAAGATAGTAGGATGTGGAGGGAAGCAGGAAGAGCAATCAGAGATGACTTCTAAGTTTCTGAGCCGAGCAGTTGGGCTAGTGGCGAGGTCATGTCTTGAGGTGGTGAGGACTGGGGGCTGAGCAGACCGGGAAGGCAGTGAGACACGGGGTTCTGCTGTGGCTGGCAGCTAGGGTGCCTGTTAGCCATCTAAGTGGAGCTGTTAAAGAAACAGCCGAATATGTGAATCTGGAAGCTCAAGGGATCTCAGGGCTAGAAATAAAAAGTGGAGAGAATTAGGATGGAGAGAAGCAAGCCCAGGACTGATTTCTGTGCAGGGAGAACTTCTAGAAGGAAAATCGGAGTTGGAAAATTCATTATGTTGAGCTCCCCTACTGAGTTTCTTTATAATTTTCTTTAGAGTTGTAAATTCCTGGAATAGCAAACATACTCATGTTTAAACATATGATTCAATTACATGAATGAAAGTATATTCTGGGGTCAAATGTTCATGGGTTTTGGATTAATTGTTTTAGGATTATTTTTAATCATTGCAAGTCGTAAGTTGACTATATTCATACCTTCAAATCCAGCAGGAACTAGTTCAATGAATTTGACAAATATTTAGTAAATGGCTTTAGAATCAGACATCCTGGACTTGAGTGCTAGTTATATCACTTATTTAGCTGCTTTCATGGGCAATTAACTAGGGCCCGAGCCTTGGAGGCCTGAGGTATAAAATGGCATTGGGAGGGTTAAGTGAGACAATTTAAGGTAAAATACCTGGAACAATTCCTAGCACACAGTAAGAGCTTACTAAGAGGAAACTATTATTATTTAGATAAGGCAAGTTCTCCCAGGGACCTTCCAATCTGGTGAGAGGATACAGACACTACCAGGAAATGCCAGCAAAGAAGTTTCCAAAGTGAGCAGGTTTGATACGAACAGTGATCTCCTTAGAATACTTTCATTCCCTTCCTGTCAACAGGAATCAGAAGGATGCTTCTAGCCTCCCCTGCTCTCCTGTGTGGCTCGAAGCCAGATGGCAGCCCGCCTCTAGTCCTTGGAGAACTCTATCTGGCCAATGAAGAGACACCGACTCCTCAGAACCTGGGGCCAAGTGCAGCTGGCAGGCCCTTTCTTGGTCCCTTCCTTCCCTCAGGTGCCTCTGCCCTCCCCTTACCAACCTGAGTCTCTTCCCCACTGAAACCTTACTCTACCCTTCCCAGAGTCACACTTGGTTCCCTGACATGCTGCTGTGTCTCCACTTAGCTGTTTCACTTCCTTCCCTCTCTGGCCTGGAGTTTCCAGTAACAATGGCTGTGGCATCCAGAGGACATGTTTTTACTGCTGTGCCGGGGTCCTTCCAGCAGAGCCTAGTGTACAGCCACCTGGCCTGGAGACGCTGAGCTCAAACAAAGGTGGTTTGGGGACCTGGGCTGAAACCCCTGTTGTGTGGTTTACTCTGGCCTAAGGTGCCACTGTACTTTTGCAGACATAGATTTCATCCCTTTTGATGGCAGGGGCTATTTATCTCTGCTGGGTGTGGCTACCTGGCTCATGGGTCTAATTCACTATGGATCTTGAAATGTCCCTTCTTCTGTTTATCATATCACAGCAGCTTCAATAGCCAATGGATCAAATCTAATCAGGAGATGAGATGTGCTTCCTGCCTTAGACTTGCCCTCTTGGGAGCCAGGCCAGTTATAAGGCAAAAAGCAGAATTCAGTCTGTTGCTTGGTATGGTATGGTATTCAGTCACAGCTCAGTATCTGGGTGTTGGGTCCCAAGGCAATGGGTACTCAGTTTCTCCAGGGATTTGTGGAATTGAAGAAAAACAGCCATAACAACAAAAATTTATAAAATGTAAAAGGTTGTATGCTGGTAAATAAACATGTATATTTATTTAAAACAGCATATTTTAAAATGATTACTTTTCAATTGATCAACCCAGTGCTTGCATCTATTAATAGTCCTCAGCCTTGCCAGGTTGCTTTGTACTCTGGTCTTCCTAATTTCTACTGTATGTTGAAAATCAACAATTAGGCAATTTGTGGGCCAAGGGAATGAGGTCAGGCCTTGCTTCTCACTATCAGACAGGAGCCATTAAAGATCTCAGGTGGTCAAAGCTCGATGAGGGGAGTAGTAGGTTTATTGAAAAGATAGGTTTAAGCATGGGGACTTGGGATTCTTTCAAGGCCCTGTACTTGATTTTGTATTTGTCATTTTACATTGTTTTTATTTAAAGCGACAGAAACTATATGAGCTTGAGGCCTCACCAAACCTCAGTCTACCTTTGGGAAGAGTGAATTCACTCCAGGGCCAGATAAGGGACATCTCTGGCTCTCTCCGAGTCAGCCTGCCTTGAGGGTTCAGGGTCAGCAACTCTGATGGGCACAGTTGCCATGTCAACAGGACCCAGGGCACTGACCAAGGGAAGCACAGGGAGAAAGGTCCCAGGGTGCAGGATACTGCTGGAGAAATTTGCAGGACACGAGGCAATGAATGTTCACATCCATCTGAATACAAAAGGCGGCATTTATGATGGAGAGGTGAAAAAACAAATTCACATGAAATGTAGGTTGTGAGGTAGGGCTGAATATCTATCTAGTCACGTAAAGGAGCCTCCCAAGTCCTTCTGTCTCCCTGAGTTCGCCCACATGTGACCAAGACTCTCTTCATTTGGGAGACTTACGTTTGATTCCCTGTTCTTTGCATGTCCCATTTGGGCTCCTTGTTATTGCTGTACATTTTGTGGTTTCTATTTAATCCTAGCTGTTTCCCCAGGACTCTGGCCAAGTTCCTAGATTCATCCTACCTGCACGGAGGGAAGGGAATGTAAATAGTAATAGATTTCGAACAACATTGTAAAAGCTTTATGGACTATGTGTTACAGGGAGTAACTGAGCTGTAAAATTGGAATTAAATCTATGTGTTTACAGAAATGTACCAATTGTAAAACTTTTCTACTTTCTAAATAGAGCCTTTGTGAATGCAGAGCTTTGGGTACAGAGTGTGGTTCAGAACGGAGGGTTTCAGGACCTCTCTGGCAGCCTCCTGTGAATCTCTGAGACAACATCTTGGTCCCATTTTCCCCACAGCCCTTTGGAGTAACTCTTCTTGGGGGACATGCAGCTTCTTCATTGAGTCTGTAATGCATTCTTCATTAAACACCACTCATATGTGCCCTTGCATGTGAGCAGGAAATGCCCCTCCCTCTGAGGTGAAAATGGTGCTGTCAACACCCCTCTTCAGAGGACATATGCTTTCTGAGTGATGGTGATGAGATCCACCAGCTGTCATGGTCTCCACCCCCTTCACTGGCAAGTCAGCTGGAAATATCCCTCTGAGTCACTATGACAAAGACAGCTTCCTTCCTTCCTTTCCTTCCTTCCTCCACCCTTCTTTCCTCCTCTCTTTTCCTTCCTCTCTCCCTCCTTCCTTTCTTGCCCTTCTTCCTTCCTTTCTTCCTATGGCTTTCCGTTTCTGAATCCTCCAAGACTCTTGTCTTTGCTCATTTAATCACTAATTGGCTTCCCAAGCAGTATGTAAAGTAAAAGGATACTGCTAGCTGTTCTGGGCCCAGACGACACCCACACACACGCATACACACACATCAAAGGAGTAATAGGAGAAGGAGGTAGCTTAGAATCATAGAAAATAAGCCAGACAGTCCTAGTCCTTTGGATCCTGGCCTAGACACTTACTAGGTGAGAGACCTTGGGCAACTCACTTAACTTCTCTGAACTGCTCCTTCCTCAGATGCATAATGGGGAGAACTTTGCAAGGGCATAAAAGAATTCAAATCCATGTAATATGTGCCCACCATGTGGTACACATTGCTATCTGTATGACCTGATCTGGACAACCATTCACAGTATTTCCTATAGTCTTTAAGAAGGAAATACCCAGAAATCAATTATCATTTGGGTTTCTGACAGATACAGATTGGTAGGATATAAGTGAATCAGTATGTCAGAAATTGGCATAAAGCAGTGGGAGGTTCAATTCAGAGTCCATTTTAGACTGGTCTTGGTTCACTGAAGACCAACCCACCAAAATTCATTCACTGGGAGGCAGATTAATGAACTAGAATTGAAATGGGAAATATTTGGGCATGCCAAATAACTAAGTATCATTCTCCTGTGGACTTGTGGGAGCCAAGCATTCTGGAGTAGGTTCCAGGATGTTCTCTCAGTGGAGGAGGCAGAGTATGACCTGGGGAAAACTAAAAACCCTGCCTCACCCAAGAGTGTCTCTCCAGCAGTTGGTACCTGCATTATGATCATGGACTCTATGTTCTGATACTAAGTTTTGATACTTGCCACCCTCGAGTCCAGGCTGCCCCAGGCGCTGGTTCTACATCTTTCCCCAGCCTCATGTTGATCATATGTTCATCTCTGCATTCCATCTGCTCTCAGCTGACTGTAAATAACACCAAGAAGCCACCCAGCAAACCAATCCCAATAAAGGGATTAATAGCTGGCCACAAGAATAACAGCTCTAAAAAAGCACGTACCATTTTGTACCAGGAACTTTACAGAATATATTATTTCTAATCTGTATGAGAATTCCACATGGTAGGTTTTTCCTGTATATTGTTACATAAATGAGGGACTGAGGCTCAAGCATGTTATTAATTTGGGCAAGATTGCAATCTAGTACCTGGTGGAACGAGGGTCTAAACTCAGATTTGTCAGTGACTGTTGAAATATTCACCCACATATTGCCTAAAGTTAAGGCCGCATGCGGGGTGGTGTGGATACCTGAATAACAGTGTAGGTACTAAGGGAGGAGGTACTGATGTTGGGGAGGCAGGCATAGTGGCCATTGCAACTCTGTACCCAACCTTCCTACCCTGTGTTTTAAAGGAAAATTTTTATCCCTTCTGGGTAATTTTTCCACTATTCCATGTTGAAGCCAAAAGGTGACTAGTACTCTGCTATGAAGAGGTCAACATTGGGGTGCCTGGGTGGCTCAGTAGGTTAAGCATCCAACTCTTGATCTCAGCTCAGTCATGATCTCATGGTTCATGGGTTTGAGCCTCACGTTAGGTTTTTTGCTGACAGTGTGGAGCCTGCTTGGGATTCTCTCTCTCCCTTTCCCTCTGTCCCTCCCCCTACTCCCATGTGCACTCTCTATCTCTCTCTCTCTCAAATAAATAAACTTAAAAAAATCTTTTTAAAAAAGAGGTCAACAGGGGTGCCTGGGTGGTTTAGTTGGTTAAGCTTCCAACTTTGGCTCAGGTCATAATCTCATTGTTTGTGGGTTCGAGCCCTGCATCGGGCTCTGTGCTGACAGCTCAGAGCCTGGAGCCTGCTTCGGATTCTGTGTCTCCCTCTCTCTCTGTCCCTCCCCCACTCATGCTCTGTCTCTCGTGGTCTCAAAAATAAATAAACATTAAAAAAATTTTTTTAAAGAGGTCAACATGATGATAAGCAAAGGGATATGGTCACTGGGCATTCACCGGGGCAGGAGCTGTTTCCGAAAAGACATTGTCGCTGTGGGATACAGGCAAGCCGTGTGGTCCTCTGGGAATAGCAAGGAAGAGGAAAGACCCGTGGCAGTGGGGAGGGGTCTCAGATCTATCTTGGGCAAAATGTGTGCCATCCTGGGGGACTGCAGAATCTGAGTCCCACCAATTAGGTTGGGACTGCAGGTCAGGGCTTCTGTATTGGTGGTGCCAACAAGCTGTTTGGTTTACTCAACCAAGCGAGACAGTCCTAGAGATTGGATAGTAGAGCTTGGGGGTAAGTGGGGCAGGGCACAGGCATCCTTGCTGGAGTGCTTGGGTCAGATCCCAAATTGGCTGCTCATGAGGAGTGTGAGTTTGGGTAAGCCGATATACCCTGCTCACCCCTGGTTTCTTCATCTGTCAAATGCAAATAATCACTACACCAATATTTCACTAGGGTACTGTGAGGATTAAATAAGTTCACGTATGAAAATGCTTAAGACTTAATAGCCTTGCACATAGTAAATACCCAATAAATGCAAGCTGTTAGTATGATTTTGGGTTCTTCATGTAGTATGGTTCTCAACTGGAGGCAACTCTTCCCCACCTCCATAGAACATTTGGAAATATCTGGGGACAATTTTGATTGTTACAACGAGGGGAGTGAATGCCACTGGTGGCTAGTGGGTAGAGGCCTGGGATGGTGCTGACATCCTGCAATGCGCAGGACAGGTCCGTATAAAAAAAAGGATTATCAAGCTCAAAATGTTCATAGTGCTGAGGCTCATAAAAACCAAACCATGTGGCTCTCTTATTTTCACCAAGAAGTTGATGAGGTATTTGATCCAACAGGAGACTGGCCAGAGCTGGATTCAAGAGGTCGGCAGTCAGACTCTTTGGTCTGGATAAGCGGAGCTCAGCTGCACATCGTTTTGACCCAATTCTCACATTCTCCTTTCAGGGGTGCTTCATCTGCTGCTTGGATTATCAAGCAATATTTGACTGCTTTGACCCCCACACTTTTATCTTTTTTATTCCACAGAGAAGGTCACCAGCATTCTGAAAGACCCATGAATAGCACCCAGGAACAAAAGTAGGCCATGGTAGTTCCTGAGGTTCGGCAGCACCCTTTGCGTTAATGGGTCCCCTCTCACCACTGGTTTCACTCATTATACTTGCAGGGGATTTTATACAATCCTACTTGTATTACTTTTTTCAAAAGTCACTCTACCAGAAATTCGGCTCTGTTCTCCATGCATCCCATCTCCCCAGTCACTTGCCTGTTGAAATTGAAAACATTGTCCATCTCGTAGGGTCTGCTTCACACCTAACCTCCTGCAATGTCACCAATGTAATTGGAAACTGTCTCTCCCTTTCCTGAATTCCTGTCATGATCTGATCACACGCTAACCTAAAGGAAGCTGCCTGATAGTTTTTCAGAGCAAAGATTGTATCCATACAACTCCCATACAACTCCCCTGGTTTTTAAAGCTCAGGCTCAGTAGGTGCTTAAATGAAGACATAGCCGTATGGAGCCCCACAGGAATGCTCCGTCACCGCAAGCCAAGTGCAAGTCCAGCACAAGCCCACCGAGACCTGTGCCCAGGCCCACTCCTCTGCTGTGCATTTCTGTGGTACCGCATGTCTCTCCGCGAAGGCCATTTTCTCTTGGATTCCTTGGGAAAATGTCCCAGGCAGGGACGATAAAGGTCATCACTCCGGGCACGGGACTGTCCAGCTGAATTTATGTTTCTGCTCTAAAGGACCCTGGAGCTAAACTGCAAATAGGGTGGGACCCAGAAATAAGAGAAGATTGTGGTGTGAATGTCAGCGATTTAGAACGCTGGGCCCTCTGCCCCTGATGCAGCCAAAGGGCACTGCCCAGTCTCTAAAGGACCGTTGTTAACAGCCAAAGGGTGTCCTGAGAGTGTCAAAGGAAAGTTCACATTTCCATGCAAGGCCCAGAGGCCAAGGGAGAGGGCAGATGCATCTGTGGGGCTTTTGTCTGGGTGTTCTTTGTTAAAACCCACATGCGGGCCTATTTTGCTCTCGTGCATCTCTGCATGTGTTTCTGGATGGGTGAGAACGCTGGGGCAGCTGGCCCCTGCGTCGTGGTTCCGGCGACAACGAGGTGGAGGAGGAGCCGCTCAGACAGGGTTGCATTCTGCTCTCGATTCCCAACCTGGCAAAAGAAACTGCATATTCATCTCATCAAGTTAAGGGCGTTGCCACCACATTCTTCTCCCTTCCCACATGTGCAAGTCAGGAAAGAAAAGTTCTGACTGGGTTTTTCTGTAATGTCAGCTCATGCCTTAGGTGTGGCAATAACCGCTTAGTCCCTGGTACATAGGAGATATTATTTCCTAACTTTTATTACGGAAAATTCAAGCAAGTATCAAGATAGAATATACAAGAAGACTTCAGGCCTAACAAATGTACCTGTCACTCAGCCTCAACATTTGTGAACTCATGACCAGTAGTGTTTTATATGCTCCCCACTCACTTCCTCTATCCTGGCTACCTTTCATCCCTGTGACTGACTTATTCATTCCATAACTGGCAGCCTGTACTTTCTAGTCCCCTTCACCCATTTTGTCCAGCCCAAACTCCCCTTCCCTCTGGCAACCATCAGTTTGTTTTCTGTATTTATAGGTCTGATTCTGCTTTTTGTTTGTTTATTCATTTGTTTTGTTTTTTAGTGAGACATAAGTGAAATCATATGGTATGTGTCTTTCTCTAACTTATTTCATTTATCATGATACCCTCTAGATCCATCCGTAAAGGTGGCTTTTTAGTCCCTTGATGCAGTCTTAGTAGATTTCAATGACTTCCTATCTGGTATGACAAGCCGTTCCAGGCATATTGTGTTCATCTCCTTCTCTAAATCTGGAATCAATTGCCTCTTAGTGGGAAATGGTGTTTCTGGAGCTCATTCGGGACATCAGGGTGCTCTATGCTAACTGGTTGCTCATTTTTCTAGGCCTTTTTAGTAGACAGAACCAGGAAATAGTCATTTCTTAAAATGAATATATCATAAGGTCATACTGATACTTCCAATTTAGAACCAGGATCACAGCAATTCTGCTTAATGTCTTCAATCCTCCATCTCCTTTCTCCCTAAGTTGAGAATCTTAATTTTCAAAGACAATCCAGGTTTTCAAAAATCACACAATTAGGCATTTGTTCCTTACAACATACACACACACACACACACACACACACACACACACCCTTCAGAAAAATTACCAACATTGCCACCAACAATATGATTCCTGAAAAGAGTTTAAGTGGCTTTTCTTTTTGCTTTTGTAGTTCTTACTGCCCCTAGAGTATGTCCTTCTTAGGGACCTATTATCAAGCTGAAGGTTTAAAGTCCTCTGTGTGAGGTTATGCAAACTGCTTTCACATTTAGAATCATTTGTTTCATTTTTCTTTTCCAGGATTATTTTTTAATAATGTGACTTAACTAAAATATTTACATGTTCCAAAGTCAAATCTATAAAACAAAGTATATTTAAAGTAGTCTAACTTCTATTTCATATCTCCTTCACCCTATTTTCTCCTATATCATAAGGCAATCATTTATCTAAAAATGTTATGGTTTGTTCTTCTACTTTTTTTTTTAATTATGCATTCACACAGATGTACACTTCCTTTCTCAGAGGTATATACTATCCACTTTTCACGACTCTGCTTTTTTTTTTTTTTTTTTACTTACTGTAGCTTAAAGATCACTCCAGAGTGGTATGTAGAGATTTTTCTTACTCCTTTCTTATTCCTTACTTTAATAATGAGTATTTGAGTTGTTACATCTTTTTTTGGCAAAAATAATAATAGTCTTGTACTTTCATTCTTTCTTTCTTTCTGTATTTTCAACAGAAAATTTGGAATAGATTCCTAAAAATAGGATTGCTAGATATGAGTAGTTTAAAAGTTTTTTTTAACAATCTCAAACTCAAAAGAAAATTTGCAAATAAAATACAAAGAACATTTTTTTCCTGCACCATTTGAAGGTAAGTTGCCAATGTGATGCTCTATCACCAGTGAATACTTTAGTATGTTTTCCCAATAAGCAAAGATATTTGCCCGCAAAGCAACAATACAACTATTGAAATGAGGAAATTAAAATTAGCCTAATGCTACCATCTAAGCCTTGGACTCCAGTCAATCTTCAGCAATTTTTTTTAAAAGCACAAAGGTCCAGTATAGACACAGTGCACGCTGCTGTCCCCCAACTCTTAGTGTCTCATTTTGCAACAGTCCTCTCTGTCCTTACCTTTCGTGACCTCAATATGTTTGATGATGACGACAAGTCAGTTACTTTGTGGTATATTCCCCAATTTAGGTTCATAGTACTGCTAGGGGCGGTTTTTTTGTGTGTTTTTTTTAAAGATGTATTAAATTAATGTTGATCATGTTCTTCAGTAGCATCACCATTGGGGGAGATGGTGGAGCAAGATGAAGGGAGGGAAATATCTCTGGAAGAGACAGGCCTATCTCCTTTGAAAATGTGTTTATCTGACTGTACACAATGGATGAAGGCCTCTTTTAATGAAGGGTGCGGGTAGGGGAAAGAAAGCTGATTCCCCAGGAAGCTCTGCTAGATAAGAAATCTGTGACTCTGTAAACTCCTCTGCTTCTGTGTTTTTGTATGGTCCCTCCTTAGCTTCCTCCTTAGTTCCAGTACAATTATTTGCAGGGGGGGGGGGGAATCCCAGCTTTGGTTCAGTTAAACTAAAGGGGAAAGGAATTGGTCAAAAGAGCTGGTCAAGAAGGAGGGCCAGTATGATGGGTCCACCTTCTTCAGAAGTCAAACTCAGCAACTGGCTCTTAAATATAGATGGAATGAAATCATGTATGAACGGTGCCTAAAAACAGCAAGCACTGGATGGGTAGCTGCTATGCAGACAGTTAGGAGCTCCTCTTTCCTCCTATTAGGGCTCTGCTCATACCCCACTATAGGCCCTACCCTATTGGACCTGACAATGTCTCCTTCTCTATGGGCCTGGGGGTGCCTCCGGGTTGGGGACCATGAAGTCTTATCAGAGCTCAGTAAGGGGAATGGCATGTGCTGAATAGCATCATGTTACTCTGACTCTCAGCTGCTCAACCTGTTAGTTACCCTACTTAGGGGGGGCTTCCTTCAGACAGCAGGAATCTCCTCCAGAAGGAAGCTGGGTGAAGGTACAATCAATATACGGGAAGAAAGGAGAAGGACCATCTACTGATGATCCTTTCAGGTCCATCAGCCTGAGTAATTTCATTAAACTGAACTTGAGGAGAGAAGGAAGAGAGGGGAAATTGGAAGATTAGAGAATTTGTGATTGGTTTCCTTTCCTATCCAGGATGCAAGCTCTCAGGCTGGCTGCTGCTGCCAGGAGCCCCTGCATCTGGAATGCAGCCAGGCCCAGCCCTGAGACTCTACATCTGAGGGCTTGGCAAGGCATGGGGCAATTTCCCTTAACAACATTTGCAAAGCTGTGTTTTCTTTCCTTTTCTGGCAACAAACAAACAAAAAACAAAAAGGGGGAAAAAAAGGTAAAAGCTTAGTGCAATCCAAATGTTTGCCCTGCTTGCCAAAGATAGAACAGACACAATTTCCCCTTAGGACGGATGGTGGGAATTTGGGGGATGGTGTCTCTGTGTGCATTTATTTATTTATTTTTAAATGTTTATTTATTTTGAAAGAGAGACAGAGAGCATGAGACAGAGAGACAGAGGAGCAGAGAGAGAGAGGGAGAGAGAATGCTGAGCAGGCTCCCCACCATCAGCATGGAGCCCGATGTGGGGCTTGATCCCATAAATCATGAGATTCCGACCTCAGCCGAAATCAAGGTCAGGCACCCAAATGACTGAGCCACTCAGGTGCCCCTGTGTGTATATTTAATTGGGTAGATTCCCCCAAGTTGGATACAGCACCCGAAGACTGAATCCTTTTGTTACTCGATAGAAATTCCAACCCACTCATCAAAGGATAATCAAGGTCCACCTTCAAATAGCACCTTTGAGATAACCTCGAAGACTTAAAAGCCAATATTTGCTTACAAAAACTATGCATATTCTATACATTTCATACATTGGTTTTTAAAAATTCCTTGTTTCTAAAAAAAATTAAAAAGAGAAATGATGAGGGGGTGCCTGGGTGGCCTAGTCATTTGAGTGTCCAACTTCAGCTCAGGTCATGATCTCATGGTTTGTAGGTTCAAGCCCCTTGTTGGGCTCTGTGCTGAGAGATTGGAGCCTGGAACCTGTTCTGGATTCTGTGTCTCCCTCTCTCTCTCAAAAATAAATAAACATCAAAAGAATTAAAATTCCCTGTTTCTGATGAAGTACAGCTTGTGGATCACCACTCATCAGAAGGTCCCTATTTCCCTCCCCTCCCCCAGTTTTTCTAGACAAAGCATGATTTTTAAACTCTCTAATGATTGGTATTTGGCAATAGTAGGAGCTCTTAATAAGAGGGGTTTTCGCATGGTTTTTGTCTATTTGTGGATCATTTTATGAATTGGGTAAAGATAGCACAATTTGACAGTGCCACCTCTAGATATAAAAGATTTTGTTAAAACACTTGGAATTTAAAAGTTCTTTTTGCCTTGTAATGAGTCCTTTGAAAGAAAATCTGTTTGAGGCCTTATGGGTTTTCTGAGGAAACAGGCAGCTTTGAGGGGAAATGCGCTCTCTCTCCCCTGGTCCCACAAGCGCACATTTCTCAACCCAGGGCTCTCACTGGATCTCTCTGCTTCCTGATGTAGTAATCAGATATTCTGGTGGAGGAAATTTTAAAGCCTAATCGTGCTGTAGTGAGGAAGGTGGGATTTCTTTCCTTGCATGTAACTCAAGGGCACATTTTTCTCAAAAACCAGGTATTACCTTTTGGCTTCCCACAAGATGTCCAGCCCATTACTGTGAAAGAGCCCATAGTCTCTGCCCTTGGAGAGGTTACCATCCAGAGTGGAGGAGCGGCAGCCAGCCAAATAACTTACACGTGTGGTAATTGCAGTAAACTTTTATTACTGTTGTCAGTACATTTGACACATTTATTGCATTTACTGAGCCCAGTGCCTGGGGACACAAAGGCAAATACTAAAATTTATCAAATCTATGTTGTATATTACCATCACAACACTACTTTTCTTTTGGGGCGGGGTTCTCATCAAGAAAGAACAAAACACTGCCAATTGTAATATAAATGCATCTTGATTCCAGAGATGCTAAAAAGTAGAAAATCTGCATCTTAGAATGAATGAGATGCAGTGATCCCTTCCAGATTCACCTAGGAGGCAGGTCGAAATAAACACGAAGCAAGGAAAGAAGCACCATCATATTTGAACAATGTGCTAGGTTGGTCCACAGCCAGGAACCACTGATGCTAAGAGGCAAGGTAGGTAGGCTTCACAGAGGAGGTGACATTTGAACAAGGTCTTAATGAATGAATAAAGATTTGTAGGTGGAAGATAAGACATTCCAGCCTAAGGAAACTGTGTGTGGGCTTCAGATACTATGTCTCAATTTAAGGCTCACAGAAATGTGTTAGGTTTTAATATTACTTGTCTTTTACAAAGGAAGAAACAGGCTTATTATTCAGCCGGTGAGCAAGAAATATTAGCTATTAGGGCAATTGGGTGGGTCAGTCTGTTAAGCATCAGACTTGATCTCAGCTTAGGTCATGAATCCAAGCCCTACATTGGGCTCCTGCTAGACATGGAGGGAGAAAAGGAAGGAAGGAAGGAAGGAAGGAAGGAAGGAAGGAAGGAAGGGAGGGAGGGAGGGAGGGAGGGAGGGAGGAAGAGGGAGAGGAAGGGAAGGAAGGAAAGGGAGAAATAAGAAATATTAGCTATTGTTCCTATTTTGGTCTAATCGTGAGGATAGATGGGCTCTCCAATATGGTAGCAACTAGCCACATGGACTGTTGAGCCACAGGTGGTCACTTGAATTGTGCCTAGTCCACACTGAGATGTAAACCTAAAATACACCCCAGATTTTAAAGACTTAGATGCCAAAAAAGGTGTAAAGTATCTAATAATTTTATACATGTTAAAAATGACAGTATTTTGTATATATTTGGTTAATAAATATATTATTAATGTCAACTCTTCTCATGTTTTTGAAATTGGCTTTCTAAAAATTTTTTAAAATCCTATCCGTGGCTCACATTGTATTTCTGTTGGTCAGCACTGTTCTAGAGCAGTCTGTTGAAGTGGCATGGTGAGCAAAGGAGGGCAGCTGCGCCCATGTTTGCTACCTCGGCCACCAGAGTCTCTGCCTCGCGTACGGGAGCCTCGCTGGTTAGATAGCTTGCCCGGGCTCCACAACTGCGAGTGGTAGTGCAAAGGCTTTGAACCCAGGCAGCCTCCCTCTAGAGTCTGCCTTTGAGTTCCAGAAATGTGAGCTGTTGCTGACTTTGAGGGCAAGGGGGCAGGGTCAAATTATTAATGTGTTATTCCCTTCAGGAGGTACATGCATGTTACCAGAAGACCTCTGAGGAGTAGGTGGAATGCTGGGAATTTCTGGCACCAGCCTCAAGGTCTCCAGGAAACAGCTTCAGTCCTGAGCTGGGCACCTAGGGTATTCTCTGGAGGGCAGCCAGGTTTTGGCCTGTACTAGTGAGCTTCTGTCTGAAGCCTAAGTCCTGAGCAAAGATCCAAGCTCCTCCATGCCCAGGAACCCCATTTTCAAACATCACTGTTCTACCCCCCACTCCACTCCCTTCCTGCTGCACATACCCCACACATTTTGAGGTGGCCTTACCTCCATTAATGCTTTCCCTCAGCTTCCTGGCCCTTTCCTCTGTCGCCTACAAGGCTAGTTCATCCTTCAAGACCCAGCTCAAACATCACTTTCTCCACAGTCTTCCCTGACTCACCCCAGGGCTAAAGGTATCATCACTTCCTCCTCTGCTCCATGTCATAGTTATTAGTCTCCACAGCTGTGGCCCTGCTTGATGACGCACCCCACCTGGTGGTGGCAGCATCCTACATGTCCTGTCCACCCCAGCAGGGCCACGTAAGTGTCTGCACACATGCTCACTGCCCACTTGGAACGGGATGGAATCAAATCACATTCAGTCACTACAGGAGACCAGCTACAACCCCCTCGCAGTCAAACTCCCCTCTGAGACCAGTGGCTCCTGCTCTTTGCCTGTTAAAAGGCAGGACTAAAAGAGGAAACAGGAAGTAGTTATTGTTTAACCCCTGAAGTGATTGTTAGGGAAGCAAATCATACAAGAGAAAAAAGCCCCAGAAAACCTCACCAGCACGATGCAGTGATGCACACTCCAGGAGGCATGCAGGTTGGTTTAACTCACAGGCTCTTAATCCCTGAAACTCAATCCCACTCCCTCACAGGTGTCACATGCTCTGATGTCTTGGGGGTGGAGGCACAATTGGGGGCCCATTTCCATGACACCTGGAGGCTTCTATGCTTGATTTCTTGATACATTTGCTTCTCACCACAGCCTCATAGAGTAAGGTAAGTTTGGGGTTATTTCCTTTGGTCTTAAATTTTTGTCTCAAGAATCAACCACTTGTGACAACTCCCATGTCCCTTCAGTTTGATGACACCTGATGGTCAGTGCTTTGGGTTTTACCTCTAGTCCGTTCTTGTTCCTCCCCTACCACAGCCAGAAGCTGACTGCAGTGATCAGGTGCCAGGCAGTATCTTTAAGCTGGCAATAGGGCCCGCAGGACGTGCCTGTGAAGGAGCCCTGAGTCAGAGCCAGGAGCCGGGCATGCTGCCGTGTCTGTGGGACTGTCCCCCACCACTGTTTTCACAACAATGAAGTAAAACCGACTCTTATTCCATAAAGGAAAAATTTGACCCCTAACCACCAGGCACACTGTGATTCGGTCCCAGGAGCCTATCTCCTCCATCACCTGAAATATTATTTTGCATTAAAATTTCACTTATTCTCCTATGATGACTAGCCAAGATTCAGCATCTTGAAGCCAGACGATTCAACAGGACGATCTCTCAGTTTTCTTTTTAATTGTGAAGTTGTGCACTAAATTTTGGCATATGCACAGTTTAGAGAAGGAAGTCTTCCTTCTGCTCAGAAAAGCAGGGAATGTGCCTTGCAGTTGGCGTGTGAAGAGCTGTGTAGTGGCATAATGTGCGGATATTTAGCTTCTGTGGTAATGTTCTCATTCTTCTTCCTTCCTCATCTTCTCCTCTTCCTTCTCTTCCTACTGAGAAAGTTACCATGAAATCTGGGAGGGTGAAATGTCCTGAGGAACTGCATTAGCGCTCTCCTCCTGAGGGCAATAAGGCCCCATAGAGACCATCAGGGTGATCAATCTTAAGAAGTGTTGGGAAGCCCTATCTTCTGGAAACGAGGAATGCTGCGGACCTTTTGTGCTTCAAGGGTTGGAAAGGAAAAGTTGCTGGACCTGCCGGAGTGTGGTCCCTGGGGATGCCTGGGAGAATCTGATGCAGCCCTTTTGGGTGACTGGATCTGTGAGGAAAGGTCACATAAAGGGCTGAAAGTTAGCAGGAAAAGCTGCAATTCGGGGTATGTAGGCTGAGCTGAACATGAGGTTGAGGATCATTTTCCCCACACTCGTTAGTAGTCTGTATGGAGCCCTAGACCAACATCATCTGAAGGCTCTCATCGGGCATCATCCATAGCCACATGACAGTAGGTGTTCAGCAACAAATCTGCTACTGGGGTGCAGAAGTCAGGCTGACCGCTCTTTATGGATTAGGTGAGCCTTTGAGATTTTGGACAAGTTACGGGTGTGAGACACCCCCAATACAGAGATACTAAACTTTTTGTGAATCTCACAATCTGCTAAACCACAGGAATTTAAGTCTCTTGTTCTGTGTAAAAAAAAAGAAAAAGCTAAACATGGTAGTATTTGCCCCCGGGTTTGTTAGTGGTCCTATTGGTTGTCACCTCCAGAGTATGTGTACACATGAACGATTTGAAAGCAAAGAGGTTTTCACCACCAGCCCCAAGTTGAAAGCTGGTGAAGGGGCCAACCCCAGGCTTCTGGTCTTGATGGTTCTGAGACTCACTGAGTCAAATATAAAAAGTAGAAGTCACTTGATAGATATTTTGTGTTTATAATGGGAAGGGTAGAGGCACCTGGGCATCTCAGTTGCCTGAGCATCCAACTTCGGCTCAGTTCCTGATATCATGGTTCATGGGTTCAAGCTTTGCATTGGGGTCTATGCTGACAGCTTGGAGCCTGGAGCTTGGTTTGGATTCTGTGTATCCTTCTTTCTCTGTCCCTTCCCCACTAGCGCTCTGTCTCTCTCCCATTCTCTCAAAAATAAATAAACATTAAAAAAATTTTAATTAAAAAAATGAGAAGGGAAAATAATCACTCTGGGGAAGATGTGCTAAAACAAAGTAAAATGAGAGCCTAAGCATTAAGGCAGGTTTGCCCCTAGTCATTCTGCATTTAATAAATATTCCCATAATATCTATTCTTTTTTAAATGTTTGTTTTTGAGAGATGATGGGGAGGGACAGAGAGAGAGGGAAACAGAGAATCCCAAGCAAGCCCCGCTCTGTCAATGCAGAGCTTGAGCCTGGCACAGGGTTTGAACCCACAAACTGTGAGATCATGACCTGGGTCAAAATCAAGAGTCAATGCTCAACTGACTGAGCCTTGGCCATGGAGGTGCCCCCAAAGTATCTCTTTTTTGCCATGCAGTGTACTCTGTACTAGAAGATAAACTGATGAAGCAGATATTGTCCTTGCCTTCTGGTACAGAGGTAGAGAAATATGTTAATCAAACAACCACTCAAATAAGTAACAGTTGTTAGCACTAAGGATTAATTATTGTCTATTTCCAGACTGATTTATTTTCAGTTAAGAGACAGGATAGATAAGATCTATGTATCCAGCTCAAGATAGGAAAGAGTTAAGTCCTGCATGGGGAGCCTTGCTGAAGCTGTTCCAGGGGGAAGAGGGGCCCATTTATCAGTCCTTGGGCAATGGGTTGGTTCTTCCTCTACTGTCATTTCAGAGAATGTGCATTCCCTCCGGCATCCTGGCTGGCCCGGAAGGTCACTGCAGGCTCAGGGTGCCACAAATGCAGGATTGTTCACTCTCTTTGGCTGGAGAACTTGGCTAGGGACCACGCTGGCCCACAAACTCAGGTTTTCCCATTTCATTTCAAGAGCAGCCAACTTCAAGGCCTTAAAAACAGGTTTATGGTAACACTAGGAGTGATGGCAAGGGGAGCCAAAGTCAATGCCATCGACAGGCCATCCTGCCTTCAGAATAATTTCCCAATTTTGAAACAACTGCAGAGTGATTGCCAGAGTAATTCAGGGGGGAGGAAAGATGGAGGGATTTTGGCTAGCAAGGCAGTTTGTTGAAATAATATGAAATAATAAAAAGAATTTCCTAGGGATCACCAACTAGTCTATTTTTGAACAGTGCGGTTTTGGCTTCTTGTTATAATTCTAGGGCATAATGTGAATTAATTTTCTATTAATTAGCTAGTCAACTCCACAAATATTCATTGTTCTTCACTCTTTTACTAGCTATAAGGCCTTAGGTTACAATCTATCCACCTCTCCTAGCATCCAACCAATAAATATTTATTTAGTGCCTACTGCAAGTCAGACTTTGTGCTACCCTTACAGAGGGGAACCTAACCTAACCTAACTCTTAGAGTAAGGGGAGAGGAACTGGGTGCAGTAAGGGAAACTTCCCTGTAGCAAAGACAATACTTACAGTTTACCTAATCTCTTTCCATTTACTTCTTCCTCCAATACAAAGGAAAACTACATTTCCAAATACTCTTAAACATCCTTATTTGGTTGGGTCCACGTGACTAGATTCTACCTATTAGGTAGAGTAGGAAGGAGTAGAAATGATGTATGTTACTCTCAGGACTGGTTATAAAATTCCTTGTGCAATTGTCCAGGGTCTGACATTCCCTTCTGTGGTGAATCCAGATGGCATCACTATAAATTGCAAGGCATGTTGAACCCTGAGTTACCACTTGGAGCAGAGCCACAGAAGCACTGTGGTTTGGAATTTATTTGTTATAACCTAGCCTTGCCCTCCTTAACTTGTGCATGCCCTCTAAACATAATGATGTCTAAGTTTAACACTGAAAGGAAAGGAAAAATTATCTTGGCTAAGTCAGGTAACATGACCACTTTTAATTATCGTTTTTCTAGCCAGAAAAAAAAACTATATATTAAAAAATTTTTTTATAGTTTATTTATTTTTGAGACAGAAAGAGACAGAGCATGAGTAGGAGAGGGGCAGAGAGAGAGGAAGACACGGAACCTGAAACAGGCTCCAGGCTCTGAGCTGTCTGCAGAGAACCTGATGTGGGGCTCGAACCCACGAACCACAAGATTATAACCTGAGCTGAAGTTGGATACTTAACCGATTGAGCCACCCAGGTGCCCCCCAAAAAAACTATATTAAAAAGAGCCAACATACCACACAAAATATTTTGACCAAATACCAAAGTCTTGAATGAACCCCAAGTTTCAATTTGAACAACTGGGTATAGTGGTTGCATTCAGCAAACTAGAGACTGTAAAGATTTCCTGAAAAAATTCTAATTCACCCTTTAGAAAGTTTTAATATGACTGAAGAAGGTAAAAGGTTAATTGAAAGAATCACTTTGTTATCAAAAAAGTGGGCCATCCAGTCCCTGACTATTTGGAGTTTACAGTTTAATGAGGTAGAATAGAGGAGAGCAGGGAGAGAATGCCAAGTTCATTCAAATCTGGAAGTCAGCACCTAGATTTCTTTCCCTTTCCAGGAAGGCTCTTCTGATCACTTGCTTTCTCAGGGAATGCTTGGCTGACAGCTTGATATAAAGCAGTCTCCCAGTTACTCTCTACTCAACCCCCCTTTCTAATTCTCTCTGTAGTTCTCCTCACTCTCTGATAGTTCTCTTGTTTGTGAATTTTGTTTGTTTTATTATCAGCTGTCTCCAAACACTAGAATGGGGAAAAGAATATTCTCTCCAGCACAGGGTTTGACATTATCTCCAGCAGGGTGAACAGTGGCTAGCTCATAGTAGGCACTTCATACATGTTTATCAAAATAAATGAATGGTATGTGGTCAAACAGGAGTAAAAAAGCAAATGTATTATTTTGAAACAGATTTGCAAATATACTCAATGGCCAAGCTTGGGATATGTCCCAAATGAAAATGGTGAGGTGGCCATGCTTATCATTTTACACCAAAGGAAAATGGATGTCTACTGGCATCAATATCTTATCTTTTGAAATTCCATTTTCTCAAAAGACCCATAGGAACAAGTCCATTTCTGGAGAATTCCTTCTTGACAAAGTCCCAGAGGTGTGAATGGGTTTGAATTTAATGTTATCATATATGTTAAACCTCTTTTTTGCAACATGTCTTAGACAATTCAATGCCCAAGATGCAATTTTTGCTGTAGATGCCAAAAGAAGCAAAAACTCTCTTTCAAAAGAGACACGATTTCTTGAATTTAGACTTCCTCTATCTGACTTAACTGCTCTGGACCCTGAGGCCTGGGCATTTCACATTAGAATTGTCAGGAAATTGTAAGAACATGACCTAATATTGTTTTTAGACAATCAACTAAAATCACTGTTTTGAAAGTCATGTCCAATGAGTGTAAAGACTAAAAGGATGTGGCTGCAGTCCTGAAGCCAAAAGTGATAGCCAGAAAATAGGTCAAGAAAAAATTTTCAGGAGCACTAGGCAAGCATCTGCCTCTTGATCTCAGCTCAGATCATGATCTCACAGTTGGTGAAATTGAGCCCCGCATCGGGCTCTGCACTGATGGCATAGAGCCTGCTTGAGAATCTCTCTCTCTCCCTCTCTCTCTGCTACTCCCCAGCTTGTGCACACACTCTCTCCCTCTCAAAATAAATAAACTTAAAAAAAAAAACAAGAAAAAACTCTTCTCAATATTTTCCTAAAGTATAATAAAATCTGACCTTCTCTTAAAAAAACAAAATGCCAAACAAAAACTAAATGGAACTGGGCCCTCCAAGGACTAGCCTTGCTGGTTCACCAAACAAGATGGGCTCCTCAGAGAGCCACCTGAGTGGGCTCATTTCAAACCAAGCTAACCAAACAAGCACTAAAGAGGGGTCTACATAGCAATAGGTTTAGTAACAGTTAAAACGACTAACACTTACTGGGTGCTCAATGTGTGGCAAACCGTCTGTCAAGTGCTTGACACATGTCATCTCATTTAATTCCTCATGACATGCGCCAGTGAGGGAGGGGTTAGTAATTTCTGTCTATAGGCCACAAAACAGGTCAATTAACTTGCCCAAGTACAGACAGATTTTCCTGACTCATGTTCAAGGTTTTACCCATAATCTCTCCAACTCTCCAGCTTTAACATACATTGTAATTGTCATAAAAAAATGGAATATTTCAGGAGTGGCAAAAAATAATAAAAAATAAGCAAGCAAACATGGGCTATGAAAACATAGAGATATATTTCACTTGAGTCTTTTTATAATAAAAAGGATAAAAATGTGCAACTCAGGAGACAGTATTTGGTGTAGTGGAAAGAGGAAAACATGTCAACGCCTCTGTGTCTCGCCTCACTCCTGTATTAACCATTGGTCTGACTTCAGGTCCTCACTCACCTTCTCTCTGTCTCAGTTTCCAAGTCTATAAGATGGGACTAACCCATGCCCTATATTCCCCAGTTCTGAGAAGCATTCTGAAAAGCCTAACAAAGGGGAAGATTCTAATTTAGGTTATCTAAACCGTTTTGACCCATTTTAGTCTCCAGGATTTTTTTTTTCACTATCCACTACATACACAGAAAAAAAAAAAAAAGACATGTCATAATAGAATCACAACACAATCAAAATCTCATCTGCACTACAAGTAACCTGAATCATTCTTTGTGGCCTCTACTGTGCCTTTTCCCTTTAGAGGGACAGAAAGGGGAGGGTTTCATGACCTATGCTGGAGACGATCAGGAGGTGGCTTGGAAGGGGATTGGATAGCAGGTTCTCATCTCACAGCCATGGTGGGAGGCAGCTGGCATAGTGTGGTGGCCGACAGAACACCAGGAGAGTAGAGGTTGTGCCATATCCATCTACTTAAATTCCTTCAACACTTTTATTATCTGCTATATAAATTATAAAGCCTCAGGATGATATTTCTTGGGCATTTTCTGGTTGGTATAAGTCTTCAATCAACTCCATATACATTACATGCAGACAAGATGGAAAGGGGCTTCTTGGTCTGGCTGGCTGTCTCTGAGACACAGAGGTAAATCAGGGAGGTCCCAGATGGGAGATGGAGGGGCTGTGGATCAGGAAGACTGATGCCCAGAGGTGCTGAGGGACTGCAGGGCTGAACTTGAGGGTGCTCTGTGGCTGAAGGATGGGACCCAAGCGATGGCTCAAAACAACATCCTTCCTTCCTTTCTTCCACAAATGCGGATTGTGTGACACATGCCTGGGCACTGTCCTGAGCACCGGAGAAACAGCGATGAGGAGACAATCTATTATAGTTCAATTTAAGACAGACTTTTGAAGCAATCAGGCTTGGGCTTAATTAGCTGTGATGGTGGGAGGTTACTTGACTCTTTGAGCTCAGCTTCTTCAATGAGAAAGTGGGGACAACCTCACAGTTATGACTGTGAAAATTAAGTTACATTACTTAAGTGAATTATTTAGCACAGTAGTAAGAGCATCCACACAATGCTGGAAGCCCTATGAAATAGGGAGTGGGGTCTTGGATTCACTTTGAATCCTCAGTGCTTACCAGAATTATATAGAAGGTACTAAAAGAATTATCTGTTGAAAGTTTGAAGGTTACTGAGGGAATCAGATTGAAGGCCAGGAAGCAAACTAAGGTTCTAGAACAGGATTAAAAAGTCAAAATGTCAAGAACTAGAAAAAAAAAAGAAACACAATGTAAGAACTGAACATTCATAGTAACCGGTTCCTGGGGGAGACTTTCGCAGGGGGTAGTGGGTATGTGGTGGTCATGGAATAAACGGTTGTGGACGATATAGGGTCTCCTCCTCACACCAGCCCCTCAGGCTGTTAACAGGTCTCCTTGTTCCCACAAACACATGTTGACTCTCTTCTGGCAACCATAGACCTGCACTGAAATAAATAGCTCCCTTTCAGGAGTTTCTACTTGCCTTTTCACCAGACCCTCTCTTTGGATTAGAAAGTACAAACAGAAAATTAAGAGTCAACCTAATGAATATACCTTGGCATAAGTACAGGGGAAAGCATCAGGGGACCTGGCAGTTCTGAGACCGGGGGTCTTTGGAGAGTAGTAACTACCAGGTGCAAGGAATCGTCTGGAGTTTTCCTTCAGATGTCCTGGGATTTGGTTGTGAGGCATATGGGAGGCTCTGGGCCAAGAAGTGAATGAGGCATGGGCAGGATGAGGAAGGGACATCTGTGACTTTCAATTAAGAGGTAACATTTCAGGTCCTTTCAGAGCCCTGACTAAATGCATGCAAAAGAAATCAAACTCGTAGGGAACTGGACTAGATGGCATTAGAAAAGAGATACTTGTAGGTAGAAATGAATTTCATACTGGGTTTTGCAGAAGACAATCCAGGGGGATTAGTGAAAGCAGACAGAGGAGGCTGCTGGGTTGAGGGACCGGAAATGCAGAGGCAGGAAGGAACACACTGTAGGAGCAGCCTCCCTGGGAAGCCATCAAGTCAGAAAGAAATACCTCAGTCTGTTAAGGACCCACAGGGCACTCTATTACTTCCAAGGGTGAGCCCCTGGGACAGTGACTCGCCTACATCCTGCCCTCCAGATCACGATGGTCCAGCAGCACACAGTGCCCGGAGGGTCAGAGACCACCCCAAGGGTGTTACTTTGATCATTCTTGCAAAATAATACCCAGCTAATGAGTTGCCAACTGCAAACTGTTTCCATCAACTTCTCCCTCCCTGTCCCAATTCTCACCTACCCGGAGTGGCCCTGCATTGGTTTTCCAGTACTTCAGAGGGGGGTCAAGTGAAAGGCACAATCAGGGCTTCTGGGGAGAGAGGAAGGGCAGGGAAAGGGCTGCCTCGCTGCAAGACAAAGCTGGGTGAACAACTGAGTCTTTGCCTCGTTGACAAAAGAGAATGAGGGACGAGTGCCAGGCTGGCTTGAATTGACTGGAGCAAAGTAACTTTTGTCATTCATGGCCCTCTGCGTGCTATGGAATTGCTGGCAAGGCAGAGAGACAGGCATGTACTTTGCAGGCAGAAAGAGCATGAAACCATGAGACAATTTCGGGTTCAGAGGTCAAGGATGGGGTGGCCCCATGGGCCAGGGGAGCCTCAGGGAGGCAGGGACTGCCAGGGGGAAGGGCTTGGCTGCCCTTGAAGGCCCCATGGTCTACAACTCCCCCATCACCACCTGCGGGGCCATAAGGGCAGACCCCACCCATTTCTATGATCACGTGGCTCAGTATTAGCCACTCTGGGATGGACACTGAGGGAATCTGTAAGGTGTCAAGTGGAGCCAGGAGACTGCTCTGCAGGGAGGGAAGGCAGGGGATAGGGAGAGGAAATAGTGCACTCCACCCATCAGTTGGTTAACAAGGCATTACTGGGCTCAGCATAACTGAACTTTGTTCCCACTGCCTAACTAACTCATGGGCTTTGAGACATAGATAGTGGTGAGTAACTTAGCAGTAATGGAATATACTGAAGTCTTGTCCCCACAGGGACTACAAGAACCTCAAAGAGGAGGTTGGTGGCCAAAAATGAATCCATCATCAGTGTTATTGGGTAGAACAAATAAATGTGAAGTTTCTCACAACCAAGTGGTCTGGAAAAATTTGTACCAATTATACAGCACAAAACTGATGTGAACTGGGTGGCAATTGAGTACAATGTGGTGACGTGGAGAGCTCCCTAGGAAAAGTTTTGTGGGAGAGGGAGAATCGGAGTTAGGTGCTGATGGATAGGCAGGCTGTGGACAGGCAAAGGCAAGTGGGAAGGCATTCCAGGGGGGAGGGGGCAGCATAAGCAAAAGCCATGAGCTAAACATGGTGAGTTTATGGTGCTTTAGAGGGATTAGGCTGTTTGGGTTTAGTAGGTGCTCTCAAGAGCATGGGAGAGAAGAAAGCACAGGCAGTTGGAAAAAAGCTGATTGCAGGACCTCTCAGTGCCTATGAGGTTCTCAGCTGTCAGGGTCTCATGAGACTGATCCTCAGCAACTTTTGGGGTTTTGGGAGATCTTTCATCAGAATCCCAAGTACCTCAGTTGATTTTTAAATCCCCCTTACTGAACCCTATGGAAGGGAGCCAAAACAGCAGGTGCTCCACTGAGATACTAAAACTGGCACCGAGAGTAACCTGCCTGTGGGGGGAAGGAAACTGGGCTCTAAGATAGTGGGCGGGGTTTGCGGAGAAGAGAGATGACAAGAGCCTCAAGCCACTGCTGGAAAGTTGCTATAATAAGGTCCTGGGTATCTGCAGTCCTGCTGCATTTCTGGAAGAGGCATCAGGGATCCCTTTGAAAAGAGATCATCCAAGATCTGTCAAAAGGACAGGACAGAAAAATAGCAAGAATGATTGTTCTCACCACTTCAAATCAACTTTATACAGGAGAGCCTAGCCAATATGATTGAGCAAGAAAAAGACATTAAAAACTATACATAAAGATTGGTGAAGAAGCAGCAAAGCTGTGCTGTTTTAGGTGACATACTCTTAGATGTAGAAAAGCCTAAAGAGGGCGCCTGGGTGGCTCAGTCGGTTAAGCATCCGGCTTCGGCTCAGGTCAGATCTCACGGTTCGTGGGTTCGAGCCCCGTGCCCGGCTCTGTGCTGACAGCTAGCTCAGAGCCTGGAGCGTGTTTCAGATTCTGTATCTCCCTCTCTCTCTGACCCTCCCCTGCTCCAGCTGTCTCTCTCTGTCTCTCAAAAATAAATACAAAGCATTAAAAAAAAATTTAAAAAAAAAAAGAAAGAAAAGCCTAAAGAGTCCACAAAAGTCTATTTGAACTAATAAACAAGTTTAAGGGCATCTGCATGGCTCAGTTGGTTAAGCATCTGACTTCAGTTCACGATCTCATGGTTTGTGAATTCGAACCCAGCATCGGGCTCTCTGCTGTCAGCACAGAGCCTGCTTTGGATCTTCTGTTCCCCTCTCTCTCTTCTCCTCCCTCACTTGTGCTCTCTCTCTCTCAGAAACAAAAACAAAAGCAAAACATTAAAAAAATAGAACTGAAAAGAGAGTTTAATAGAATTTCAGGATCATTATTAACAAGTGACCAATGAAAAATTTTAAATTCCATTCACAATAGCAAAAAGGAATAAAATATTTAGCAATAACTTTAATAAAAAAAATTATAAGACCTGTACACTGAAAACCTCAAGTAAAGATCTAGACAAATGTAGAGATATAACATGTTCAAGAATTGAAAGACTCAATATTGTTAAGATAGCAATGGTCCTCAAATTGATCTATAGTTTCAACATAGTCCATATGAAAATCATCCTACCAGCTTTTTTGTTTTTTGTAGATTTTGACAAGCTGATCCTAAAATTTATATGAAAATGCAGAGGATCTAGAGAAATCAAAATAATTTTGAAAAAGAAAAACAAATTTGGAAGATCTATTATAAAGTTATAGTAATCAAGACAGTGTGGTATTGATCTAAAGGTAGGCATATAGATCAATGGGACAGAATAGACTCCAAAAATAAACCTTTAAGTTTACAGTCAATTGATTTTGATCTAAAGGTGTCAAACCTGAGGTGCTTAGGTGGCTCGGTCAGTTAAGCATCTGACTCTTGATCTCGGCTCAAGTCATGATCTCACACTTTGTGGGTTCAAGCCCTGCATTGGACTCTGTCCTGATAGCGCAGAGGCTGCTTGGTATTCTCTCTCTCTCTCTCTCTCTCTCTCTCTCTCTCTCTCCCTCTCTCTCCCTCTCTCTCTGCCCCTTCCCCACCTATGCACATGAACACTCTCTCTTTCGTAAAATAAATAAACTAAAAAAAAGTGTCAAAGCAATTCAATAGTCTTACCAATAAATAATACTGAAACAATTGAATATCCATAGCAAAACATAAAAATAAAAATAAAAGAACTTACACGGGGCACCTGGTGGCTCAGTCGGTCACGTGTCCGATTCTTGATTTTGGCTCAGGCCGTAATCGCATAGTCGTGAGACTGAGCCCTGTGCTGGACTCCACCCTGGAGCCTGCTTAAGGTTCTCTTTCTCCCTCTCTCTTTCTCTGTCCCTCCTCACTTGCACACTCTCTCACACTCTCTCTCAAAACAAACAAATATATCTTTGCCCCACACCAGATGCAAAAATTAACTCAAATCATAGAGCTAAATGTAAGAGTAGAACTATAAAACTTCTAAAAGAAAATAAAGGAGAATGCTTTGAAAGCATGGATTAGGCAAAGATATGACACTAAAAACATGACCCTTAAAGGAAAAATATTGATAATTGGACTTCCTCAAAATTAAAACTTTTCTTTTGGGATACTGTTGAAAAAAATGAAAAGAAAAGCCACAGAGTAGGAGAAAATATTTGCAAATCAAGAACCTGTGTTTGGAATATAGAAATAACTCTTACAACTCAATAAGAGAATTGATTTTTAAAAAATAGGCAAAAGATTTGATTGAGTAGGCACTTCACTAAAGTAGATATACGAATGGTCAAAACATATGAAAAGATGCTCAACACAGACTCCTGGGTTAAGTCGGTTAAGCAGTCGGCTTTGGCTCGGGTCATGATCTTGCAGTTTGTGAGTTCGAGGCCCACACTGGGCCCTGTGCTGACAGCTCAGAGCCTGGAGCCTGCTTCAGATTCTGTGTCTTCTTCTCTCTCTGCCCCTCCCCTGCTCCCGCTCTGTCTCTCTCTGTCTCTCAATAATAAATAAATATTAAAAAAAATTTTTTTTAAAGATGCTTAACAATAGTCACAAAAAATGCAAATTAAAACTGAAATTAACTGCCACTACTACACTGGAATGCTATGATATCATTGACAATATCAAGTATCGACCAGGATGTAGAGAAATTAGAACTTTCCTACATGGCTTATGGAAACAAAATAGTACAACTAATTTGGATTAACAATTTGGCAGTTTCTAAAATGTTAAGGGGTGCCTTGGTGGCTCAGTTGGTTAAGTGTCCAGC
The DNA here is from genome assembly GCF_006229205.1 of Suricata suricatta. NCBI lineage: Eukaryota > Metazoa > Chordata > Mammalia > Carnivora > Herpestidae > Suricata > Suricata suricatta. Next base: position 66,897,656 of record NC_043707.1, read on the forward strand.
TCTTGATTTTGGTTCAGGTCATGATCTCAGGGTTATGAGATTGAGCCCCAGGTCAGGCTCTGCACTGGGCGTGGAGACTGCTTGGGATTCTCTCTCTCCCTCTCTCTGCCCCTTCCCCATGCATGCACATACACTCTCTCTCTCAAAAATAAATAAATAAATATGACCCAGCCATTCCACTTCTAGGTATCTACCCAAAAGAAATGAAGACATATCCACACAAACACTTAAGTGCAAATTTTCATAACTAAATTATTCAGAACATGCCCCAAAGGGTAGTGGAATATACCACCCCAAAATATTCCTCTTTGGTATAAGGATTATTTTAAGAAATATCAGACACAGGAGAAGCTCTGAAAATAGCAAATTGCTCCTTTGGAAGGGAAATTTACATTTATGAAAAAAATCTCCATTTGTAACAATGTATCTGTTTCTATACCAGGAAGAGAAGGATTATTCTAGATCACAAGAGAATCTTATTAATTAATAGAGAAGGCACTGACCTAAAGCTGCATAACAAACCTTCCCCGCTTTTACTATGTTTTTCTAGTAACCTCACATAACTGGCCTCCATCCCCACACTCCTTCCCCACACACGACCTTCTTCTCTCTTTAGCTGAAAATAGTATTTCAGCTGGAAGTTTAGGCCACCTCAGGGTATGACGCAGTATTGCCTGGGTGTCTCCCATGTATACATGAGGTATACATGTTAATAAACTTCTGTTTGTCTCTTGTTAATCTTTTTATTACAGGGGTCTTAGCCAAGTAGTCAGAAAAGTAGAGGAAAAATGGTTTTTCCTTCCCTTCACCCCAAACTGGAAATAATCAAATGTCCATCAACTAGTGTGTAAATAAACAAAATCTGATTTATCCATACAAGGGGAGGAGCAACTACTCAACAATAAAAAGGAATGAGCTGCTGATACATGCAGCAACCCGGATCAACTTCAAAAACATACAGAGCAAAAAAGGACACTGAGAAGACAACGTTTTTGTATGATTTTATTTGTATGGAATTTTTAGGAAGGGCAAAGGTATAGAGACAGAAAGCAGATGAGAGAAGTGGAGGTAAAAGTAGGAATGAACTGTGTAAGAATAAGAGGGACCATTTTGGTGGGACTGAAGCATTCTAAAATGGGATTATTATGATAATTGTGATTGGACAACTGTTTACACTTACTTAATCAAGGGGCGCCTGGGTGGGCTCAGTTGGGTAAGTGTCAGACTTGATCTCAAGCTCAGGTCATGATCCCAGGGTTGTCAGACAGAGCCCTGCATTGAGCTCCCTGTTGAGTGCAGAGCCTGAGTGAGATTCTCTCTCTCTTTCTATCTCCCCCCCCGTCTCTCTCTCTCTTTCTCCCCTCTCTCTGCCTCTCTCCCTTGCTTGCTCTCTTGCTCTCTCTCTGAAGTAAAAAGAAGCAATAGTGAAAATTAAAAAAAATATAAATTTACTTAATCAAGCTGTACACATATGATGAGTGAATTTTATAGTATGTAAATTACACTTAATAAAGCTGCTGAAGGACAGGGAGGCTCCTGGAGAGGTCTTTGGGAAGAGCGTGCGTGTGTGTGTGTGTGTGTGTGTGTGTGTGTTACAGGAAGGGAGAAAACATCCACGGGAGGTAGTTATGAATTTAAGTGCAGTGGAAAAACACAGGGTTCTAGAGCCAGACCGCTGGGTCTGAATCTGGCATCTACCACTTACTACCTATATGGACTTCAGACAAATTATTTAACCTCTGTGCTTCCCTGATGTGGGGCTAATAGTATATACTAAGCTAGTTGTGAGCACTGAAGGCAATGTATGTAAAGTGCTTAGCTTAGCTCAGTACTCAGTATGAGAAATTTCTAAACCAATTACTTATACAAAAAATTCAGGGCTTTGTTTTAACTATAAAATTATGAGCTCTGTGGGTGTATCATAGCAGAATTACAAACCTCTCATTGACCTGATTTAGCAGCCTTATTAATCAGAAGCCTGGGACTGTGGTCCAAGAGCCTGGGTTTCCAGTATGGCTCTACCACAATCACACCATATGACTATAAGGGGGTTTCTTAAGCTCTCTAGGTTCCTGAGATATGTCCACTTACCAAACAGAGTTGCCAGGATGCTCCAGAAGTCAGAGCTTATTGCCAACATTAAAGTGTTCTGTGTAAGGTAATGATAGCACAGAGCACAGAGTCAGGGCTGGGGTCCAGTGTGAAAGCAACACAGTCTGGCCAAGGTCACTCACTGTGCCTATGTGCTGGGGTATGTGAACATCAGCCTAGCAGGAGGCCATGGAAATTTTCACAAACCAAAATTGGCATTTGGTGCTGAACTGGGAAGCTGTGAACACAGGATGTTGCTGAAAATGGTGCTGGGCAGGGCTGCTACCTGAGGTTTTGGCAGGCTTCACCCCCTGCCAGTTGATTGCAGAAGGATGTTGGACCATCAGGAAACAGGGATTTGAAATGATCCCACAGGAAGTGTGAATAACAACAGAGGCAACAAACAAAGCCAGCCAGGCCAGGTCTGCCAGGGGGGTGTTGGGTTGGGAGACACGTGTGTTCTCACTTTTTTCAGTACTTTGGGAACTTCTAAGGAGGAGCCCATCAGGCATTCAAAGATGGCTTTGTGACAGATTCCTCCACACCCTCTGCCCTCCTCCATTAACACCTCCTGGAGGAGCAGAGGGAAAAGTAGCAGCTTGAGGGGACAACTCATTTCTGGCCCAGGATGCTGGCAGTCCTCCATGGAACGCTTTGTAGCAGGCACCTGCTATATTTTGGGGTGCCCAGCACCACTCCCACTTTTCTTCTGGTGAGATCATATGGATTCTTTTTGGGGGGAATTTCCTCTCCCCACTACTACACTCTTGGTTGGACCATCAATACAGGTATGCTGCCCTCCACTGGCCAATGAAACTCTCCCTCTTGGACTCTGAGTTGAGCTGTTATCCATAAGAATGGAACCAAATTTGTTGGAGAGGATCTGACTCTAGGCCTTCACTCAAATTTCACTTATACCGGCCTCTGCCCCAGGTTCTTAACTCTTCTCCTACCTTGCGAGTTCCTGATATCAACCCAAGAAGTTCTTTTTTGCTTAAGTTAGCTGTGGTCCTTTTTCATTTCAAAGAACCAACATCAAACACGGCAGGGAAGGACATCCCCAGAGAGCCTGACCGTGTGGCCACAGCAAGCTACTAGATCCATCGGAGCCTCACCTTCTTCAGCAGAATGAAAATATTTCTTTGTAGAACTGTTGGGATGAAACATATTTATTCACTTATTCATTTAATATTTACTTATAACCACCATTTTCTTGACACTCTATGAGGAACGAGAACAGAGACCTTGTGAGCAGGACAGAATACAATCCCTGTCTTCATGGAGGGACACTCAAATGGGGAAAGAGCCAGTGAACTTAGGTTTACAAGTCTGATGCTGTTATTCTGTATGCTGCAAGGCACTATGGGAGCGAGTGATTAATAAGGGGATTCAAAGAATCCATTAGAGGGCCACATACGGAAGGGCCTTAATGAATATAACTTCCTTTTCCCTTTCTTTCTCCTGTTTTCTTCTTCATCATGATACCTTCACCACTGAATAATCGTTGCCATGTTCTTACAGGAGAATTAGGACACTCCAGAGAAGTCCTGATTGGACTCTGCCTATTGTGTCTGAGGCAGAAGTTGGAAGCCACTCACCCCAACAGATGGGCTTAGTGAAGCATAAATGGAGGCCAAAGTTAGGGGGCTGGGGAAGGGAATAGGAAGTCACTTACACCTTTACAATTGACTGCTTCTCAGACTAACGAGGTCTGGTACCACTAGGGACCTTTCTAGCGTAAGTCTCAAAATTCATAAATTTGTTAAAAATGATTCCTAACACGTTAGTATGAGAAAAGACCTTAGAGAACATCTAGAAAGCCTCTTCATTTGCAGAGGTGAGGCAGTCTCTTATCTGTGTCCTGTGTGTGTAACTTTCTGAGTCCTTTGGAAAGCAGTGAGACAGACTTGTTCCTTTTTGTGTGGGTAAGTCTGGTGGCTGTGCCTTCTGACAGATCATCTAGGTTAACCTCCCAAAGGGCAGGGACAAAGGGAGTGGGGCTCTGTGCTGTGTGTTGGGGAGGTTACAAAGACAGTGAGACACGGGTCCTTTAGGATTCTTTGGACACACCTGGGGAACTGAGATACACATAGTGTCATATGATCACACAAAGCAGCGATACTTGGGAACTGCCTGTTGACCATGGTCACACAGATATGCTGGTGCCATTTCCCTCGTGACATTTGTGAAGCCTATCTCGTCACTTCTGCTCGCTTCCCTCCCAAGTCTCCTACTGGGGGTGCCTTCTCCTCAGATGCCTCTATCTGTTAATAGTAATTCTATCTTCCAGTCACAAAAGCTTGAAATACTGGAGTTCATTTTTACTCTTTTCTTCCCCCTTTTACCCACATCCAGTTAGTCACTAGGTCCTGTCGATTTGATCCTTAAATTCTACCTCATCCTGTCGAAAAATACCAGAATGGCATTCCTTTCTTTTTTTAAGTTTATTTATTTATTTTGAGAGATTGAGAGTGGGGGGAGGGGCTTCAGAGAGAAGGAGAAAGAGAGAATCCCAGGCAGGCTCTGCCCTGTCAGTGTGGAGCCCTATGTAGGGCTCAATATCATGAACTGGGAGATCATGACCTGAGCTGAAACCAAGAGTTTCAATCGACTGAGCCACCCAGGTGTCCCCATAATAGCGTTCCTAATATAGAGCTTTTATATCATGCCCCTGCTCAAACTCCTTCAGGGTGCTGCAGAATTATAGAAGGAAACCCAAACCCCTTAGCTTAATGTCTGTGTTGCCTCGTGATCTAAACCAACTCCCATTTCTTCCCTCGAGTACTATTTCTCTCCTACAGGAATGTATCAACCATGGCTTTTTGTTTTTTGTTTTTTGGGGGTTTTTTTTGTTCTGTTTTTTGGGTTTTTTTTGTATTGTGATTCTTCAACATCTAGGCCTTGCTGACCCTGCAGGCACTGCCCCTTCTAGGGCCTGCTAATTCCTAGAGATAGTAAACAACTAGCCCCAGAGTTCACCTTTGAAAGGCAAACCAGGGGCAGGTGGCTTCCTCAGTAAATGATGAGACTCTTGATCTCAAGGTTGTGAGTTTGAGCCCCATATTAGGTGTGGAGTTTACTTAAAAAAAAAAAAGGCAAACCAGGGTGCCTGGGTGGCTCAGTCTGTTAAGCGTCTGACTCTTGATTTAGGCTCAGGTCATGATCTTATGGTGGTGGTACTGAGCCCAGCATCATCAACAGCCCATGCTCTCTGCCCCTCCCCTGCTCGCACTTGTGTGTATGTGTGCATGCATGTGCGTGCTCTCTCTCAAAATAAATAAATTAAATTAATAAAAAATAAAAAAGACCAGGGTGACTGGCTGACTCAGTAGAACACATGACTCTTGACTTTGCCGTCATGAGTTCAAGTCCCATGTTGGGCATAAAATTTACTTAAAAACAAAATAAACCTGAACAAAAATCCACTCCAGAGCCCACACCCCAACCACCTCCTCTATCAGTCATTCACCCTCAGGGCTACTATCCTCTGCCTGACACCCCCCAGGGCCAGCACTTAGGCCCCTGAGCCTCCCAAAGTATTCCACCTAACCAGCACTAAGCATGCTTTTCCCATCTCGCCTAATCCTTCCCATGCAAACCACACTGAGGGCGCTTGGTCATGTTTTGCCCTGATCCTTCTGCTTCCTGACCAACTGTGATGCTTCCCCCTGTGGCCCCCTTCGTGTGGGGTGCCCTTTCTCCCGGGATTATGAATATAACTCTTTTCAAGGGCAACCTTCTCCTGTCGGCCTTGCCATACCTAAGTAATAATACAGCTTATTCTTTAAAATAAGGGATCTCATGCTCCAAAAGAGCTCTCTGCTTTCTTGCACACATGTCTTTGGCTATGCTATTTGTTATTCTGAGAACAAACTCCCTCTGCTATTTCTGCATCTTGCAATTCCATCCATACTTCAGTGTATGCTCACCAGCATTGGTCTGGATCAATCATGGAATGATGAATGTGTGAGGTTCAGAGTAGGGCATGGCTTGCATTAAAACACACAGCAAATAGAAGGCAGTGTCAGGCCTCAAAGCCCAGGAGGCTTTCTTTGTGCCCTTTTCCATCATTGCATTGGCTCAGATCCTTTGAGCCTGTGCAACGACACTAACCCTAGCCTACTTGAGCACAAAAGGAATTTCCTGGAAGAATGCCAGGCAGCTTACATAATTGAAGGAGCTGAAGCCCCAGATCACAGGTGAAGTGTGAACAAGGGCAGTCCTGGGAATGAAAGTCTGAATCTTCTCTTAAGATCGCAGTCTTTAATAGGACTTAGCTCAAGCCCACTCCCTCAAAGTTTCAAACATCTGGAAGTAAAAATTTGAGGGAAACCTGCCTGGTCAAGTGTAAGCCCTGGATCAACCAGCTATGGTGGGGTGTGTTCGGGAGGGGGCAGGGTAACAACACTGATGTGATCAGCGGGGACCACTCCTGTGTATTAGGGAGACTTGAGCATATACCCCCAGCTTGAGTCTCCTGCAGCCGTCTTTCTAGTATCTTAAATACTGAATTCCCCAAATCAGACTTGGTAATGGAAGGCTTGTATGCAAACAACTCCAAAGCGACTTGAACTGTCCCACAGATAGTCACTGCATGCCTCTTCCATGTAAAACCTATGTCAGACACTGGATAGGGAAAAGGATGAGGTGGAATGTGAAAACCAATAAGACATGGCTCAAGGATAAGCTAGACATATAAATCAGTACAATGCAAGGCTCTAAAAGAGGGAGAAAGTCCTAGGAGATTTTGCAGTATGGAGAGATTCCCTAAAATTTATGTCTAGAGGAAAACCAAAAAACTAAAATTCAGATTTCCCTTCTTACTGCAACTTTATTGCATGCTGGAGAAACTATACATGATTCTACATGGAAAGGAACATGGTGTTCTTATTTCCACCTACTGCAGTCCAGCTGCCAATTCAAACATTGGTCACCCCTTCAATGTGCACTTAGGGAAGCATCAGGTTCAGGGGGCTCATGTGCCCCTGCCAAGCCCCCGCTTAGATGGACTGTATAAACATGGCGTCTGGGAAGGACAAAGGGAATTGCCAGAGGAGCCTTGCCTATATTCCTGTGAAGATTTCAGGTGTTTGTTCCATCAGGGAGACACTTTTTGAGAATCTGCAAGCACAGACAAGAATGCCCTCTCGCATCCTTGCTGGTAGGGTTCAGGATGGAGTCTTTTGCTGATAATATCGCTGGACAAGGAGAGTTTGCCACATTTCATAACTCAAGAGCTGCAGGCCCAAGGCCACGCTGTTGCAACATATTTGGATCCATCTCATGTTGTGGTGGTGAGAGAGAGAACATAAACATCTTGGTCCCACTGGGGTGATCAAAGCAACCGGGCTTTATTGAGGGCACCAGGTGCACCTCATGAGTCCTCAGGGTCAGGGAAAATCAGTTCAGGAGCTGGTGTCAGGGTGAGAAATGCCACAGCCTCTTGACTTAGCCAATCCTTTCACTTGTCTTTCGTCAGTGGCTACGGCAGGAGGCGGGAGCCCTGGGGATGCACAGGAAGCTGAAGAAGCAGGTGAGCGGGGAGCCAGAGGCAGGAGAAGGAGGTAAGTGGGAGCAGGGAGAATGGCTCAGCCCGGTTTTCACTGCTGATGTGGGGGGAGAGGGAGCAAAACAGAATCAGTGTTACCTTCAGCAGTAGACAGAAGGAGGTGATCAGTTGAGGAAGAAAATGAGCCACACAGTATTTCTGCAGGCATACTATGTGTCAGGCACTGCTGCATTTTCTTCCACTTGGAAACTTAGGAAGAGAGAAGCCTCCAGCATTTGCACTTGGAGACTTACTGAGATCAGACAACCCCTCACCCTTAAACCATACAGAGGCTTCATCTTTAGAATGTGGCTTTCTTTTAGCCAGGTGCTCAGTCTCCACCCCTGGGTCAGAGAGCTTAGAATGCTTTTGTTTGGAGGCTCACAATAAACACTCTCACACACACATGCTGGTGTAGCAGGAAAAATGCCGAGCGTACATAGTAGGCCTGCTACTGGGTCTCTTCCTCTGCTTTGCTGAGTTCCTCCAAACACGATTTGCTTCACTCTAGCCCTACTGTGTACATGTGTGTATATTAACGTTATGTATGCTCATTTTTCAACAAATATTTATTGAGACCTCACTCTATGATAGGCATTAAGGATACAGTGGTGCATAAAACAGGCACAAGTCTTGCTGTGGTGCAGTTTACAATCTAGGAAGTGGTACAGATAAGAGACTGATGACATATGCTGTAAAAGCCACATAGAGATGACTGGAGGCTACAGGCTGCTGTGGAAGTACCATCATTCCACAGCATAGGGGTGGATGGCCCACTTGTCCAAAGCACTGTTGTAGATTCTAGAGGAAGAGATAAATAAGTGGGAAGCCTGTTTGGGGAAGCAGCATTTGAACGGGATACTAATGACGAGCAGGGTCTGAGGATCAGGGAGGAGACGTATGGAGTGCCAGACTCCAAATGAGAAGTCAAGGAAGGATTCCTAAAGGTGGTGATGTCTGAGCTGAGCCCTAAGGATGAACAGGAGTTATCCGGGTGACCAAAGCTGTGGTTTAATGAAGTATTCCAGGCAAAGGAAGGAGGATACGAAAAAGCCCAGGGGAGAAATAGAAGAACATATGAGAAGTTTGTGGCGGGAAAAGGTGAGGGTGTGGTATGTGATCACTAGCCACCCCACCCGCGTTCCCCTTTGCCTGGAAAAATTGATTTAATTGTGTAAGTGCCATTATTTTTGTGGATGTTTTGTTTGTCTGTTTGTTTTCATAGCCTTACTGATACACTAGTCCAAACATGTCAGGACAGCTGATAGAAGGTGCTAGAGGAGCTCCTGCCATCTGGTGGTTAGACAGAACATCACCATGTAGAGAAAATAAGTTACTGGTGTTAGGCTCACAGCATCCCAGATTATGGCAATCTTCCATTCAATGGTTTAAAAGCCCTAATAGGAGCTTAAAAAAAAGGGAAGAAGTATGTGCAAAAATGCTCAGGCCAGGGTCCCCTGTAGTGGGGAAAATGAAAGGGGAAAAAAGAAAGGAAAGAAGGGAAATGTTTATGTACTGTGTCAATATTTACACTGAGGGAGCATGCCCTCACATTCCTCCTAATGCTAAGGTAGATATATAAACTCCATTTTACAGCTAAGCAAACTAAGGCTCACAGCACAGGGAAGAGCCAACCTTGGCTGACTCTTGTGTTATGCTGCCTCTAAATATGGTTTATTTTTATTTGCTAACAGGTAAGGGGGCATTGGTTCCCCAGTTGTTACATCTACATTTTTAACCTCAATGAAAATGCTTAAGGCCCTATTCATGCCTACTTAAAGGGCACTGGAAGACAGTCCATTTTACTCAATAAGAGATGTATCAGTTGGTTCCCAAAGCAGGAGAGCCTCAAATGTCACATTATAGTGAACATATTTTTATTTTTTTGTTTATGTTGAGAGAGAGTGAAAGAGAGAACAAGCACATACAAGAGTGAGGGGAGGGGCAGAGAGAGAGAGGACGTGGGCCTGATTCAACAACCCTGGTTCATGGCCTGAGTTGGACACTCAACCAACCAAGCCACCTAGGTGCCCCATATAGCAGACATATTTGTAAAGCTAAAAAACTAGAACACATTTCTAACAACTTCATACTACTTCCATTGACATTCTTAAAAATGCAATTTGGATGCAGAAATGTTGGAATTCACAGAACACAAGGAGTAATATTTTTGGACCTGAAGTAGAATCAGGAAAATCTGAGATGAATAGGGTCCTACATGTATGAAAATGAGCCACGATGGCACAGCATAGTCAAGTGTATGATGCTTTCCCATTAATACTTTATGCATACTTCCAAGTCCTTAAAACAAATTGATTTGTTATGGCACCTGGCACATTGTGGGAGGTAAAAACACAACTATAATAATTATGAAAATTTTGCTCACTAGCCTCTCACAAGAATGTGAAGAGTTATTACAGAGAGAATGTCCACCAGCTCTTGTCTCCACTGAGGCCAAAGCAATGGGAATGGAACAAAGTAAAAGGGAGTGGAGGGAAATGAGAACTGATGCAGCTAGGATGGGGAGTTGGGAACTCAGGAGACAGAAAACCGTATAATCCTGTGGATGTTTAAGAATACAAGGGGCGGGGCACCTGGGTGGCTCAGTTGGCTACGCATCCAGACTTTTGATTTTGGTTCAGGTCATGATCTCATGGTTTAGGAGTTTGAGCTTCATGTTGGGGTCTATGCGGACAGTGGAGAACCTGCTTGGGATTCTCTCTGCCCCTCCCCTCTTCTCTGTCTCTCTCTCTCAAAATAAAGTAAAAAAAAAATAATAACAATAATAATAAAAAAATAAAAGAGGCCGTCCTTAGGCTGAGATTATTCTGGTTGGGTTTAGAAATACCTCCTGGTGTTAGGTTCTTAGTCAGCCCCTAAGTTTTGACTGAGTACTTGACTCTCTAATGTGATAAGAAATGTGTTGGTGGTGGTGGGGTGCATGGGGGACATAAAACAGTCTCTACCTTCCAGAAATTTATAATCTGGGTATGGGAAATCAAGGAAATGATCATATGGGTTGGAGAGATGAGGGCAGGTTTTTTAGAGGGAGGACTGACTTCTGATAGCCTACTAACAACATATTTGGGATACACAGGAGAGAAAGGGGTTGTAAACTAAAAATCCAAAGGCTCCTTTAGATCTCTTCTGAACCTAAGTCCTGCAATCAAAATACTGCTTTCATTTAAATTATGGATTTGTTGAGAGGATTGGGGGTGGGCAGAGACAGTCTATTGAAAAGAGTATGTAAAAAGGAATGAGGCATTTCATTTTACATCACTCCCTATCAAGTAAATTATACCAAACTTAAAAGAATAAGCACTCTTTTGTTTGTTTTGTTTTATTTATTTTTGATAATGAGAGAGACAGAGCATGAGAGGGGGAGGGGCAGAGAGAGAAGGAGACACAGAACTGGAAGCAGGCTCCAGGCTCTGAGCTAGCTGTCAGCACAGAGCCCGATGCGGGGCTCGAACCCACGACCGTGAGATCTGACCTGAGCCGAAGCCGGAGCTTAACCGACTGAGCCACCCAGGCGCCCCAAAGAATAAGCACTCTTATTGAGAGGTTTTTGGCTTAATATCTTGCTAGGAAAGCAGATTATTAAATATAACTTAAATGTATTCACTTAATATTTATTGAATGTTTGTTCAGTAAATGCCAGGCCTGGTCATCATACTGCATAGGGACAAATAAGTAAGATGCTTTCTCAAAACACACAAAGAGATAGTAAGATGGTGGTGTTTATTTTTACACATAAGAGTAACAACGAGCTTCGATTTTATGAGTACACTTTTCATATGCCATTTATCTGTGGAGTTTCAAAATAAGAAATTAGGGGCACCTGGGTTGCTCAGTCGGTTAAGTGTCCAACTCTGTCTCAGGTCATGATCTCATGGTTCGTGGGTTCAAGCCCTGTGCTGGGCTCTGTGCTGATGGCTCACAGCCAGGAGCCTGCCTCGAATTTTATGTCTCACTCTCTCTCTCTCTCTCTCTGCCCCTCCCCCCTCTCAGAAATAAATAAACATTAAAATAAGAAATTAAAATGACAGAACACTCACAGAAACACCAGGCATTCATTTCACAAACCTTGGGGGAAAACTGTAAAGAAGCATTGCTAACATTTGTCTAAAGATTACTCATATATATGTGTATATATGTACACACACACACAGTGGGGCTGGTTTTGTTTTTAATCAGAATATTTGAGTGTAGGAAGACCAGCTACATGCCAGAAGAAATAATGAAACTTCTGGGCAAAAGAAAAGCATTAAAGTGAGTATCTAGAGAAATCTGGAGGTGGCTGGACCCCCTCCTGCTTCTTTTGCTATGGATGGAGCTAAAACACACGAGGCTACATAGCCCTACATCTGCTTCTGATCTACTGTCTCAGTCTTGTGCAAGCTGGAGTCATTTTTAGTCTTCAGAGAATCGACAGGAGAAATTTATACAAAAGATGAATACATAATTAAATATACACCTATAAAAACATCAATACAATGTAGGTAAGGGATATATACAAAAATTCTGATTAGAAATTATAAGGTGGCTCTTGCATGTTCTGATTTCTGCAACTCATTCCCCAGCTGACAGTGTTTTTTCTGTTGATTTCAGGTGTCAAAAGCCCATCCCTTGATTCATCTTGGTTTCCTACTAGAGGGAGTGACACTTGCCTTCTCTAAATCTAGAATTGGAGATGAATCTAGAAGTTGTTTATTCTGTATTTTCCTTAAGGTAGTATTAAATTTTCTGGTGCTAAATTGTTATTTTTCTCAAATGGAATCCATTTTAAGAGCTGGCATGGTGTGTTAAATTTAAAAGGGCATTTGCACATGGCATATGCCTAAATCCGGATTCTAAATCACCTGCAACTGTTTTCTAGTCTTTCTTGCCTTAGAAAAGCTATGTACACACTCCCCCAGTGAGATTTCTGCTTATTCTTTTGATTTTTTTTCCACACATTATTTTATCAAATTTTTAAAGCACTTAAAACAGTTGTCAAGGACAATTTATTCTTTTAATTCATTTTCTTCTGTTGAGAAAAATAATTTAGCAGGTCACATTAAGCTTTTGCCATCACTTTTCTGAACTTCATTTTTATAATTTTCTCACTCACCCTGCAACTGCTTTCCTAAAATAATGCCTTTTCATTTTAGATATCTAAAATAACATTATTTAGCAAATACTTGCCTTAGCACTGACCTTTGTGGTTACTTTGTTGAAAACCTTGCTGTAATTTGACACAGCATTAACTACTCCTGATTACTTATCTAGTACATGGGTGATAATACCCACCTTTCAAGAAAGGCAGACAGTTCAAACAGAATTTGACAAAATTAGGAAATGGCAACAGCAGTTCTTAGAACAGAGGGAAAAACTCTGAACGGCGAGTTGACATTTCTGCCTAGTGTTAGATAATGTTCTGTAAAGACCACAGACGGCACGCACAAACGTAGGCGGAAACAATACATCTGCAGACACTGGCAGACAGTATTACCCGCCAAATTTGGCCACAGTTTCTTAAGATAAATAGCTTCTCGGTGACGCGTAGGGCTGAAACTACATAAACAGCAGAAATTACTAAGACCTAAGCCTACATGTTTTGTGGGTTTCAAGATTTTATGCAATCAATATTCTGACATCTGTAACACCATTTTGTTCCTAAAATGCTAATGCCAGAAACATGAGATTAACATCACTTGATGACTTTTGTTCAGATTTTGAAACAAACTAAGTTTAATTCTTTGGAATAATCATTCTTGAGCCACATTTTTATTTAGGTCATTAAGACAACCGTAATCATCTCCATATAAGGAAAAGTTTCATTAAAAATGCTAGAGAGCTACAGTCTGTTTCAAAAACCAACACTTGTAGTTTGTTATATTAATAGTTCTGAATGTCTAAGGCTTATTAAATGAAAACACCCTTAACAGCTTTATCTCAATAGTGCGAGCAATAAGAATTTTAAAAAGCTGACAATGAAAAATAGCTGAATATTCTGGGAACTTCCATAATAATAGGAAATGGCATTAACTAGTTACCTTCTTAACCTTTCCCTAGAAATGACTATTTTGACCAATTAAAATCTTGTAGGGCGATATCTGCCATTATAAAATGGTGTTTAGGAGGCTGGAAAACTTGGAAGGCCATGTGTATGCAAGCTTTTTGCTAATTTCTACTGACAGGGCCCTGCACACAGAGACCAGCTTCTCCAGTGGGACTGAGACCCCCAAGAACTGATTTATAGCAGTGACCTCCCACCTCCCTTCCCTATCAACCAAGTTCTATTCTAACGTGATACTGGTAAAAAGCTGAAATTTTCTTTCTTAGATATTAAACTTTCTTAGAGAATGTCTCCTTCCATGCACTGTTGGTAGTTATATTTTTCTTCGTTAGTTTTCCTAGAATATGTTAACTTGATTGTGAATCACACCAAGAACATTTTTTTAGCTAAGTGAAGACTTCTTTCTGTTACTGAAATGACTTATTATTTTACTATTTTGTAACAAATTTCCTATAAATGAGGTCAATGAACACCTTTTCTATAAAAAAAAAAAACCTACTTCCATTTTTCATATATTTGTTGAGCCAGGTCAATTTTTGTTAAATAGGGTCTACTATTTGCTGGAGAGAGAGCATTCATTAGTCTCAAGAGGAAAATATCTCCAGTGACAAATATCATTTTAAAAAGTATTTTTTCAAATGAATAGTTTGACATAAAAAAAAGAATGTTAACTTTATTAAACATACAAATTTAACAACATTCAATTTTTGTTTTCTTTTTAAAGATTATAGTATGAGAAGAGCACATCAGTGGTAATGGCTACACATAAGCCGTACTTACCAGAGTAGGTAGACACACTGACACGAATGTACAATGTAACAAAACGTTATGTTCTGTATCCATAAGCTGTTTCTATGCTCTAGCCTTGCTAAATGGGGAACTTCTCAGCAGGTCCACTCACTCAGACTTATTTCTCACAGAGTCTTGCTAAGCTGTCACTGACAGGTATCATTTTGGAATGTAGTCATTCATAAGCCTCCACCTCTGGTCCGCTTCTACTCTGCCCACTTCATTACCTCTCTTCCCAACCAGCCCAGGACGCTAGTAATCAATCTTCTTTGAGCAAAAGCAACTTATTTATAACTGGATACAGAGATCCTGATGGCTCCATGCAGAGGAAAGAATCTCCAATAATATTCTCAAGGCTGTATTCACTTTTCCTTTTAGCAGCTACCTAATTACACCTAGGATGATGAGAAAAGGAAAAGCATTTTGGACTGTCAGTCTTCACCGTGGCCCTGCAGCTTCCCTTCAGTCAACCAGCGTATGCAGGGAGTTCCCAACTGTAAACATGTGCAGTTTTTAACAAAGCACCCAGAAACTTTGTGGAAAGCACCATGTTATTTCCAAGGTGGATGTGTTAGGTGGAGTGGAGAAGGCAGGAAAGTCAAGAGGGAAACCATTAAGAAAAACATGGCAATGCACACCAAAAAATGCTTTAACAAAATACATTTAAAAAATGGATAAATTCAATTTCAAGTGGTATTACCACTTAGTTTATTTTCTCATTAGTTTAGTGTTCATAAAAGGTGTAATATATGCCTCTAGAAGAGGAAATGATCTCCTTTACCTATAGAATGGTAAGAGCACCAACACCAGGTTGATTTTTTCTAAAAGTACACATAACTTAGTCATCAATAAAGGAAGTCTTTTGACTCATTTGCTGATCACATCCATTCATTTTAAGATTTATACCTCAAACCTCTGTGTACTAGGCTAAAACAGCTTCTTTCTTTGCATATGGCAGTGACAAGTAATTAGGAAAGCTAGAGATCTAATTCTACTTGGATACAGCTGACTCAAAGGTCATGTAATCAGCCCGGAGAACTATCCCAGGCATCTCTGTTCTTAGTCCATATTTCAGAATCTGCCAAAGAGCAAATACTAAAATTTTAAAATAAATTATTCATCCTGCCCTGGTCTCTAATCAAGAACTTAAGGCTATTATAAAAAGACTCTCTTTCACCCCATCTCACAATATACAATAGCAAACATTAAATAAAGAATGATAATCACAGGTTCATATCTTTAAAAAAAGGGTGTAACAAAGCCTCTTCAGCTGTTATTCTTGAGGCCGGATTTAGATCTAGAAGTTTATCAAGCAGGTCATAAGCTTCATCAGGTACCTCATTCCAGCCTTCTAAACTGGTAGTATCTGTATTCAAACTACCCCCACAGCCATTACTGTCTTTATACAACAAATTCCCGGGATGCTGCACTTCAGGTGTTTGTGTAAGGTGAGAAACATTATGGTCAGTCTTCTCTGAAAATGCTGGGTCATGAGCAGCCGGCCGTTGCACATCACTTGTTAATTTGAGGGTGTTAGAATGTATACCTCTGAGCTTCTCACAGAGTTTTCTCAAGTCTTGGGCTGGGATTTCTTTGCTACACAATATTGATTTGCCTAAAAAAGAAAAAATACATGTACATTATTTGAGTACATTAGAAGCCTCTCTCATGGGAAACATCCGGGTCCAACTGCGTGCTTTCTCAATATATTTACCCTGCGTAAGAGATAGGGCACCACACGCTAATATACAGCTGAAGGTCAAATCATAAAGTGGGAGGTGGTAAGTAGAAAGCAGTGGCTTACTAAGCTACGTAAGGAACTCACTTGACCGTCAACTTCTTCAGCGTCACCATATTCTTCTGTAATCTTTCATCAGCCGCAGCTCCCATCCCCTCGCCCCCTTCCTAGCTTTTACATTCCTCTGTGCGACATGGTTCTTATCTTTGCCTAGGATCCCGTGCTCTCCCACATGCTCGGGATACTCCAACTTAGATCCTCAGCTTAAGAATGACCTCTGTGAGGCGTGACACTCTGACAGAGTTGAACATTGTAAACTTGTATTAAAACCTGTGAAAATTTCTATTACTTTTGTTAGCCTTTTTCTAAATGTAGATCTGTCTCTCCTACAAGACCATGAGCTCTCTGAAGATAGAGACTATTTTATTTACTTCTGAATCCTCAAAGCCTAGACAATGTCTAGTAGATACTAGGCTCTCAATTAATGGCTGCTTGACTGGACAAAAAAGCTTTATTCAGTCTCTCAGGTCACTGTTCAAATCTCGTGTCCTTACAAATACGTGGGTCCTTGACTGACTCATTTGAAATAGCTGAGCCCTCTTCTCTCCTTTTCTTCTATTGTTCTCCATACCACTCATTTGTCTGACAGATTTGTCTTCCCCACTAGAATTTCAGTTCTGTGAGAAAAGACTCAACAATACTACCTGGGCTACATAAAGTCCCAGTAAATGTTTCTGAATGAGTTAATAAACCAGATCTTAGTGTTTAAAAATATAAATGTCTCTGAAACAATTTCCTGACAGAATTATTATTCAGATATGGCCAAAAATACGCTAAGCACACAACAGGCAAGAGTGTATTGTATTTGCCTTATATTTCCTTACTAAGTAGAAATGTGGCTCTAAATGATGGAGTAGCACAGCATACAGATTTCTGGGGTGTATGGGTTGTTAACCACCTAGCTCTGGATGATATAAAATTACTTTTCCATGTCCTGATCTAACTACTGGATGGGTGTTCTAAGGCAGGGACACAAGGGAAGAGGAGGTGGCAGACAGGGAAGAGACAAAGGAAAACAAATGACCAAAACTAAGTTTGTTGAGAACACAACGTGCCAATCCTTTTTTACTCTAAATCTCTTTTATCATTCCTATTCTCTCTACAATAGTATAGGCAGGCAGAGGAGAAGAGTCAAACAGGTTTATTAATTTATAGGCTACGCTGAAATCATAAAATAATTAACAGTATGTGTTATATTTCCCTAAGTTATACAACATGCTTAAATTTTTTCACATGATCAAAGGAGGGCTCATTATTCAGGGAAAATGATACATTTAGTCAAAAATATTTTCTTACAGACCAAATCTCAGGCATTTGTTTTAGCTCAGGGGTTTTCTTTTGAATTTGACATAACAAGTACTTGATGACAGTCCACAGGGGCCAGGCGGAGCTGAGGACAGTGAGGTACCTTATACACAGGGAAGTACAAGTACTCTCCCTGCTAATCCCAAGCAAGTCATTTCTTTGGGTCATAAAGAACACAAAGGTGACTGATGAAGTTTTGAGTCCTGTATTCAGCCCAAAGTTATAGTAAGATTTGACTGAAACAGCTGCAGAAGTCACACTAATAAACCGAGACAGATACTACATGACATTATTATTTTTCTAATACGAGATCAAGCATTACAATGATAAATCTTTAAAAGCCTAGGCCTGCAATCATGACACTTGCCCTGGAATGCTTTTGCATCACATGCTGTGCTTCCACTGTTGGTCCTCACTATAACTCACTACAGATAAGGGAAATTTAAGCTCTGCAAAAAAATGTTTTGATGTTTGTTTTCTGATAAACTTCATAAACTTCTCATGAAGTTATTCAATGACATGAAAAGTTTTCTCTATCAGTTGAGAATAAACATACTCACGTAAGCATACAGTTTCCAAGGTATCTACTGATCTCGCTTTCCACTTATGGTCATTTCCCCTTTGTATATGTATATTATTTCACCCTATTATCCTCTGATAAAAATTTTCTTTAAGTACAAGAAACTGACAAGTTGTGGATTGACTTGGCTAAAGACACACTTTTTGGTAAGCCTCCAAGCGTTCTTCATAACCAACACCAAGCTTTTCTGATGTATTAGACCACAGCAAAGGTGTCTAAGTAAGGGGCAATCATTTTTGCAATGGTTCTTAAAAGTAGTTCTTGGTTAAAATCACTTGTTTTTTCAAACTAACAAGCCTGGGTCCTTCCTATGTATCATATTCTCCTGAATCTTATTTTCCAGGAAGGAGTCGGGTGAGATAGGCATATGTATTTTTTTAAAGTTCTTTAGATAATTCTGATATGGACTGGATTAAGACCTACTGATCCTGGAGTTGGGCACAAGGCATCCCAGCTACTTATGAAGTGGGTTGCTTGAAATTTTGTCCCAAAGGGATTTGTTCTATATTGTGTGGTAGCACACTGACTCAATCACAGCCACCCACTTTGGAAAATATTAACTATAACTGTGCATAGAGAATGAACACAAGGTGAACATGTGAGTTAACGTCATTAGCCAGAACAATGCTGAGAAAATTCTCAGGTGCCCCATGAAGTACACTGCATATCCCAGTGTACTAAGTCTTAGAAGTATAAGAACTTCTCTAGTTAAGGAGATGACTTCCCACATCCAATATATGCTAAAAATAATACTCCATCAGCAAGTGTTCTGCTCATTTCTCTTCCCTGCTACCCTAACCCTAAGGAACCCAATAACCCATGTTGTATTATCTTCCCTATGGAGTCCTTATTATTCTGTCTCATAATTAACTGTTTACTTGTTAAACTAGTATCAGTTAAGGCAAGCCCAAGAACTTAATATACAACAAATAAACGAAAACATACTATTAGAAATATTTACGTAATAAAGTCAAACCATAACTATAGGGAGTTAAGATTTTATTCCTTATTCTTTTAAGATTATAAAGTCAAAATATTTAAATAGCACTTTGTGCTTGCTGAGATCAAATGATTATATAGAAGAGAAGTTGATAAATGATTTTCTTATACAATGCAATTAGTTTTCGAGCAACAGAAAAATTTTCTACTTAACATCAGAGAATTTTATGAACACAATATATTTATACAGAGAATTCCTTAATAACTTGATTTACAGGAAATAATCAAAGGCATTTCTTTTGTTCTATAATATAAAACTGCTTACCAAAAGTTTTAGCTGCTTGGATAGTTTCCCTGGATCCACGAATTGTCATAATTTGAGCCAAAGCAGTTAAATCATCACTTGCTTTATAAAATGGATACCGCCCACTAAGCAAAGAAAGGAATATGACACCTGCAGACCACATGTCAATTGCTGTAACAGAAAACAAACTTTAAAAAAAAATCCCGTATCTATAATTTTATCATCAGTAGTCAATTTACATCTATGCTACATCCATAGTTCTCGACCTCTGCTGTACAAATCCTCTTGAGCCTTAAAAAAATTCTGATCCAATCTGGGCCAATCTCTAAGGCCCAATCCCTTAGAGATTCTGATTTAATTGTGGAGTACGGCTCAGGCATCAAAATTTTTTAAGTTCTTCAGATGCTTAGAGTGTATGTAATACCAGGATTGAGAAACCCTCGTCTAACATCCTTCATACAATATACAATGTTTTCTTTCTTGAGCAACACATTGGTAAGTTTAAAAGGATATTTCATCATTACAAAACACTAAGTAGATATGTACTTTGTAAGATCAAAAGAAATCCAAAAATAGCTATGTGGAAAAATCTGGATGTTCCTTAAGAGTTAGGCACCACAGTGAAAGTGGCTTATTTTAGAGAAAAGTATTGAACATTAGAACCTTTTTTTTTCAGCCAAGTGCTTATCCTAAGTTCTGCCACAGAAATTTTAATCTCTAGAATTCTGACAGTTAACATTAAGACTCGCATAGGCTGTTAAAAAAATAATTTTTCTTTTAGGGACATCTCTCCTAACTGTTGACCTCCCAGTATCACCAAGTTATTTGCTCTCCATTCCCTTGGCCAGTGTATCACCTGCCTTTCTTTGTTCCCTCTGTAGCTTTGCCTGTTCCTGCAACATTTTCCCCACCTTTTAAGGCTTAGGTTCCCCAGAGTTCCAACCTCTTCCCCAGTATATTCTGACTGACCCGTCTACTTCACAGCTTCAACCATCTTTTATATACTAATGACATTCAACTGTATTTCCAGCCCAGACTTCCCTAAGCTTGACTTTCATTCTGTTGGAAATCTCTATCTAGGTGTCCACCAATATCTCAAGCCAATTATGTCTCAATCCACCTTATCTTTCCCTGTAAACCAGTTACTTCTTTATTCTCCCCCTTGGTTACTAATACTCATTCAAGTCCCCTAAGGTAGAAATCTGATTAACATCCTGGGTGCCTTCTCCTTCACCACCCCACACCCAAATCCCACATCTAGTTATCCAACAAGTTCTGCCTTTCCCAACCTTTGTCTTTCTTTTCATTCCTATTACTAGTCCCCTCATTCAGGCTTTCATCATTTCTCACCTGGACCATAGCAGGCCATCACTCTCCAAAACCTAGCCTGTCTGCACACCTGCCAGAATGATCCAGTTATAACATAATTATTACCAGGGCATCTGGGTGGCTCAGTCGGTTAAGCATCTGACTCTTGATATCAGCTCAGGTAGGTCATGATCTTGCAGTTTGTGGGATCAAGCCCCACGTCAGGCTGAGCTGACAGCATGGAGCCTGCTTGGGATTCTCTTTCCCCTTCACTGCCCCTCCCTTGCTTGTGTGCATGCACACACACACTCTCTCTCTCAAAAATAGGTAAACAAGGGCTGCCTGGGTGGCTCCGTTGGTTAAGTGTCTGACTGGCTCAGGTAAGGATCTCACAGTTTGTGGGTTCAAGCCCCACAATGGGCTCTGTCCTGACAGCTCAGAGTCTGGAGCCTGCTTCTAATTCTGTGTCTCCCCCTCTTTCTGCCCCTCCTCCCACTTGTGCACTCTCTCAAAAATAAATGAACATTAAGAAAAAAATAAATAAACTTAAAAAACATAATTATTACCATCTCCTTCCCTTGAATAACTTCCCAACAACTATAGTATACAGTCCAAGCTGTTTAACGTGTGATCTGACTTGCCTACCTATGATCAGGTTTATTTCTCACCGTTCCTTCACGTCCATCTTACATTCTAGGAACACTAAACTTATTGTGTCCTATTGACTAGACTATGCTGTTTCTTGAGATCCTCTGCTCATGCATCACTGCCAACCATCTACTCCAATTTCTCTTCTCAGTGGTTCTCTCTTCCATATTCCCTTCAGATAGGAATAGTTAGATATCCCTAAATACCTCATATAGAGATTTATAGCCATGTTCAACAGGTTATAATTATTTGAGAGTATAAGCAGATAACTTCTTTTTTTTTGGTATCAGTAGCAAGTACAGAATACACACAATGGATGAATGTGTTCCTTTAAAGTCCATAATCCAGGGGAATGGCAGGATTCATTTATTCAGTAAGATTTTCCCTGGGAACTGGCTTCATGACAACTTTGGCAGATTACAGACTTTTTTTTCCTTTTTCAAAACTTTTTAATTCTACTGTATTATTTTCACAATAACCAAAAATAATTTTATTTATTTTCTTTTTTTTTTAATTTTTTTAATGTTTTATTTATTTTTGATACAGAGAGAGACAGAGCATGAGAGGCGGAGGGGTAGAAGAGAAGGAGACACAGAACCGGAAGCAGGCTCCAGGCTCTGAGCTAGCTGTCAGCACAGAGCCTGACGCGGGGCTCGAACCCACGAACGTGAGATCTGACCTGAGCCGAAGTCGGAGGCTTAACCGACTAAGCCACCCAGGCGCCCCCAAAAATAATTTTAATCAAATACAAAATTTTATGTGCAGCACAGAAGACTTTTGGGGGTACTGGGCAAACAGATAAAATGCTGTGAGTCTAAGTTAGCAAAGACTACTAAAGGCAATTTTTCTTCCACAAGCATGATGTTAACAAAACTCCTGTAAATAGATAAGCAAGATGCAATCTACAGGAAAAAGTCTATTACAAGACAAATACAAAAACAAACAAAAAACACTAGGAGTAAAAATTTTCATTAATAGCATTATCTCAAAAATGGGACTGCCACACTGTTAGAACCACTTATATAACTTATTAAAGCAGAAAAACTCTTAATGTTAGTAAAACATAGAGGTCATAAAATAAAATATACCTGGGATAACCAATTTTAATTGGGTTCTGTATTTCTAGTGCAACATACCTGTGGTTTGATTGGGACACTTTGTCAACACCTCTGGTGCTCGGAATCCTGGTGTACCTGCCCTAGGGGCAGCCTGTTGTCGCCTTAGGACGATGAAATAAGAGTTTTCTATTATGTTGAAGTGTGATTATTTAAGACCAAAAAGTAACATTTATCTATTTCACAACAAATTCTGCCTTCCTATCTAAATAAATAAAAGTTATTTATAAAGCAAATGACAATCTAGTGTGATGAAAATCCTGGATTTTGCTTCTTACGGGCTCCTCCTCCCTCCCCTCAAGTTACCAGGCCTCATTCCAGAAAATTTCTAAGGTAACTTTTAGGTGTAAAAAGAGGTAGTAGATGATAAGAACCATAACAGAAAAAACAAAATATAACAGAATTGAAATGCAAGAGAACTCAGAGGTATAAAATATCATTTCTGTTTAGAGTGATATTAGAAAATTAATTTCTGATATATTTATTCACTTATATACTTAAGTTAATCAAGAAAGGCTCAAGAAAGCTCATGCAAAGTTTTGAAAGGGAGGGATTTATGGGACTCAGAGTAGGAGGCAGGAGTGAGAGAAACTCTATTATTTGGTTCTGATTATTCTACACAGGCAGGAATAAGGTAACAAAAGATTAAATCAGCAAGTAAAGTGTGTGATTCTAAGGTTCCAAAGGAGCTATCCCTGTCCCCCAAAATTACCTGCATACAAAAGCAAATGTGTTTTCCAGTGAGCAATTCATGTCAGATGAACACTGTATGACAATAGTTATCAGGTGTTCATCATGGTACCTCTCCATATTAGTGTCTGTGTAGTTCCCTTCCTTGCACTAAATCAACTGCCCACCAGACCGATGCAACTTCTAATCTTGTCTAGTAGCACGCTGATGATTTTGTAGCAGCATTAAAACACATTACCTTGAAAGGCAAATGCTGCAAACTTTATCTGTTGCATAGCAGTCACAGGTCAGGCTAGCTGGGCAAGAACTGGCAGTTTTCCTCATTACACCACCAGTCATAACTTTTGTAGGAATAGCCTTCTTTTTTGGTGCTAACTTTCTAGACAGTACATCCACAGTCTTTGACTGCTTCATAAGCTGTAAAAGAAAAGTCACATTTCCTATTTTGGTGATATTTAACCTTATGCCTTCAAATGCTAGCACGGCAAAATGTAACAGGAGAAACATAACTTTTAAAACTGCTGAATGTGCTGTTTGATTATAAGCTAACAACTGTCTATTAAAATATTTAAAATCTTTTTAGTTTTTTCCTGTGGAATAAATGTATTAAAATTTACTAATCATCTTCAATTGGTAAATATTTGACTTAAACTTTATTAGAGCTTTTCCTGATATATTATAAAAGTATAATATAGTTACATTCTAGTGTCTAACTCCATTTCAGAACTGTAATCTGCACAATTACATTGGCTAAAATCAGTTTTAATTTGTTGCTCATGCTATCTAGCTGTTATAGGATATCATAAGTCACTTTAAAACCATTTAACATTGATGACAATTTTGTGAACTTTATAAACATCTTTACGCTGCGTCAGAAATGTGTTAGTTATTAGAAGCTCACCTCCTAGCCAATGAGAGAAAAGGCCTTAATGTTCTAAATGTTCCTTTAGAAAACAGCAACTCAGCTAACCAAAAATGAAAAATTCCACCAGAAAAGTTGAGGAAAAAACCGGAGAAAATAAAAGTGTTGACAAGATGCTCAATGCCACAGCAAAACTCTACTTTTAAAAACGGAGTAATGATAAACGCTAGCCTACCAGTCCCTGAATTCTCCTCAGTGTACTGACTGATGATTGCACTATTAAGCTACATTACTTACTTTCACTGCAGGGCTCTCATGTGAAATGGAGCTGTGTGTATTGAAATTTCTTTCTCCAAAAACAGAGCGCTGGACAGAAAGGCCTACAGATCCCTCCTACAATACCAACAAAAACAAGGAAAATAAGGATTACATCTGTAACACTTTCTGCCAGCTGTACTCTGCCAGTTTTGAAAGAGTTAAGTGACATGAAACAAAAACAGCTGCATCCAAGTCATTCTCAGGCACCAAAACACTTCTGTGAAAGGAGAAAATAGTCTAGACAGAACTCTTAACACCCATATAACTGTTATCATAATCCACAAATATAGATCACTAAAAAATTTAAAAACCACCTGCATGGATGTTATATTTTGCTGTGCAGCTAAAATGGAGATAGACACTTCAAAGTTCTTCCCCTATAACTAAGGTTTTCTTTAAAAAAGGATGAGTAATCTGAACTTTATAACATGCAGGGAAAAATTATTTTGTTTTTGTTACATAATGTAACATTATAGACATAAATCTACCATGTAATTTCAGTTTTGAAATGATAAAACGATCTATTATAAATCTTAGTGGAAATCTAATCAATTGAATATGTAACAAATGTAAAAAAAAATGTTTTTAATTACGAGTATTATCCTGGTATTACATCTCCCTCTGTTGGATAAAGAAGTACATTTCTAAAACCGTACTAATACTTAAATAAAAGAGGTAGAACCTTTCCATCCTTTCCTTGTTTAGTCTGACTCTGTGCATTTGTGTAGGGCCTCTTCACGGTCTTCACGGTAGGCTGCTGATCCAGCTCCTGAGGTGCTGCTGAGCCACTCAGGGAAATCTTGTTTCCTGTGATTACATGGGATTTATTTTGTGAACAACTCTCCTGTTGAGCTTCAGAATGGACAAGTTTGAGAAGCTCTATTTTGGTATCATGGGTTCCCTGGGCCAAACCAAAGTCTACCAAGGCATACCTAAGAAACAAAAGCAAGCATTTTTACTTCTTTGTAACAACTAAAGTTTAGTAACATCATAAAATGCTCTAATCATATTTACACAAAAAGTATAATTCTTTTGAGGGGATCAATTAAGAACTCATAACATTCTTGGGGTGCCTGGGTGGCTCAGTCGGTTTAGTGTCCTACTCTTTATTTAGGCTCAGGTCATGATCTCCTGGTTCATGAGTTAAAGCCCTGCATCGGGCTCTGTGCTGTCCACAGGGAGCCGCTTGGGATTCTCTTTCCCTCGCTCTCTGCCCCTCCCCCCCCTCAATAAATACATATTTTAAAAAATGTATAACATTCTTGAAAAAAGACAAGAAAAATAAGTTTATAGCCAATGGAAATGATTTAAAAGCGAACTAGGCTTGAAAATTAAGGAATGGTACACCACATACACACACAAATTCTTTGTCCCTTCTCTCCAGTGGCCTGTGCCGACATAACAGACAAGAACTGCAAGATATAAGCCCAATCCTTTGTTCTCTTATGATGGTTAAGATAGCGTCACAGTAGATACTTTTTAATTAACAAGTTTAAAGGAAAAATTAATTAAAATCATGGGTTTAGGGGTGCCTGGGTGGCTCAGGTTGGTTAAGCGCCTGCCTCCTGACTTTGCCTCAGGTCATAATCTCATGGTTTGTGGGTTTGAGCCCCACATCAGGCTCCATTCCACTTGGGATTCTCTCTCTCCCCCTCTCCTCTCTGCCCCTCCACCACTCTTGCTCTCTCTCTCAAAAAATAAACTTAAGAGAGAAAAAAAAAAAGTAAAGTCATAGGTTTAAAAGTTCATTTAATTAAAGAAAATTAAAAAGAAAAGTCAGAAGTGTAAAATCCAAGAAAAGATTAGTTATAGTTCTATACCTCCTACAACTCTTGGTAGGGTCTACTGTAATAAACAGTATTTAAGCTACATTTTCAACTTTACAATGCCTCTATCAGGATAAAAAACATATGTATATAAACATATACAATATAAACATACATAAAAACAGAACTTCAGTGTTGAAACAGGAAATTGGCTATCTTGTGGTCTAACCCCCTCATGAAGTCCAGAAATAAGAGACATGTCAAAGTCAAAAAGGCCTAGACCCTTTTTAAGTTTATTTTAGCTAAGTGTTATTTCCACAGAACCATGGTGCAGCTAACAATGTATACTGCTTTACTAATATAATTTTACCTTTTGTTTCACTGTATTTCCATTCCCCAACCACAATGAAAATTAGAAACATAAAAAAATCTGTGCATGGCCATTACAGTATGTTCTGTATCTCAGAGCTGAACCCCATAGCACAAATTCATTCAGATGTAAATATTTTCTAGTAACTTTTCATACTTACTTTTTTAGGCGCCTATTATATAAAAAATTGCTGGGTTTAACATCACGGTGAACAATACCAAACTGATGAATGCGTTTCAGAGCTCTGAACAGATTAAACATATATTCCCGTACTTCTTGAAAGGAAAGAGAATTCAAAATGTCCTAAAATAAAGATATAAATAAGATCATAAAATTGCTTTCAATTAAACATTTAGCCAATAAATATTCAGTAAGTATTAAAACCTACCAAAAAGGACTCATGCTCCAGATATGGCATAGCAATAACCACATGGTCATTTTTCCTAAAGCAGTATTTAACTCCCATGACATTGTCTTGCCCCCTAGTGGAAAAATGCATAATGAACTTTAAAAGAAAGGTCAAATGAAATGAAACCTTATGCTCAGTTTCTTTAAAAATGCAGTTTTAGCTAGGCATAAATGCTAGAAAACTACTTAAAACCACGATCTTGTAGGATAGTATACATATTTAACTGACTTGTACAAGTGTTTTTAAAAAACAAAAATAGCACCACTTATGAGGTTACTATAATTCAAACATGAGATAATTATAGTTTTAATTGGGGAAGTGACAGAATGAGAAGGACAAGATGAAAAACAAGAATGAATTAAAAAGTTTTTGTAACAGATAAAATGGCAATAGTAATAAATAAGTTAATTAAAAAATAATAGCTAACAGTTATTGAGCAGTCACTATATTTGCCAAGCTTTGATCTAAGTAAGCACATTACATCTATTAACGAATTCACTTAATCCTCACAACAGCCCTATGAGGATAGTGCTATTATTTCCTCCCCCCGCTTTGTTTTTTTTTTTTTTTTTTTTTTACAAATAAGGAAATTAAGGCACAGAGAGGTTGAGGAACTTCCCCTCAAAGTCACTAAACTAGTAAGTCATGGAGCCATGATCTGAATCCAGACAGTTTGCTCTAGATCTTACGCTCGTAACTGCTATGCTATATTGCATCATAAAAGATGAGGAGAATAAGGTTCATTTCCATGGTTTTGAGTCAGTAGAACAACATGGATATCAACCAAAAATGTGGGAGAAATCAGGAAACGAAGCATCAAAAACCAAGAACTCATTTTGATAAAAAGTTCTAGATACAGAACTAAATGTTATGTGAGAAGTGAGAAGTCAGTGCTTGTGGAGAAGTAATACCTAAAGTTGCGAAAATGACTATAGAGGAGCAAATGAACCTTGGGAAATTGCCAAGTTGGAGGGCAAAATAAGGAAGAAGGGGCAGGAAACTCCAAAAGCGATGTTACCCAGATGAGGAGTTCTAAAGAAAATAGTAATCCGTATGGAAGTCCTAGAGAATAAGAACTGAGGGAAGGCTTTTAGTTTGGCAAAGAGGAATTAACTGGTAAATTTTCAGAGAACAATGTAAGTGGAAAGGAAGAGTCTAAATAAGACTTAAGGAGGGAAAAATAGGATACACTGGAAGCAGAACATACAATCTGCCTAAAATATCTGGCAAAGAAAAGAAGAAAAACCAGTGTGGGAACCAAAAAAGGGAGCAAGATCAGATAAAGACTTTTTTTTTTAGCATGCACTTTTTTTTGAAGTACATGGAAAGGAAAAGTGGTAGAGAAAAATATTTAAAACATGGAAAAAGGAACAATTTTATTCAAAGGAGTAGAACATATGTAATTATGCCTTACAGAGGCCTTCTCATCCTTCTGTCCTCTCTAATAAACACAGGGGTGAAACAAAGAAATAGCCTCATCCATTCATTCACTATTTAGCGGGCATGGTTATTTGGCAGTATGTTAGATATCAGGGATGGGAAGGTAAATTAAACTTAACATGATTTCTGCCCTCATAGAGTTTACTATCTAATGAACAATAACATAATAAGACAATAAATGACATTATGAGGGTTTTGAAAGAGATCAAAAGGTGGCATGACAACAGGTGAATCTGGTTTAATTCAGAAGCCATCTCTGAGGCTTGTTCAGATCAGAAAAATTAGCATGCAAAAACTGGGAGAGGAATTACTGCCTAGGGAACAATATGAATAGTGACCCTGAAATGGGAAAGCTCCAGACAAATCTGAAGAACTAAAGAAACTAGAGCACAGAGAGGGAGGTAGGAAGGAAGAGTGCATGAGATAAGGTTGGATTTTTTTTTTCCAAAGGACACTGGGAAACCACTGAAGGATTTTAAGAGCTGGAACTAACAGTATACAATTTATATTACCTACATATAAATTTTTATATTTCAAAGATTACTCTGGCTATTCTTTGACCATGGGGTTCAGGGGGGAAGAGAAGAAGCAGGCTATTGTAGAAATCTAGGTTTGGTCTGAGGTAGTGGTTGAGAAAACAGAAAGACGTGGATGGGTTTGTAGATATATTTTGGAGGTAAAATGGCCAGGACTTGATGATGGACGCTGAGATGAGCAGATGAAAACAGGCTGTTGTAACAGGGGTTTTTGTGGGGGTTTTATGGGCAAAGGAGTATTCAAATTTAATTCTCAGTATATTAGGTTTAAATATTTATTAGGCACTCAAGTAGAAATGTCCAATCAGTAGGTGAGTATATAAAAATCTACAGGTAAGAGGTCTGAGGTAAGATGTATACTTATGGGAGTCACTATCATACACTTAAAGTCACACGGAAATACAGGATACTACCCAGGGAAGTGTCCAGAGCAAGAAAGCCTAGAATAAGGCACCAAAAAACTCCCAACATTTAGATGTCAGGTAAAAGAGGAAAAACTGTCAAAAGATATTGAAAATGAAAGGTCAAATAAAGCAGGAAGAAAACAAGGAGTATGTGGCAGTACAGAAGTCAAAAGGCATTGGTTCAAATCAATTATGTTAAACTCTGCCTAGACTCATATGAAGGGAAAAAGAAACTGGCAAGATGGAAGTCACGGTGGACTCTTATCGAAGTAGTTTCAGTTCAGCAAAGAGGAAAGTGGACACACAGTGAGAGCAGTGAAGGTATGGAAGTGAAAACAGTATGTATGGATCATTTCTGAGAAGTCTGGCTTGGAAGAGCAGTAAAGAAATGACACAACAGGTGGAAGAGGGATGGCAGTAGAGGGGGTAAGAAATACTAGATCGTGTACGTTTGTTGATAGGAATGACCTAGAAGAGAGAGACCAAGGAGAAAGACATGCCAGATGATTCTGCTGTTCAAAATAAAGTATGAGATGGGGCTGTCGATAGCTGGGGAGACGTGAAACAGGATATTAAAAAATATCTAGACCACCGTTTGATTTGGCAGGAAGATTAGAAAAAGACGTGGTAAGAGAAAAAGAAGTCAAGCTGAGCCTCAAGGATAATCTACTCCAAAAATATAAATTGAATTAATCATTCCAACAGTAGAGGGGGAAAATAGCTACCCAATTGCAGACACCTGCTTGAAAAATATGTTGAATTCATGGACAATCTAACCATCCCTGTTAGATATCCACTTAAAAATCTTAATATACAGCCAGTTCAATTAAAGATAATGCCTACCCAGCCACTGTTAGGCACTGAAGTTCAGCTGCAATTCTTATAGGATGACTTGTTGGAATTAAGTGTTTCAGAGCTATTTTCTCTTCAGGTCCTACTTGTAACTGTGCTGTGGCCAAATAAACAGAGCTAAAAGTACCTGTAAAACAATATATTCAATTTTTCAACATTTGGTTTTTAAAAATGTTAATGAAACAATGCTAAAATCGATCCTATGACTATTTGGAACCCATAAAATTATCCTAATCTATCATTAATATATTTAAAGATAATTATACATAAAAGAGCAAAAACATCTATAAATATGGCTTTCAATTTTTCATAAGTTCTTAACTGTCTTCAATTCTTTAAAGGATGTATTGATTTACCAAAGCTCTACGGGAAATCTGTTTGTCTGGGTTAGCAAAAAAATATTTCCATGGTCACAATCTTTTCTAGTATTTTTCTATAGTACTGTCATTTGAAATTACTTCCTTTAGACTTGGATACAGGCCTGTTACAAGCAGTTAATAGTTGTTAATAGTCTTGGGCGGGGGGTAAAAAAAA
This sequence comes from Suricata suricatta, assembly GCF_006229205.1. Taxonomy (NCBI): domain Eukaryota; kingdom Metazoa; phylum Chordata; class Mammalia; order Carnivora; family Herpestidae; genus Suricata; species Suricata suricatta. The sequence continues at coordinate 66,928,323 of NC_043707.1, forward strand.
GACCCCTATAAAACCATCTGGGCTTTTAAATTTAGCATTAAACTAAATAAAGTTGGTGGTCAGTTAAATTTGAGAAATACTGAGTTAAAACAAATTTCTTTACTACAAAATTTTCCAGCGCTCTAATGTTTTTAAGTATATCACAGATAAACAAAAGGGAGCTGTACAAACTGCATTTTACACATTTATTTAGACTTAGAACACCCATCCCGCCTCCCCTCTCCAGGAATAGCTATTAATTTGTTAGGAGGACACCAGTGTTTTCCAGAATAAAATTTCTGAACACTAAGTCAGTGTTCAAAGAAGGTAAAGATGTAAAGATCTGCTTCTTATATCCCAAATCATCTCACCTTCTAATTTTTCTGCCTAATGACCAAGGCTTTTCTTGTCTGACACTTTTTATTGTGAAAAGCAAACAATAAAGTAAGTGGGAGCTTTTTTGTTTTTAACTATTTAGGCATTTCCTAATATAGCCACCAAAGCCTTCTATTATCTTTTACCTTCTCATTCACTTCACATCTGATAAATTCACCCTTCATTCAGTCAACAAGACTGCCAGTCTCTCTCAATGACAGTTATGTCAATACTGACATCTTATAAATATTGTTACACTTTATTTCCATCATGTTGCCACCTTATATTTCTATGTTTCAACATACATTCTATCTAACTATAATGGAGAAAGAAAAATGAGAGGAACTTTCCTTGATCAAATTCCCCCAAATGAATCTTAAATTTTTCATTTTAATAAGCATCTTTATAATACATTAGAATATCAACACTTTAAATGATATAACAGAATAAAGATTAAAATAAGACTATTCATTTTACTGTAAATATTTATTCTTTCATTCTTTCCAGGGGAAAAAAGAAAACCTGATGTCATAATTAGTAATATGACCATGGTCTTATTTTTAAAAAGGATATATACTTTTCAAAAGGAAATAGTAATGAAAATCAAGATTATATAAAGGAAAACATAAGAGGAAAAAATCTTGTGAATAAATAAATCTCTAAGTTACCTTCTCCAATTTTGTCCTTAATCTTAAACAGATTACCAAGCTGTGGTACAGCTTCATAAAGCTTCTCAATATCTTTTTTAACACCTATCAAAGAAAAAAATTTATAGTTATATTAATGAAAGTATATTTTATGCTTTAAGTTAAAAAACCTCAATAAAACAAACTCTAAAGCGTGATTTAAAAATAGCTACAATAAACCTTAAAATCATGATAAAAATAATTAAAACCCTGTTAAGTTGCTGTAACACACACTTCTTGAACAAACAGATAAAACTGGTAAGTCTCAGAAGCACACACACATCAAATTTCTATTACTCGGAATTACACTAACAGATAAATTGTCACTGCATAGAGTACAACACAATAAAGAAGCTAAGTTTAAAAAATAACTAAACAATTTGTGCCGTGATCACTAGATGGCATGACAAAGACACAATGTAATCTTCTTGAAAACTATTTCTTTCCCCCAAAGATAAAAAATCTTATAAGGAAAGTTTTATATATTGAGTATTCACAGTGTATCCGTAGAGAGAAATTCTACCAAAGCTCTCAGGAATGTTAAAAACATTTTTAAAAAAAGAACAATCCCAATTATCAATAGTATCCTTTATCCTTGAGACCAGGTAAGATAAAATTGCTACTTTAAGATAAATATAAGCTCTTTATAAAAATACACATGGTTAAAATTAGAAAAGGCAGTAATAGCGAATGTAATAAACTACTGGATATAAAACTATGTACTTAAGAGTCATTGGATTTTATTACAACATCTAAGCCAAACATCAGCTACTTTTTAAGTTATAATAGTAATAATCTAAATAGTGTATATAATGGTTTAAGACATTTTCAAACCACTTTCACATACATTATCTTTTCAGATTTTCAGAATAGCACTGGGATACTGGCAAAAACAGGAATTATCCTGATTTTCAGATAAGAAAACCCTATTCAGGAAAGTGAAATTATTTGTCCTTTTAGCAAACATGTGGTTTTTTTTTTATGTTTATTTATTTACTTATTTTTTGGAGAGAGAGATCGCGCAAGCAGGGGAGGGTCAGAGAGAGAAGGAGATACAGAATCTGAAACAGGCTCCAGGCCCTGAGCTAGCTATCAGCACAGAGCCTGATGCGGGGATTGAACCCACGAATCGCAAGATCGGGCTCAATGTTGACACTGTGGAGCCTGCTTGGGATTCTCTCTCTCCCTCTCTCTCTGCCGTTCCCCCAGTCATTCTCTCAAATAAATAAAAATTTTTATAATGCTCAGCAATGCATATGTTAAAAAAATTAACAAATTTGGTGCAACCTCTGTTCTCTAGGAGCTTAGTTTGGTGGAAAAGTCGAACATGAAAAGCTCTGAAAACAAGACACTAACTGTAATAATACAAGAATGCATATGGATAAAAGGAAGGGGAGGGGAATGAACACACCTGAAGGTACCACCAAGCTCTGGGTGACCATTAAGCTGTGTTTTGAAGTATTCACCAAGTAGAGTAAGTGGGCAAAAGCATTTTACAAAGAAGGAACTATGTTATACAAAGACATGGAAAAGGAAAAAGGCATGGATTATTTTGAGGGGAGAGGTGGGTGAGGGAGGTAATGAAATTCAATGTGGCTGAAGAAGGGAAAGGGAAAAATGCAATTGAAATCCATGGAAAATTTTTAAGCATGAAGATGACAAGTAGAGGATGAATTTGAGGGTGAAGAACATTAAAATCTGGAGACTAAATAACAAGCCAAGAAGATCTTGTCCAGTATTCTTTCCACTATATCAATCCATCTAAGGATATGGGAAGAACTTACTTTCCCATCTACTTCATGGGTAACTGGAGAAGCTTGGTGGGTTTCAATATAAGAGGCAATACTAGAACAGTAATTATGAATACCTATTTTGGAGATGGGAGGCCTAAATTAAAATCCTGGCCCCATTATTTACCAGACTAAGTATGACTTTCCTTGAGCACTCAGCTTATTGCTTTGACCCTTAGTCTCCCCATCTACAGAAAAGGGGTAATAAATATACCCATGCCACTAAGATACTGTGAGGATTAAATGAAATAATATACATAAGAGAAGCTTTTAACGCAATGCCTGGTACATAGTAAATATTAAATAAAAGATAGTGATGATTATTGTTGTAGTTATTAACTTTTTTTCTTTAGCACTTCTGCTTTTCCCTCTACTTGAAATCTTTTCCCCTATTATTTCATGTGGCTAGCTCGAAGGTCAGTCTTCTCTGATATCCTATTTAAAACAGTATTCCTCTCATTACATTACCCTGTTTATTGTCTTTGGAGTGCTTGTCCACTATAAAATCATCCTGTTTATTTGTTTGCTCTTTGCCTCCTCCCCCCAGAACATAAGGTCCACCAGTACCGTTCCCTATGTGCATAATTCACCACAGCACACTCAGCTCCTAGTTAGGACAGTGCCTGGTACGTTTGTTCAATGAATGAATGATTACTATCATCATGGGCATTCAGAGATAGTTGTAGGGAAAAAAAAGCAAAAGTTTAAAAGTTACAAAAGAGTGAAAAAGTCAAGATAGTAGCAGCTACCTCACTATCCACTACCACACTACTTCACTCTAGAAACCAAAACCAAAGCCTGGGGGAAAAGCCAGCCTCTAGCAGTCATTCTTGCCATAGTCCATTATAATCTTTCTTAATAGGTGTTAATTCCAACCAGCTTCAAATTCCAGTGTCACAGGAAAGGCACCATGAAAAGGTAATAAAATGATATGTTCAATTTTACATTACATTTCCCTGATTCTGAAACATAATTTTAAAAACTCTGAAAATTGGGATGCAACTTAAAATTATTGTCAGCCAGCATCAATACTTATGGAACAGTATCAGTGACTTGAAGAAAATCCAAGAAATCATAAAAGAGCATTCATATTTAACCCTTTAAGAGCAAACAGTTGTAGGGAGAAGTGGTAAAGGTGGTGAAGCAGAAATCAAATGTAGGGAGGCCAGCTCCACATAACTGGGAATTAACAAATGGTAATAAACAAATAATAAACAAATGAACTCTTCAAAGAAATTCTGCATCACTAATGTATAGAGAACAATATTATGAGAGGAAAATAGGGTGTCAATGAGTGACTATACTAAAAGTGACTCAAAAGAAAGAGGTTAAATATTTATTTTCCTTTTTAATTATGTATCAGGCATATACAATTATTTGTCTTATTGTATCTAAAAGAATTGTTTCAAAGAATATAAAGTAAAAAAAATTCTAGGTGATAATAAAGAACCATGTCATAGTAGAACTGGCAGCATTTCTGAGCAGCAGATAAAATGATGTATCTAAAAATCAATGGTATTTAGGGGAACCTGGGTGGCTTAGTCAGTTAAGCATCTGACTCTTGATTTCAGCTCAGGTCATGATCTCGCAGTTCATGAGTTCAAACCCTGCACTGGGCTCTGTGCTGACAGTGCAGGAGCCTGCTTGGGTTTCTCTCTCTCCCTCTCTCTGTTTCTTCCCTATGTGTGCTCTCTCTCTCTCAAAATAAACAAACTAACTTAAAAAATTTTTAAAGCAATGGTGTTTATATACAGTGAAATGTTAAGAACCCTGTTTGTAGTCTTTTTATTACTAAATGTATTGAAGTGTTTGTGTGGATGTTTTGTTGTGGGTTTATATATGAGAATACTAAAAGCTTTGTAGTAGTATGATACAGAGTTGTGCTATCTTCTAGTTTCATGTTAACTATTAAATTTTTAAAAAGATTTTATTATTATTATTTTAAATGTTTACTTTGGAGAGAAAGACCGTGCACATACGTGAGCAGGGAGGGACAGAAAGAGAGGGAGAAAGGATCTGAATGAAGCAGGCTCTGCACTGAGAGTGGAAAGTCCAATGAAGGGCTCAAACTCGGGAACCATGAGATCATGACCTGAGCAGAAGCCAGATGTTTAACTGACTGAAGCACCCAGGTGCCCCTTAAATTTAAATTAAAATAAAAAAAAATTAAAAATGTCCTCAATTGTATTAGCTACAGGTGACAAAATAGAAAGATTTCCATTATCACAGAAGGTACTATTGGGTGCTGAAATAGAAGAAAGTCTAGGTTCAACTCCTATCATTAAACCACATTAATATTCATTTCCTAACCTGAAAATCAAAGGGGTTAGATTAGATGAATTTTCCTATGAGTCCCATGTTTTGCAACTTCCCTTTGTATTAGCAGGAGCTGGCAGTCAGTGGTAGAGATGCTGGTTACCTATTAGAAATTACCAGAGAGGAAATACACGTAACAAGTAACTACTGCAATACAAAAGCCATGTGCTTCCACACCACTACTAACTTGCTATGTACTTACCTTCTTTACAAAACTCAAAATATGTTTCTATCAGTTTCCTGTCACTACAGAACAACTCTGACATTTTCAAACAGTAAAACTTTCTGACAACCAAACTGAGTGCAAATCATCATTTAAGTGGGAGATGAGAGTAAACAGCGGAAGAGAACATTAATGTTAAACGACGGAAAATACTGCTAAAGGCAGAGACAAATGAATATATACTTTGAAGATTAGGGGGAAGACCCTGAAAAGTCTACAAGCCAAAAAATTATTTACATGCTTATACTTTTTTTTTAAGTTTAAGAGCGCACACGCCAGTGGGAGTGGGGCAGAGGAGGAGAGAGAATCGCAAACAGGTTCTGTGCTGTCAGCGCAGCGTCCAACTTGGGGCTTAACCTCACAAACCATGATATCATGACCTGAGCCAAAACGGAGTTGGACGCTTAACCAGGAGAACCACCCAGGCATCCCTAAATGCCTATAATTTACACAAGAAGGTCTAGGCTTCTATTTTGAAATTTTAAGCAAAAATATTTTTCCTGCTACATAATATATATCCAAGTGGCTTTAATACAGCAAGAGCCCCCTTAACTGTGCTCCCAGCTTTCATCATTTCGGGCCTATATTGTCTATTCATGACACAGTAGCCAGAGTGATCCTGAGAAAGCTAAGTCACCATGTCACTATTTTGCTCAAACCCAGTAATAGTTTCACAGCTTGCTTCATATAAAAGCCAACGAACTCTAGGAATATAGGTGATGCTTATTCTGAAGTTTCATGTACTGTCTGACTTGGATCTCTTAAGCTAGGAAGATCATATAATTCAGCCTAAACTGAGGCCATCTTGGGAGGGAAAGGAGGCACTAATAATAATTATAGTGTGACAATAGGCATAAACTGGATCTGTCCCACATAAATCATATAGCACCTATAACTCATTTTAGTTGCAAGAGCTAAGAGCATCCACATAAGACACCAAAAGCACAACTTACAGTATAGTTCAACAATACAGAAAAAACACTGGATACAATATTATGCCCAGTATTTTGTTCACTGCAGCATTTTTCTTAATAGGAGAAAATGGAAAACAGTCTAAAGGTTCAATAAAAAGAGTAATTAAATTACCATACCAATAGTATGGTAGCATACTATGCAATGAAACATTAGGCAGTCAACTTAAACCAAGCTGTAGATTATTTAATTACATAAGAAATGTTCAAGTTACATATTGCTAAGTAAAAAATAAAGATTAGAAATAAATTGGTTACGATCCTAATTTAGTTGTGTTTTTTGTTTGTTTGTTTTAAATGTATCTTGGTATGCACAGGATGATTAAAGGACTGTAACAAAAGGCCAACAGTGGCAATATTTGTATAATTTTGTATAAGATTTGGATGTTATTTCCTTATTTGAGTTTTCTCACTGTCTAAATTTTCTTCAACAATCATGTATAATTTTTATCAAAAAAAGCTACAAAAGCTGACAAATATCCTAAACCAAAGGCCCATGTTATTCATCCATTACACTATATATTTTGCTTTATATCCTTGCATTAAATCATTCATTCACTTATTTTCAAGCACCTACTCTGTGCTGGATACTATTAGGTTCTGGGAATACAAAGATATACAAAAAGGTCCTACCATTCAAAAGTTATTCCATCATGGGAAAGTAAATCATATTAGCTCATGAGACAGTTATGGGCCTGGATATCATCAGCTTTACTCCTTACTGAAGTTGTTTTTATATAACTTTAGCTTTTATTCAGAGTAATATATTTTTTTAAAGTACGAATAAAATTTCAGCATGTTTTATGAGTTATTAAAGGTACTGCTTATAAGGTTCAATGTTCTGTTACACTAAAGTCACAAAACTTTAGAAATTTAGAATACAATTCACTTTACTATTTCCCAGATTTTCAGAAGAATATTAGGATAGTAGCTTTCAGGTGAACATAATGCTAGAGCCAAGTCGGATTCATCTCTTCATACACTCTGCCTAAAGCACAAGATACACCACGAGGTATATGAGATACTGCCTTCAAGGAGCTTACAGTATAACTGAAAAGACAAAATACACAGAGTGCTCAAAGATACAAGAACTATAACACAAGGATCGTTGTTATTGTATTATGGGTCCAGTGACACAGGAGAAAGCTGAATTGTGAAGAACAGGAAAAATGTAAGAGGGACAGCAACCAAGAAACTGGATAAAGTGGCATTTTAAGATGATTCTAGTAGCAGTGTACCAGGTGAACTGGAGGATGGAAAAGAAGTGGAAGCCGGCAGTTTAGGTAAGAAATTTCATTGTAATTCGCAGCATGGTGTGAAAGAATGGATCACTGTGGTCGAAGTGGGAATAAGAAGCAGCAATGACATACATATTAAAAAAGAAGTAAGATAAAGTTGGGCAATTGCATATGAAGAACAAATATTACATCACTAAGTAGAAGACAACTCTAAAGTTTTTAAGCATAGGCAACTGGAATAGTGGCTTTCATCACCACAAAAAGGGACATCAGAAAGGGTACTCATTGTGATACCAAACAAGAGTTTAGTTTTAGAAAGCAAAAGCATGTGGTATCATTTTTTTAGAGTGTTGTTAAAGTCTATTTTGTAGGGGATAAATATATTTCATGGATAGGAGGTCAAAACTGGTATATCTTCTGGAGAAGCACTAAACATGCCTAAAACAAAAATGGAAAGGAAGATTTAGCTACCTTTTAATAAAAGAAAATGGTCACCTAGAACTCCTCTATTTAGCAATTATTTATTATGGGGCACCTGGGTGGCTCAGTCAGTTAAGTGTCTGACTTTGGCTTAGGTCATGATCTTGTGGTCTGAGAGCTGGAGCCTGGCGTCAGGCTCTGTGCTGCCGGCTGAGAGCCTGGAGCCTGCTTCAGATTCTGTGTCTCCCCCTCTCTCCCTCTCTCCCCCTCCCCCTCCCCCTCCCTCTCTCTCTCTCTGCCCCTCCCCTGCTCTGCTCGCTCTCAAGCGTGCGCATGCGCGCTCTCTTTAAAAAAAAAACATTAAAAAATTTTTTAACCCAAATATTTATTAAATGCCTATTATGTCCCAGCCACTGCTAAAGCAGGAATGAAGGCACCCACATTTTAGTGTACAAGATCAGGTATTGCTTGACACTCTCCTCACTTCAGGGTCTGGATTAGGGTCAAACAACACTGAGATGTACACGGAGATACAATGCTTTAGTACTGCTACACACATTTCATTATTTATTTTTGTTGGTGAATTCTGCTTTTCAAGACTTTAAGTGAAAATTCCTCCATTGTTAACTTCGAAATCCAAGTTTAATACAATATAGTGAGGAAAGATAAGAACATAGAGGCGGAAGAGGAAGTATCAACAAACTGTTCTTGGATAACCACCAATATTGAGACCCTAGCAACTTCATCTCTAAAATGACAAGGATGAATTACAATCCTTCTCAAATGCAATGCAATCCTAAATCTAGACTTCAGGAAGCCTTACAGATTTGTAAACCACTCCACGTAAACATACAACTCTCTCTACCATTCAGGAAGCTCCTTTTTAAAAAAATAACCAAAATCACAGAATTGCTGCCTGCACATCCATGGAAGTAAACACATACCTGGTAGTTTAAAATTCTGCTCATGCTTTTTTAATGAGCCATCCGCCTGCACCTGGTCACGCTGGGGAGAAAAAGCCATTGGTTCATCCGTCTGAATCCCCAAAGATGCCTCCATCACAAAACAACTGGGATGCAAAACGCAGCTAAGGGGTCATGTCCACCGTGGGAGCAAAGGAGCTGTGAAAACTAGAATACTGGAGAAGATGAGAAGTTTCACTCACTCACTGAACCAAGCACTAAAAAACCGCCAGTCCCCATTGGGTCAGACATTTAAAAGCTCACCATATCTCGAAATCCCCAAAAGGGGTAAAACTCTGTGTAATTTCTAAGGATTACATTTGCTTCCCTTCCACCTTACAGCAACATGGGCGGGGGGAGGGGAGACGGGGAAATGTCCTGGTCGGGGGAGCCGCCTCGATGGCCGGCGGCGGAGGCAAGGCTGGTGGTGGGAACTGGGGCGGCAGCGCGCCGGGGCACAAGCCAGCTGGAGAATAGGGGAGCAGGGGCGGGTGCACTAGGCCTACTGGGGAGAGCGGTTTGACCTGAGAGAGGAATGAAGGAGGAATGATGACTGAAAAGAAGCGCCAGGAGATTCGTTCAGGGCTCCATGCAAGTTGATGGAGAACTGAGCCGATACTGACCACCGGCGGCGGGCGGAGAAAGAGAAGGCAGAACGTATGGGATCCTTCTGGGAGCACCCGCCGCGAGCTCAGCGGGGAAGGACCCTTCTCTCAGACCCGAGACCGAACGGGATGCTTAGTGCGCAAGCGCACGACTTTCCCGCCGTGGATCGGCAGGATCCGAGGTGGGGAGGTGGGGGTTACTGCGCTGCGACCAGACCAAAGTCACGATCCAGAATTCGTTTCTAATCCCTCAGAATCCCGCGCCACGGAACAAACCTTCGGAAACTCACAGTTTAAGGGAATACGACTCCTGTGGCTCCCCAGCTGCCTGGGTCGCCGCCTCCAAGAGCTCCCCACCTAGCGACTCTGCCAAACGCGCCTGCGCAACACTTCCCGCCTAGCTGCTTCTAGTCGCTCATGCGCACTGTATAGCTCTCGGTTCCGCGGCGTCAGGTATTGGGCGCTTGCGCGATAGGGCTGGGTTTTTTTTTTTTTTTTTCCTCCCCGCGTAGGCGATGGTTGGTTGGAAGAGCGGTTACAGAAATAAAGCCCGGGAATGATTCTACGCTAAAAACTAGTGAACCGTCAGGTTAAGGATCCGGCACAATTTTCAGGAAAGATAACTCAGAGACAGAAAAGTCTTAGGTTCTAGGAGTACTGACACATCCTGACATACCGTGGCCACACAAGACAGTGGGCACACTATGAGTAAAAGATGGTCACTTTCCTGACCCCCTGCTTTTAACTTCCTTTTGTTGCGTACCCTACTTCGTTAAAGCAAACAAAAACTGCAATTGCTGGTTGTTTACGACTTTAGTCGCAGAAATGAGCCCGGCGACATTCAAACATTCATTCAGTCAGTGTTGACCCCGTGGCCGTGAGTCAGGTTTCTAGAGGCTGGGGTTACACTGGTGAACACAGAAAACCACCATCTCTTTGTGAAGTAAAATTCCAGTAAGGAACAAATGAACAAATGAAGAACAACATTCTTTCAGGCATTCATTTGTGCTCTGAAAGAAAGTAGAAGGATGTGTTAGTGACTAGGAAGGAGGCGCCATGATGGGAGCCAATAGGGAAAGAGACTGCCAGGCAAAGGACAGAGCAAGTGCAAAGGTAGGAATGACCTTTGGCGTGTTGGCGGGGTGTGTGTGAGTGTAAATTCACAGAACATCAACATCAGACAAAGTCACTCTGACCATGATAAATCAAGACAAAAATAAAAATTATTTTTTAATTATATCTGTACATAGCAAAATATAAACATTGTCTGAAGCATAAAAATGAGCAAACGTTTTCCTATCCTGGCTAATATGAGGGATTGCTGCTTCTTTACCTATTACAGTTATAGCCTCAGCCCAGTAGATAATAGTACTTATTAAAATATGCAATTATAAAATTACTCTTGCCTCCCTACAGCTTCCAATCCAGAAAGAAGTTCCTCTTCCTTGAACCCTTCCCAAAATTACCTAACAAGTCCAACTTCTAACACTCTTACTGAGATATCCATGGTTCTACACAGTGTGTATTCTCACTGAAACAATAAACCCAACTTGTTCAACTACAGTTTTATTCCTAGTGATCTTTGGTGGGTAAGCCTTGACAATAAAGTCTGAGATCCCTATCAGGTACCCAAATGATAATGTCAAGTAAACAGATGGATATATTGGTCTGGAATAGAGTCTCGGTTGGAGACATAAAACTGGTAGGTATGAGTTTATATATGAACCTTAAAAAATTGGGACTATATGAGATTATCTAATTGCAGATCGCAGATAAAGAACTGGTCTATGAAAACGTCCAACATTTCAAAGTTAGGCAGAGGAGGAAGAAAGAAGAACCAACAAGAGACCAAGAAAGAGCAACCTTGAGGTAAGAAGGTGATGTCATAGAAGTTAAGAGACGGAAGTTTTACAATGGAAAGGAAGTGGTCAGCTATGGCAAATACTGCACAGAAGTGAAGTAGTGAGGACACAGAAATGACCAGTGGATTTGGCAACATGGCAATCACTAGAGTCTCTGTCCAGACTCACTTCAGGGTGTAGTGAGGCAGAAACACTGAATATGTTGAAGAACAAAAGATGAACAATCAGAGACAAGTCTTAAGGTTTTGTTTCTTTGGGTGGTTTCTTGGGGGGTTTTTTGGTGGGGAGGGGGATGAAGATTAGAGAAATAGGATAGTGGCTGGTGGGTTAAATAGAGCAGAGGAAGTCTTTTGTTACTGTTGTTGTGTTAGCCGTTAAATGCTTACATTACGATGGGGATCATGTAGTACAGAAAGAAATTGCTGATGTTGGAGAAAAGGGAAATGAATACCTATAGGAATGAAATTATAGGGGAGAATGAAGGAATGGATCCAAAGCATAAGTGGGCCTTTGAAAACAACCCAGATTTCCAGCATTTTAACATGAGAGAAAAACATAAGAGGAATTCAGGTGCAGATGGTTTGTGTGGGGGTGGGAGGACAAAGTAGTTCCTACCAGATCGCATACATTTTCTTATCAAAATGAGATGAGATCTTCAGCTGAGAATGAGGCAAGAGAGGCCATAAGAGTTTGGAGTGAGAAGACCAGAGGGATATTCTGAGAGTATGAAGGTGAACTGTGGAAAGACTGATATTGTCAGCACAGTTGGGTGCCCATTTTCAATTTAAAGCGACTCCAGGATGAGCCTGGGTAGCTTGCTCAGTCAGTTATGTGTCTGACTCTTGGTTTCGGTCTCACGGTTTGTGGGTTCGAGCCCCACAACTGGCTTGGCACTGACAGGGCCCGGGAGCCTGCCTGGGATTCTCTCTCTCATGTGCTCTCTCTCTCTCAAAATAAATAAACTTTAAAAATACATACAGTCCAGATGGCATACTGGTATGGTTTTCTCAATTAACCTTCAGTCAAAAGAATGCAGACATGGAAAAGAATGGTTGGATTTAACTAAGGGTAAATATCACAGGGGCAAGTGAGGGTGTTTACAAGAAAGTGATTGGAATAATGCACCATGGAATCTTTGGGAGGCAAGAAGGAAAGGTTATATAGGGAGGTGATAGATACTGGTATATAGATTGACAGATTAATACATAGACAAAATACAAAGTGCTGGGAACTATGGATTGGAACTCTCTCTGTAATCTAAGAATTAATATAATTGAAGTATATGGTTGAGTTAGAAGGATAGAGTTAGTAGACACGGCATGGGGTGGTGAAAATTGAGATCTCAGAGATAAGAGCATTTGAGAGAGTAGCTAACTTTGCAGGGGGGAAAAAAGAGCCGTTTTGGTGTGAAAAGGTTATATTATCCTGAGTCCAAAACCCATGCTCAGACCAGGGAGACATCAATTATTATGTTTAATCCATTTTCTCCCCAGGCAGTAAGTAATACCTCCTCCTCTGGGTTACATGAGATGCTACTACTTTAGAACACAGGTATAGGAAAGAAATGAAGAACCTGGGCCCCACCACAGACCTACTGAATCAGAATCTTCAGTATAATAGGGTCTCCAGGTTATTTTATGATCTCTAGAGCCCCAGGAGCACTGTTCTAGAACACTGATTCTCAACCTTGCCTGCCCATTAGAATCACCTGAGAAACTGTTAAAAATTCTGAAGCCCAAACTACACCTCAGATCAATTACATCAGAATTTCTGAGGGTTGAATCCAAACATCAGATTCCTATTTTATTTTACTTCTTTTTATTTTACTCTATACTATTTTCTTTTCTTTATTTTATTTTATTATTTTTTAAAGAGAGAGCACAAGAGGAGGGGAGAGGGGCAGAGGGAGAGAACTCCACGCTCACTGAAGATCTTGACACATGGCTCAATAATATGACCCTGGGAGAGTGACCTGATCTGAAATCGAGAGTTGGACATTCGACTAACTGAGCCATCCAGGTACCCCCAAACATCGGATTCTTTTAAAGCTCCCTCATTTGACTACAATGTGCAACAGAGTGAAAACCACTAATGTAGATTTGGTCACATTAATCTGTAAGCCTGTTATCATAATCCTTGCCAAAGTTATTTCCCCTCAATCATATGCTTGTACAATCTTTAACTTCTCCTTTGTATCTTTTATACTGAGTGTGTAGTAACTACTTATTTGAATGACTGTATCTTGTGTCTCAAATTATTTATAAGCTCTATACCAGCTGTGTAGCCTGCATGAATTACTCAGTATCTCTGACACTCAGTCTCTATTTCAAAAATGTAAAAATGGACACAATTCTTGCTTGGTTTGGCTTGAGGGATTGAGTTAGATATAGTGAGATAAAACATGTAAAGTGCTTAGCCTAGTAGGCCTGACTATGTTAGCTCATTTAATTTACAGGAGGTATTTTTTCCCTCTTTCCCTATGTCCTATCCCCAGTGCTTTCTACATAGTAGAGATACCAAAAAATGGCTATGGAATTAGTGAATGATTAGAGTTTAGGTCTTAGATGGCTGCATTTGTATCTCCAGGAGAAAATTGAAGATGGGTTGATTTGATGATGGTTGAATTTTGATTATAAAATTCAGTTTAATAATACAAACTGGCATAGACTTGACATTTAATTATTAAATAGAAATTTAATAATTATTGACTTGTGGGTTGTATTAATAGTTGTTATGTAGGTATGTTGATAACTATGTTACAAAAAGACCAATGCCATCACTATTTTTCCTTCACAGCATGTTTATTCAGCTTCCACAGGTGTGTGTGTGTGTGTGTGTGTGTGTGTGTGTGTGTGTGTATCTTCTTTTATCTTTTGTTTGTACCTATGCATCCTCCAAAATTAGTGAAAATTTCATTTCTCCAAATATCCCAGCTCAGGATCTGACCCTTTTCCTATGGTTAACTCCTTATGGAGTATCTATAAATAAATTTATCACATGCTGTTTTGTTTTCTAACTAACTCTTTTGAATAGTTTAGTTCCTTATTAAATATATGTTCATGTTCTCTGAGGCATACTGCTCGTCTCTGTATTTCATGTTCCAACTTGGCTGCAATCTTGTGAAGGACCTTGTTTTCTAAGGATTTCTTTAATTCTTTATAGCACTTAATTCCATGCTAGCCACAGAGTAGTTGTTTTACTAATACTTTTTGTAGTCATCATGACCATGTACTGAGTTTTTAAAGTTTTTATTTGTTTATTTTTTATTTTTTTCTACAATAATTATTCCTAATTTTTATTTATTTTTTAAATATAATTTATTGTCATATTGGCTAATATACAGTGTGTAAAGTGTGCTCTTGGTTTTTGGGTTAGATTCCCATGATTCATCACTTACATACAACACCCAGTGCTCATCCCAACAAGTGCCCTTCTCAATGCTCATCACTCATTTTCCCCTCTCCCCCATGCCCCCATTTAAGTTTTTGCTTTGATTCCAGTTAATATATAGTTTTATATTAGTTTCAAGTGTACAGTATATGTACAGAGTCTTTTGATCCTATCTAGATGAACTTATATTCTCTGAGGAAGGGAGTTTGTTTATCTAGTAGGTTGTTTTCTCTTTCCTCCTCTTCCACAGGCTGACAGTTAAGGATCTAGGAGGTAATCTTGTTTCAAAGGCATGAGAAAGCTTTGCAATGATTTTAGGCAATTGGTATCAGAACAGGGCTTATTATTACATAGATCTTTCTATGGTTCTAAACTGAGTCAGAGAAAAGACAATGTATGTAAAATAACTGTTTTGAATTCTTCATCTTCAAAAGTAAGGGATAGGGAATGGGTAAGGGGGGTAAGAAAGAGAAAGTGGAAGTAGAAAAGGGAATTAACATGAAAATATAGATCACTGTGCTGGCTTTAATCTTATTATTCTAGATGTTCTGTATGGAAGGGGAAACGTAAATAGGGGAGGGAATAAGGGTCCTTCAGAGGGGGATGACCAGGTTGGTAGGTCCCGTCCACTGGAAGGGAAGGTGTAAATCTTGAGTGGAGAAATGACTCAGCAGTTATAGGAAGATTGCATCCCAGGCCTGGCAAGATGCTCTCCCCAGCTGACAGGAGCAGGGAAGGACCAGGTAGGCTAGACAGTGGGTACCTCATCACTAACACGTGGTTTCCCCAGTGCCTTGGTACTGCATGGTATGCCCCCCACCTCCCACCCCCGGAATCTTTGCATAATTCCTGCCAGGGTTAGAGGAGATGCAGAGAATGAATTTCCTACTATCTCAGCAGAATGATGTCTCAGAGGTAAATGAAATTGGATTCAGATATGTAAATGCAGCAGTTTTTTGAACAGCTGAGTTGGAACTTGAACCTGATTAATAAGTTCATGCAACAGTAGATGAGTCAGGATTTAGGATTCTCCTCTTTATGTCCCAAAGCCTGTGCATTTTTCATTAGAGGAGTGAGGAAGTTAGAGGGACAATTAGCTATTGTCTACCTGGGCTGGGGCGAGGGGTACCATATGCCCCAGGTCCTCCTATGTTTATCCAATTGTGTTAGAAATCTCTCCCCTGTCAGTGCACCTCCTCTCACCCTCTACGCTTTAACACAAAACCTTTTACTCCTCAGTGCTAAGTAAGGCAGAAATTGTTATTTGACAAATAAGGAATCATTTAGGGGTGCCCTCCAAAGTGGTTAAGAATGAATTCTATAGTGTCTGAGTCACACAGTATGGATAAATAAATAAACTTTATTGTTAAAAGTAATTAGCTAACGGTGAGCAAGAGAAGTCACGACCTCTTGTTGCCAGTGAGATTGTGGGTCTGTGCTATGGCAAAGATGGTCCTACCCTCCTACTGTTCTCCTTTCTTTATAGGGAACTCATGGGGACAATCTGATTAGTGGGATTGAGACTACTTGCGCATCAGGCAATCTGTGTTTAGATGCCAAGTGATTATAGACAATTTATCTGGGAAAAGCAGGTACTCAGCAGGTGGAGACCTTAGGCCTGAGGAATTTGAGTCTTGTGCAGTCTCTCACTCAGGGCTAGCAGGGAGTTCCTGTCAGTTGTATAGTCACCTCAGAATAAGTTCCCAGCATAACTTTCAAAGAATTCTATTCATCTCTCTCTCCGTGGAGGCAGCTATTAACGGGAAAAGTTATTGCAAGTCTTATCCCATCACTCCTTTTTTTTTTTTCCACCTCCATTATTAAGCTGAAGTACTCTCTCAGGAAATCTTCAAAGATAGATAACCTCAGATAAAGATAAAGCAAACACGTAGCTTTTGGATATGAACAGAAATTTTCTCTTAGGGCAATCAATAGCTGTAGATTCAATGTTTCTGTGCCCCCGCCATGCACATGTTAATTTTGAAACCTAGTACCTACTGTGATGGGTGTAAAGAGGTGGTGCCTTTGGGAGGTAATTATGTCCTGAGAGCAGACTACTGCAGTTGGGATTAGTGTCCTTATAAAGACACCCCAAAGGGCTCCCTGGTCCCTTCCACCAGGTGAGGACATTACAGAACGACTGCAATCTGTGAACCTGGAATGTGTTCTCATCTGTCTGGGCCTTGATCTTGGACTTGCCAGTCTCCAGAAATGTGAAAACTAAATGTTTGTTATTTAAGCCACCCAATCTGCAGTAATTTATTATAGCAGCCTGAATGGACTAAGTAAACAAAATAAACCCCTACATTATAAAATAAAATTCTACGCATTCATTGTAAAATACACATGGAGCATAGCATTTCATGGTAAGAAACTATTTCAAAAATAAAAATATAAATTATATGTATGTATGTATATTTATTTATCTATATATGTAGAGAGAGCACATGGGGGAATGCAGGAGAAAGGGGCAGAGGGAGAGAGAGAGAATCTTAAGCAGGCTCCACACTCACCACAGAGCCCAACATGGGGCTCAATCTCAAGACCCTCGGATCATGACTTGGGCAGAAATCAGGAGTTGGATACTCAAATGACTGAGCCACGTTGGTGCCCCCAAAATATGAATTATTTAAAGGTTAAGAGCTATGACTCAATTCTGAAACTGTAGTAGAATAACAAGGATATTTGAAATATATAAATGAATAAGCAGAAGTTCAGTTTCTTAACTAGAAATGTAAGAGGTAAAAATAACTGCCTTCCAGGAATGTCACACAGATTAAATAAGAAAACATTTAAAGTTCTATGAGTAGAGCTCATGGATTTTAATTAATCATACATTGATTAATTATACATTATATTAAAATGTTATCATACAGGGGTGCCTGAGTGGCTAAGTCGGTTAAGTGGCTGACTTCAGCTCAGGTCATGATCTCATGGTCTGTGAGTTCAAGCCCTGCATCAGGCTCTGTGCTGACAGCTCAGAGCCTGGAGCCTGCTTCCAATACTGTGTTTCCTCTCTCTCTCTGTTCCTTCCCTGCTTGCTGTCTCTATCTCTCTCAAAAATAATAAACATTAAAAAATTTTTAAACGTAATCGTACATTTTCATTCATTCATTCATTCAACAAACACTGTCTCATACTTGTGCCTAGCAATAGAATAGATCCTGTCATATGGAGATAACTAAGAAGAGGACTCCTCTCTCAAGTGGCTTGATGTCTATCTAGGGGCTGAAGGAGACAGTTGTCATATTCATCCTTCATGATATGACTTTAAGCACCTCTTTCTCAAGAAAGCCTCACCAAGTGTACAGGTTAGGTCTCTAGGTATATGCTTCCATAGCATCCTGTACTCTTTCTTTTATCACACTTTGTTATAATTACTTGTTAATGTAGATCTTTGTCATTATACTTGTTATCTCTTATTATGGGGCAAGGCCCATCTGGAACATGCTGGACTGCCAGGGTGACCAGGGGCACCTTACTTAACCTCTTGGGGATTCTGTCGCTTAATTTATACAATGGTGATAGTATATACTTCATAAGGTTGTGCTTAGGTAAATAAATTAATAAATGTGTATTGTTTAGAACAGTGCCTGGCACATAGTTCACATAGTTCACATAGTGACTTCTTAGACCAATGACTTTGGCTGCTACGAACTCTCTTCTTCAGAAGGAAGCCCAAAAGGCAGAATCAAGGCTCAATCCATGACCCAGATAAAGCAGGACACACACAGGAAGCACCTTCTGTGTCCAGGGCTAAGGTTGTCCCCTCCCTAACCCCTACTTCCAAGAGGGTCCACTGTTCACTGATCTACCTTCTGCTACTATGTGAGCATTAGCCAGGAGGATAACCAGGAAGATAACAGTGACGAGGAGATTCCCTAACACAATATTTGATATGTATTAAGTAGGTCAGGAAATGTTTGTCAAATGTTATGAATCTTACCCAATGAATGAATGAATAAAATGGAATAAGATCATAGAAGAGGGAGTTACTAACTCTGAATCAGAGAACTTTTTCTGGGGAAATTGAAGTCCAAGCTTAGTTTTGAAAAATTAATATGAGTTGACCACTAGGTGAATAGGGAAAGAAAGAGGCATTCTCTTAGCCACTCAAAGAGAACTGAAACAGACAAATTTGTTCATGGAACTATAAGCTGTTTAGTATTATTTGAGCACAAATAGAAAAAGATTGGAGAGAGATGAGCTAGAGAGTGGACCCAGGCCTCATTATTAGCATTCTTCTTTGCTATTCTCAAAATGGGCAGCAGCAGGCTAATAAAGGTGTTAAATCAGGGTAAGAGAAATATAAACTTGAGTTGTATTAACATCACTTTGAGGAGAGTGCAGAAAATAAACTATAGGAGAAAGAGGCTACAGGCTGCATGACCTATTCAGTAAATGTTTAGAGTCAGCAAGAGCAAGAACTTGAAATAGATTCCCTGAAATGGTCTCTTTTTGGAAAAGCTTCAATTTTTTGAGTCTACTTCTTCATGAGGCTTTATGGTGCTTACAATCATTTCTATATTGTGTTTATACCTCCTTGAGGGATGTTGAAAGGAGAGCAAGACTTAGTTTATTATGAGTTAAAAGGTGTACAAGAATGCAAAAGTAGCAACCATGTTTCTATTATTGCTGACTTGACAGCAGGAATGTTGTTTCTAGGATTACCAATGTGGTTTCCTTTGCAAGAGAAAACAGTTGAAGCAATATTAACTAGGTCAGTGATTCTAATTGAGTGAATATAGGAACAAATAAGCCAATGAAAAGTATTTCCCTTATTTTTATGTAGCCATTTTTACAGAAGGTAGATCAGTGAACAGTGGACCCTCTTGGAAGTAGGGGTTAGGGAGGGGACAACCTTAGCCCTGGACACAGAAGGTGCTTCCTGTGTGTGTCTTGCTTTATCTGGGTCATGGATTGAGCCTTGATTCTGCCTTTTGGGCTTCCTTCTGAAGAAGAGAGTTCGTAGCAGCCAAAGTCATTGGTCTAAGAAGTCACTAACATGGCACTTGCCTCCAGACATACCTCTCCTTTGAGAAAGCACCCAAAATAGGGGAATATACTACTCTAGAGTCAATGGTGAGAGAATATGAACATACAGGATAGATATGCCCTGTATATAAGGTGTGATGTCACACAAGTCTGGCAGCTGGTGGCCATTCTTTGTTTATGGGCTGTTTCTCCTCTAAAAAACAGGCCTCCTTATTTTTAAGAACCTGGTGAATGGTTGAGAGAGAATTGGGATAAAGGATTCCAATTGTCGCCCCTTTCCTCTGGGTTTGGCTATAATTGAGGTAGGTGGATAATATTTAAGCTTAGTCCTCTGTTAAAGTAGTGTGGGGAAATGGGCATTTCCTGGCATTGAAGGACATAATTATAGTGACCAAACTATAGGACTTTTCTCCCATTCAGGCATCCTGAACAGAAATTAGGAAAGCTCAATAGCAGTGCTTTATGGGAAAACCTCCAAGAATTTCCTCTCAATCCCGTTTGATGTATGCTCAAATTATTGGTATAATGAGAGAAAGAGAAAAAGAAACATTTAATGAGCACTGTCTTAGGCACTGAGTTGGGCACTGAATTAAGGCCTTTTATGTGATATCTTATTAATTCTTTAATTATTAAAACTATTTTATGGACCAGGAAAATGAGCTTTAAGAAAGGGTGAGTAAACTGATGACAATAGGCCAGTAAGTGGCAGAGCTGGAACATGAATCTAGGACTCTTTGGTTGCATAGGTTTTGATTTATACCAGATGTCAACTATATTTTCATTTTTTAATGTATTTTTTAAAACTGAGTTCATCTTTTGTTTTTTCTTTTCTTTCTTTCTTTCCCCTTGTTTTTTTTGTTTTTTGTTTTTTGTTTTTTTGAGAGAGAAGGCATGAGTGAGCAAGAGGCAGAGACAAAGGGAGAGAGAGAGAGAAGATCCCATACAGGCTCCACCCTGTCAGCATGGAGCTCAAAGTGGGGCTTGAGCTCACCCCAAGTGGGGCTTGAACTCATGAACCATGAGATCATGACCTGAACTGAAGTGGGATGCTTAACCGACTGCCACTTAGGCTCCCCTAGACATCAATTATATATTTAAAAAAAAATTAAATTGTGGTAAAATATACAAAACCTTAATCATTTTAACCATTTTTAAGTGTACAGTTCAGTGGTATTAAGTAAATTCCTGTTGTCATCCAACAACATCATCGTCCATCTTAAGAGCTCTTTACATCCTACAAAAACTAAAACTACACCCAATGGACGATAACTCCCCACTCCTCCCTTGCCCCCAAACCAGGCAAACATCATTCTATTTTTTGTCTCTATGAATTTGACTACTTTAGGTACTATGTTTAAGTGGAATAATACAATATTTGTCTTTTTAGGGGTGCTTGGGTGACTCACGTGGTTGAGCATTTGACTTCAACTCAGGTTATGATCTCATGGCTCATGAGTTGCAGCCCCGCATCAGGCTCTGCTGACAACTTGGAGTCTGGAGCCTGCTTTGAATTCTGTGTTTCCAGCTCTCTCTGCTCATCCTCCACTTGTGCTCTGCCTCACTCTGAAAAGTAAATAAACAGTAAAAATTTTTTCTTTAAATATTTGTCTTTTTATGCCCATCTTACTCCATTTAGCATAGTAGCCTCAAGATTTATCCATCTTGTGGCATATGTCAGAATTTCCTTTCTTTCTCAGGCTGAATAATATTCCATTGTATGTATATACCACATTTTGACTATTCATTCATCCAGTGGTGGATACTCAGGTTGCTTTTACATTTTAGCTTTTATGAAGAATGCTACTCTGAATATGATATCTAAATACCTCTTAGAGACCTTCCTTTCAATTCTTTGGGATATATATCCAGAAGTGGAATTATGGGATCATAATGTAATTCTATTCTTTATTTTTTGAGGAACTTCCATACAGTTTTCCACAACAGCTGTCCCCATTTACATTCCTATCAACAGTGCACAGTGGCAAGCTCACGGAGAAATAGGGAGCTCCTTACTTCCTGCCTGCATTTCTCAAAGAATGTCTGAGGCCAAAGGACACTGAACCTCAAGAGTCTGGGAGTAAAAGAGACAGAATCCACTAAGAAGACAGCCTCATAGGGGCATGATTGTGAACTGGGGAAGATTAAAAATGGGCCGGAACCCAGAGACACAGAGGGGAGGGAGCCTCCTCAGCAAAGAGACTAGGGGAAGAGAAAGAGCAGCTGAAACTGCTCATACAACTGTCCCTGGAGAAGAGAAAAACTAGGCCCTGCACAGAGGGGGATCCTATCATCCCATCTCTAACTGCAAGACATTTGAAGAGGCAGAGAGGAGAATGGATGAATTAGAAGACATAATTATAGAAAAAGAGGGAGCTGAGAAAAAGAGAGATAAATTGACCCAGGAGCATGAAAGGAGAATTGGCTCTGACTGTAGCGCTTTCTTTGGGCTGGCTGCCTCGGTCCCAGTTGGCACCAGTAGTTACTTCTCCCCTACTCCCCCTACTCGATCCACGGCTAGGAAGTGGCCGGCCTGCAGGATTACATTTCAGGTGGTATCATTAAGGCACGTGGACTAAGATCTGGAAATGAGGCAGGGCTTGGGACACAGATTACAGCCCACCTTGGCTACACCTGTGGCACATGGAGACCCAAAAGAGTGATTTGCAATGCTTGGTTGAGAAGGGACTCAGGCACCGCCATTTTACTCCCCACAGCCACCAAGGCAGGGGCCACAGGAAGTGGAGATGGGACCCACAGCGGACCTGCCTACACCAAACCACGCCCATCACATCACGCTGGAGAGCTCCTTTTTTTTTTTAACCTGAGCTGGGGGCAAGACCAACATTCCTGCATTTTCATGATTAACTCTAGATCAATTCCCTTATCTCATTCTTATCTCTCCCCTCAGCTGGACTGGGCACTCCGGTTATTGGTTTGCTTAAACAGTCACATTTAATCCATTGTCTTGATGCATTCACTACACTTCAGTCGTTACCTTCCTTTCTCTCTCTCTCTCTCTCTCTCTCTCTCTCTCTCTGGAATAATCAGACTATCTAGTTTCTCTGGGTAACATTATCTTCGTTTCTTTCTCCTCGCCTCCTACCATATTCTCCTTTTCTCTCTCTGAATTAAGCCTTTCAGTCCCTCTGCCTGGTCAATGTTCAATTTCTCTTTCTCCCCACCCCTTTCATTTTTCTCTTTGTATATGCTCTTCTATCAAAACTGCCTACACCCTGCTCTTTATTTGTAGCTGGGATTTCTGGTTTTATACTTTTAGACTGCCTTTGTCTTTTGTTGTTTCTGTTTGTTTGTTTGTTTGTTTTCCTTTTCGGTTTGCTTGTTTGGTTGTCTGTGCATTTGCCTGCTTTTGTTCCCTGTTTGGCTGTCTGTTTTCCTTTCCAGGGCTACCTCAAAAAACAAGCCAAAGTACACATGGTGGAGAGTCCCAAATATTACTATGAGCAGGGAAATAAAATAACCAAACGCACAACCAGAAAGACAAAGAGACACCATTAAAAGAATACTTCCTCAATGGACAGGCCCTGGACAGTCAATGAGCCTCCTTTAATATAGCAGAACTCACAGATGCAGAGTGCACAACAAGCTTTTACAACTTACAAGAGACAGAAAGCTAGCCAAAATGATGAAATGGAAGAACTCTCTTCTAAAGAAATTCCGAGAAGAAATGACAGCTAAAGAATTGCTCAAAACAGATATAACCAACAAAAATGACCAAGAATTTAGAACAATAGTCATAAAATCGCTGGGTTTGAAAAAGACATGGAAGACACCAGCGAAACTATTGCTACAAAGATTATGGACCTTAAAAATAGTTGTGATGAATTAAAAAATGGTATAAATGAGGTTCATAATAAAATGGAGGTGGCCACTGCATGGATTGAAGAGGCAGAGAGGAGAATGGATGAATTAGAAGACACAATTATAGAAAAAGAAGGAGCTGAGAAAAAGAGAGATAATTGACCCAGGAGCATGAAAGGAGAATTCAAGAACTGAGTGATGCAATCAAATGGAACAATATCCGTAAGAAGAGAGAAAAAGGGGCTGAAGGGATACATGAACAGATTGTAGCTGAGAACTTCCCCAATCTGAGGAGATTTCTGGAAGAAGCTAAGGATAAAATAAACAAAAAATGAAAGAATTCATCACCAATAAACCAGCTTTACAAGAAATCCTAAGGGGGACTCTATGAGGGAAATGTTGCAAGGAACACAAGGTACCAGAGCACCACTACAAGCATGAATCCTGCAGAGAACACAATGACTCTAAACCCATATTTTTCAATAATAACACTGAATGTAAATGGATTAAATGCTCCAATCAAAAGACAAAGGGTATCAGAATGGATAAAAAAAAAACAAATCCATCTATTTTCTATCTATAAGAGACTCATTTTAGACCTGAGGACACCTTCATATTGAAAGTAAAGGGATGGAGAAATATCTGTAATGCTACTGGAAGTCAAAAGAAAGCTGGAATAGCCATACTTATATCAGACAAACTGGACTTTAATTAAAGGCAGTAACAAGAGATGAAGAAGGGCATTATATAATAATTACAGGGTCTATCCATCAGGAAGAAGTAACAATTATAAATGTCTATGCACCAAATTCGGTAGCACCCACATGCATAAAGCAATTCATCAGAAACAGTTTTATTGATAAGAATATGCTAATTTCAGGGGACTTCAATACTCCGTTTACAGCAATGGATAGATCAACTAGACAGAAAGTCACTAAAGAAACAATGGACCTGAATGACTCATTGGACCAGATGGATCTGACGGATATATTTAGAACTCTACAACCTAAAAATATGGAATTCACTTCCTTCTCAAGTGCTCATGGGACATTCTCCAAGATAGATCACATACTGAGTCATAAAGCAGCCCTCAATAAATATAAAAGAATTGAGATCATACCTTGCACACTTTCAGATCACAATGCTATGAAACTTGAAATAAGGAGAGAACACTCAGACAAAATCACAAATGAAAATTGATTTATTACAACCAATCCTTCAGAAATGCAAGCAATTTTCAGAAAACCTCCAAAACATGGAGGTTAAAGAACACCCTACTAAAGAATGAATGGACCAATCAGGCAATTAGAGACCAAATTAAAAAATATATGTAAACAATGAAAATGAAAATATGACAATCTAAACTCTTTGGGATGCAGCAAAGGCAGTCCTAAGAAGAAAGTACCTTGCAATCCAGGCCTATTTCAAGAAACTAGAAAAAGCACAAATACAAAATTTAACAGTGCACCTAAAGGAACTAGAAGCAGAGCACAAGAGCACCCCAAACCCAGCAGAAGAAGAGAAATAATAAAGATGAGGGCAGAAATAAACAATATAGAATCCAAAAAAAAAAAAAACCAGTTGAACAGATAAATGAAACCAAGGGTTGGTTTTTTGGAAAAAATAAACAAAATTGAGAAAGCTCTAGCCAGGCTTCTCCAAAAGAAAGGAGAGAACACTCAGACAAAATCACAAATGAAAATTGATTTATTACAACCAATCCTTCAGAAATGCAAGCAATTTTCAGAGAATACTATGAAAAATTATATGCCAACAAACTGGACAACCTAGAAGAAATGGACAAATTCCTAAAGACACATGTACTACCAAAATTCAAATGGGAAGAGACAGAAAATCTTAACAGACTCATAACCAATGAAAACATTGAATCAGTTATCAAAAATCTCCCAACAAAGAAGAGCCCTAGGCCAGATGGCTTCCCTGGAGACTTCTACCAGACATTGAAATCAGAGTTAATATTCATTCTTCTCAAGCTATTCCAAAAAATAGAAATGGAAGGAAAATTTCTGGACTCATTCTATGAAGCCAGCATCACTTTGATTCCCAAACCAGAGACCCAGCAAATAAAGAGAACTACAGGCCAATATCCTTAATGAATACAGATGCAAAAATCCTCAACAAAATACTTGCAAATCAAATTTAACAGCATATAAAAAGAATTATCTACCATGATCAAGTGGGATTCATTCCTCGGTTACAGGGCTGGTTCAATATTCGCAAATCCATCAATGTGATACATTACATTAACAAAAGAAAAGATAAAAACCATATGATCCTGTGGATACATTCAGAAAAAGCATTTGACAAAATACAGCCTCCTTTCTTAATAAAGACCCTCTAGAGAGTCAGGATAGAAGGAACTTATTAAACATCATAAAAGCCATTTATGAGAAGCTCACAGCTAATATTATCCTCAATGGGGAAAAACTGAGAGCTTTCCCCCTGAGATCAGGAACACAACAGGGATGTCCACTCTCACCACTGTTGTTTAACATAGTGCTGGAAGTTCTAGCATCAGTAATGAGACAACAAAAGGAGATAAAAAGAATCAGAATTGGCAAAGGTGAAGTCAAACTTTCACTTTTCACTGATGACATGATAGTCTACATGGAAAACCTGACTGACTTCACCAGAAGCCTACTAGAACTGATCCATGAATTCAGCAAAGTGGCAGGGTACAAAATCAATGTACAGAAATCGGTTGCATTTTTAGACACCAATAATGAAGCAACAGAAAGAGAAATCAAGAAACTGATCCCATTCACAATTGCTCAAAAAACCATGAAATACCTAGGAATAAACCTAACCAAAGATGTAAAAGATCTGTATGATGAAAACTATAGAAAACTTATGAAGGAAATTGAAGAAGACACAAAGAAATGGAAAAACATTCCATGCTCATGGATCAGAAGAATAAACATTATTAAAATGTCATTATCACCCAACGCAATCTATACATTTAATGCAATTCCAATAAATTGCACCAGCATTCTTCTCAAAGCTAGAACAAACTATCCTAAAATTTGTTTGAAACCACAAAAGACCCCAAATAGCCAAAGTAGTATTGAAGAAGAAAACCAAAATGGAAAGCATCACAATCCCAGACTTTAGACCATCATCAAGGCAGCATAGTATTGGCACAAAAACAGACACACCAATGGAATAGAATAGAGAATCCAAAACTGGACCCACAAATGTATGGCCAATTAATCTTTGACAAAGCAGGAAAGAGTATCCACTGGAAAAACGATAGCCTCTTTAACAGATGGTGCTGGGAGAACTGGATAGCAACATGCAAAAAAAAAAAAAAAAAAAAAAGGAAGCTAGACCACTTCTTATACCATACACAAAAATAAACTCAAAATAGATAAAGGACCTGAATGCAAGACAGGAAACCATCAAAACCCTTGAGGAAAAAGTAGGAATCAGCCTCCTTGACCTCAACTGCAGCAATTTCCTACTGGACACATCTCAAAGGTAAGGGAATCAAGAGCAAAAATGACCTATTGGGATCTCATAAAGATAAAAAGCTTCTGCACTGCAAAGGAAACAATCAAGAAAACTAATAGGCAACTGACAGAATGGGAAAAGATAGTTGCAAATGGCATATTGGATAAAGGGCTAGTATCCAAAATCTACAAGGAACTCATCGAACTCCACACCCAAAAAACAAACAATCCAGTGAAGAAATGGGCCGAAGACATAGACACTTCTCCAAAGCGGACATCCAGATGACCAACAGACATATAAAACGATGCTCAGTGTCACTCATCATCAGAGAAATACAAATCAAAACCACACTGAGATACCACCTCACACCAGTCAGCATGGCTAAAATGAACAAAACATGAAACTATAGGTGCTGGCGAGGATGTGGAGAAATGGGCACCCTCCTACACTGCTGGTGGGAATGTAAACTGGTGCAGCTGCTCTGGAAAACAATGTGGAGGTTCCTCAAAAAATTAACAATAGAACTCCCCTATGACCCAGCAATAGCACATTAGCACTGCTAAGGATTTATCCAAGGGATACAGAAGTGCTGATGCATAGAGGCACGTGTACCCCAATGTTCATAGCGGCACTTTCAACAATAGCCAAATCATGGAAGGAGCCTAAATGTCCATCAACTGATGAATGGATCAAGAAGATGTAGTATATATATCTATATATATCTATATATATAGATATATATATAGATATATATACAATGGAATACTATATGACAATGAGAAAATGAAATTTGGCCATTTGTGGCAACATGGATGGAACTCAAGGGTGTCATGCTAAGTGAAATAAGTCAGGCAGAGAAGGACAGATACCATATATTTTCACTTATAAGTGTAACAGGAGAAACTTAACAGAGGACCATGGGGGAGGTGAAGGGAGGGAATAGGGAGAGGGAGAGAGGCAAATCATGAGAGACTCTTGAATACTGAAAACAAACTGAGGGCTGAAGGCAGAGGGGGAATTGAGAAGGGGGTGATGGGCATGGAGGAGGGCAATTGTGGGGATAAGAAACCAATTTGACAATAAACTATAAAAAAATAAAAATAAGTTAAAAAAAACCTTAATGGTTAGTCAAGTTAGGGTAGACTCCTGGATTTAATATTCCAAGGATAATGTAAACACGGTGTTTAAAATGTATTTTTTTTGTGTATTTAAAAGTGAACTCAATGCTCTGTTAAATGTAAAAATTATCAGTGAAAATGACTGCAATTAGTTAATTCTCTGGCTTCCAGCTTCTGTGATTACAATCCTACTTGTGAGAACATTGAGGCTCACCATCTTTGAAACGGAAGGCAGTTGGGTCATCTGTAGGGTCTTGTGGAGTTCTAAATTTCTGTGTTCTGAGAACAAGCCAAGCAATAACAATACTGGAGATAGCTTTCTATATTAGGTCCTGTAAAATAACTGTATGGAAAAATTCCTAATGTTTTAGCATAGGTTCTTCACAAGAGCTCATTTGAACAGACCAGGTATACTGTAGTACTTATAAACCTATTCAGGATTGTATGTATATGGTGAAAAATACACAATTGGAAGGGAAAATAATGTAAATCGTATACTATGAATGCTATAATCTTAAATGATGAGAGCACTATTTTTTATTTATGTATTTCTTTATTTTGAGAGAGAGAAAGAGTGCTGGGGAGGGGCAGAGAGAGAGAGGGAAAAAGAGAATTCCACCCTATCAGCACAGAACCTGAAAAGGTGCTTGAACCCACAAACTGTGAGATCATGACCTAAGATGAAATCAAGAGTTGGTTGCTTAACTGACTGAACCACTTTGGCACCCCGGAACACCATTTTTTAAGAAACGACTTGATTTTAAGTGCAAGTTTTAAAATATATTCCTCTGTGTAAAATTATTCTTGTCCTATTTTATAATTCATCATATTCAGTTTTCCATCAAGAGTATAAGTAGCGTATTGTTATTTTGGGGAACCACAAAAAGCATCCATCTGCCCATTTTTCTGGCCAGTAATAGTAGTATGATTAAAGAATTTTAAAGGTGACAAAAAATTAAATGATTTTCATTCCATGTTATAACTTAGAAGGTTTATAGTAGAGTTTTTCAACCTCAGCAAATGGGGCATTTTGGACCAGGTAATTCTGCTATAGGAGGCTGTCCCTGTGCATTATTCGATGTTTAGCAGCAAGCATCCCTCTCTTTTACTTAGAAGCCAGTTGTGACAGCCAAAAAAATGTCTCCAGACGTCAGCAAATGTCCCCTGGGGGGCAAAACCACCCTCAGTTGTTTTATAGTAGATGCCTGCTCATTTGTAAAGTAAGCTTCCTTTGTCTTTCTTTTAGGAGATTTAAAACTACTAAAATATCTTAAGTTGATTCTTAGGAAGTTTGTGATCTTATTTTATGGATCCTGGAGCGATTTATTTTTTCTAGCTTCCTTTAATTCATAATTGGAGTGTTGATTACTTTCTCTGACATAAACTTAGGAGCATTTCCCCCTCAAATTTAAAAACAATGAGTCTGTGTCAATTACTACAATGTCTTTGTTAGTATTAGAATCAGATTTGCTCAACTAGGACTTGGGCTTGACTTCACCTTTGTCCAGTATTGGTTAGCAAAGTGGCAAAGAGCCAAAGAGCCAAAATCACAAATATTTTTTAAAAAGTGCACAAGGTTCTAATTTCTCCACATTCTCATCAATACTTGTTATTTTCTGTTTTGTTTTTTAAATAGGAGCCATCCTAATGGGTGTGAGGTTCTCTCTCCTGTGGTTTTGATTTGCATTTCTTTAATGATTAGTAAAGTTAAGCATCTTTTCAAGTGCCTATCGATCATTTGTATATCTCCTTTTTAAAAAATTTTTTAATGTTTATTTTTATTTTTGAGAGAGAGAGAAAGAATGTGAGTGGGGAAGGGGCAGAGAGAGAGGGAGACAGAATTTGACGCAGAGCTCCAACTCATGACCTGTGAGATCATGACCTGAGCAGAAGTCAGTCACTTAGCTTAACCGACTGAGCCACTCAGGCGCCCCTTGTATGTCTTCTTTAAAGAAATGTCTATTTATGTCATTTGCCCATTCTTGAACTGGATTTTACTGTTGAATTTTAGGTGTTTTCTATATATTCTGGATATTAATTCCTTATCAGCTATGTGATTTGCAAATATATTCTCCTATTCTGTGGGTTGCCTTTTTACTGTGTTGATAGTGTCTTGTGATACACAAAATTTTTTCATTTTCATAAAATCCAATTTGTCTATTTTTTCTCTTGTTGACTGTGCCTTTGGTGTCAGAACCAAGAAATCATTGCCAAATCTAATATTGTGAAGTTTTTCCCTTTGTTTTCGTCTAAGAAATATATAGTTTTAGCTCTTCTATTTAGGACTTTGGTCCATTTGCATTGATTTTTATATATAGTTTTAGGTAAAAGTTCAACTTCATTCTTTTGCCTGTGGATATACAGTTTTTCCTGTAGACATCAACTATATTTTTTAAATGTTTCAGTCAACAATGGCTCAGATTAAGTTAAATTTTAAATTCAAGTTGAAAGTACAAGTAATTGCATGCTCTATTATTAGAAAGAAGAGATTTAATTCTCTTAGAATTAGGTTTAAAAAAAGGATGCGAAGTTGTTTAGTATAAAATCTATATAAAATCTATCTTGCTGTCTTCT
The DNA here is from genome assembly GCF_006229205.1 of Suricata suricatta. Lineage (NCBI taxonomy): Eukaryota > Metazoa > Chordata > Mammalia > Carnivora > Herpestidae > Suricata > Suricata suricatta. Next base: position 66,959,117 of record NC_043707.1, read on the forward strand.
CAGCCTGTTCACCTGTCCATCTTTGTGGTGCCTGTAGGTAGTTGTAACCCAGTTTCAAAATTAAAACTATGAAGAGTGGGAAGCTTTGTAAGAAATATCTGGAAATCTGACAAGGAAGAAATAATATTTATAGGATAAAATAACATCATGTTATACCTGAAGGTGACTGTAGCATACAAAGAAAACAACATATTTTCCCCCTAAAACATAGATTTCAAACACTCTAATAAATCCTGTCATTGTTACTAAAATTCAGAGAGTCATAGGAACAAATTCATATTTTTAAAATTTAAATGCAAACTTATGAAAGTTGAGTTTTGTTTTTTATTTTGTCTTATTTATTTTATTTTTTCCATTTACTGGGAAGCAATGTACAGTAAAATACTAGTAAGACTGGGAGGTCAAGGAGCAAATCCTGGGGCGTGTCAAGTGTCCTGTCCGGGCACTGAGACACGGTAGCATCTGGTCCCACTCTGAAGCAGGCTGACAATTTCAGTTAAGCTGTTAATGGGAAGAATATTCACCCTAGTGAAGTCATAATGGTTTGACTTCCCATTCCTTGTTATCTTTAAAGAAGATGATTTAATGTTTTGAAAAATCCCTAGAAATTCCAAGTTCAGGGTCTTTGTCTTGATGCCCTTTTGCCAGAAAAGAAATACACTAGGGAGTAAATTCTTAAAATGATATATCAATATTGTATAGAACTTTTAATATCCCTGTATGTTTTTAAATTCCAGAATAAGATTTTAATTAGTCCACTTTTATTTTAAAAACAACTCAAAGGAGTAAAGGTACATTATTTTTTAAACGGTTTATCAAGATATAGTTTAATACAGTAATGTTAAGTGGGGTTCAGTGCTAGTGATTTTTCAGATGTAGAATAGTTTTTTCTGTTTTAGGTTTTAAGTACAAAACTTTAGGGGTGCCTGGGTTGGCTCAGTCGGTTAAGCATCTGACTTCAGCTCAGGTCATGATTTCACAGTTCATGGGTTTGAATCTCATGTTGGAAGAATCTGGCCTGGACTCTGTGCTGACACTTCAGAGCCTGGAGCCAGCTTTGGATTCTGTGTCTCCTTTTCTCTCTGCCCCTCCCCTGCTTGTTCTCTGTCTCTCTAAATAAATAAATAAATAAATAAATAAATAAATAAATAAAATTTTTAAATGCCAAACTTAATCCCAAAGTTTTACACTTAGGTTGTAAATCTCTGCCCCTCTCCCAAAATATTAAAATGTAATTTAAAATGGAGGCACAGGCACAATTTACTCTGAACCTTTAAACATAATGACAGAGTTTAATAAGTTTGATATTGGAGCATCAGTGGTCTGTGAATTAGTCTATAGGCCAGATCTAGCTTGCTGCCTGTTTCTGTACACAAAGCAAGCTAAGAATGTATTTTACACTTTTAAATTATCAAAAAAAATGTTTTAATAATATTTTGTGATACATGAAAATTATATAAAAACAAATTTCAGTGCCCATAAATAAAGTTTTATTGGTACACTGCCACACTCATTTGTTTATGTATTGTCTATGGCTACTGTTGCCCTACAATGGCAATATTGAGTAGTTGCCACTACTGAGCTGTGTAGCCCTCAAAGTCTAAAAAACTTACTATCTGGGTTTTTATGGAAGAAGTTTGCTAACTCCTGTAGTATCACAAAAGCAGCTTGCATTGTAGCTCGAATATACAAATTAAACAAATTTGATTAAGGAGTACAGAGCAAATTTTTACAATACAATAAATCAGCTGTTTGGGGGGGGAAGGGACACAGATACTTTAGCATTGTTAATTACAACAGTTAGATTTATGCCTAGTACTTTCTAATGGTAGTTTCGTTTTCTTGACAGGAAAACCTCAATTTACCATTTTCATGTGAGAAAAATACAAAAGGCAGAGATGAAGGATTTATGGCACAACTCCCTACACTGAAGTCTGTGTTAACAGCGTGACTATAGATGGACGGTAGTTTGGATGTTTAATTTTGACACCAGGGAAGAGAAGCCAGCAAAGACCAGTGCCTCCTTCAAGTGAAGGTAAAGATCCACTGAGTCTTTTCTTTCTATACTTGCTGAGCTGAGAATTGTGGTAAAGCCAATAAAATTATTTCAATGTCCTTCAATAGTAAGGGTTGTAATCCTTAACAGTTTATGTCCTACTTATTATTACACATACATTCTAATACATTGTCTCCCCTAGCCATATGAAGTAGTACATGTGCCTTAAAATTTGGAAATATTAAAATAAGTTACATCATAAACTTTTAAAAATGATTTTTATGGTACCTCTTTGGAAACCTGGAAGTTCTTAAAAGAGGGTAACAGTGATCATAGAACATGCTCTATAGAGCTGAAGAGGATCCCGTGCCTATTAGCCATCGCTGAAGATAGTGAGCTATGTGCTGAGAAAGTGGCTGAGGGTGGCAACCAAAAAAATGAAAGGAAAAACAGAGGTCCTGGAGTTAAAATGATTGGTGCCTTCTTACATGTGACATGTAAAGGATAATATCCCAAATAAGCAGCCTTACCAAAAAAGATTAAAATAAAAACCCCATATATTCTATTTTTTGATCCTATACGTAGACAACTGCTTATATAAACACTCATTTTCTATACAGCAAGAGATCACATCTCCATGATCGATGCTAGGCTCCAGTATCTCAGAAATTCTGGTCAGATGCAGCACATCTGGAACTTGTCAAAGCAAGTTAACTTCACAAGATAGCTCCTTGTAGCATGACCCCTGGCCAATGCGTTCTTTCCACCACATTTCCACTGCAGTTTACCCATGGATAGTCACTATGAATGTTAAAAATAAAGGATAAGTTCCCTTAAACTTTACATTTTGCTTGAACAAAGTGAGCACTTTATTGTAAAATTGGTTTAACAACCAGCATTCTAATTTTCCTGCCTTTATTTTAGTAAAACTTAAGTAGACAGTTATAAAAACTGTGTTTATGGGCTATGCCCACTTCCCTCTTCCATCTCATTTTGTGGTTATCATTTTACATTTGCTCTTTTTCAATATGGTATTAGGAAGTAAGTCCTGTCCTAGAAATTAATAGAAGGACTAAATGTTCTTCTTAACACACCTGAAAAACATTGGTATTCTGTTAGAACCCAGGATCCCAGACTCTTTACACTAAATAGATTAGTCTTAACACCAATGCAACAATAACTCTTCAAATATTCTGGACATTAACTTATGGGAAAATAACAATTGCTAAAGCCAGGACATATAAGATGGTATCTTAGTCTGGGTTCTCCTTAAGGCCAGACAAATGTATTAAACAGTGTGATTCTAGAGAGCAGGCATACAAGGTAGGAAAGAGGAGAAGGCAACAAGGATGTGTTAAGAGGTTGACTACCCCATGGCTGATTGGCATATGGTCCTCTGAGGGGGATTTTATTATAGAAATGTATGTCGAACTTTCCACCTGGATTTAAAAGAAGACGCACGTTTATATCTATTGATTTCTGTTCCCCATTGATCAACTTCCTCTTCTCTTGCAGGCTGTATGTGTCAAAGCACAGAGTGAGATCTTCTGGGGGTTCTACACAGGGGTGTCAGAGGTTCCCCACAGCAGGCAGGTAGAAGGACATATCACCAGCTGAAGCAAAGGTACTATCAAATTGCTTCTGCAAAAAATTAGGAACAAGTTGCTGCAGGAGTGACTGAAATGAAAGTTGTGGCCAACAGGGTTTGAAGAAGTGTACATCAAGAACTGGAAAGAGTCCAACTTTTACCCTGCCTGGGAGCTGTCAAGTTAGGCTGTCACAGTTTCATGGATGCAGGCAGAAGACATGAGATGTCTGGGTCAGAGACAAAGAAAGGGGTGGGCTAAATGGGTGATGGGCATTAAGGAGGGTACTTGTGATGGGCACTGGGATACATGTAAGTGATGAATCCCTAAATTCTACTTCTAAAAGCAATATTATCCTATATGTTAACTAGCTTGAATTTAAATAAAATCATGGGGGGGCTGCGCCTGGGTGGCTCAGTCAGTTAAACGTCCAGTTTCAGCTGAGGTCATGATCTCGTGTTTCATGAGTTCGAGCCTTGAATCAGGCTCTGTACTGACAGCTCAGAGACTAGAGCCTGCTTCAGATTCTGTATCTCCCTCTTTCTCTGCCCTCCCCTGATCATGTTCTGTCTCTCTCTCTAAAAAATAAATAAACATTAAAAAATTAAATAAAATCTTGGAAGAAAAAAATAAAAATTAAAAATAAAGCAAGCTCAATAAAGAATTGTTGAAGTGAATAGAGCAAAGGAAAAAAATAAGTAATTAGATTACCTTAGTGGCAAGAAGAATTATTTATATCCACATAGCATCTTTTTTGCAAAATTTGAATAGTAACATACTGCTAAGAGTTCAGAAATGAACATCTTACAGGGACAAAATAATTTTAAGGAAAGAAACACAGAAAATAAAGAGACACTGTGATGCCCATGGGTCAATTGTCTACAATTCACTTGTGTAAATTGACTCTATTGAGTGTAGTCTTGGAACAAAGAGGAAAAAAAAAAAGACAGAAATGTTCTTTGTTCTTGCTTTACCCTGAGTACAAGGTTGTACACAGGAAAACTCAACATAGGAGGTTTTTGGGTTTTTTGAGAAAGAATATGTAAGCATAAGCGGTACACGTTAGTAATACTTTATACCAAATTATTCAAACTGGGATAGTTTTGAGAGTGAAAGGAGGAATCATTAATAATTATGATGGAACGACAGGTATAACCAGGAGTTATTCCTGGAAAACTGGAGCCTGTGATCACTCTAGGTATAGCTTACTTATCACTTCAGGGCTACCTTGCTGGCTCAGTTGGTGAAGTGTGTGACTCTTGAGCTTAGAGTTATGAGTATGAGGCCCATATTGGGTGTAGAAACTACTTAAAAAATAAAATCTTTGGGGCGCCTGGGTGGCTCAGTCGATTGAGTGTTTGGCTTTGGCTTAGGTCATGATCTCATGGTTTGTGGGTTCAAGCCCTTCGTCAGGCTCTGTGCTGACAGCTCAGAGCCTGGAGCCTGCTTCGGATTCTGTGTCTCCATCTCTCTCTGACCCTCCTCTGCTCATGCTGTCTCTCTCTCTCTCTCAAAAATAAATAAAACATTAAAAAATATATTTTAAAAATCTTCAAAAAAAGTAATAAACTACTATTTCAATAGTCTCAAATAAAGTAGGTAGGTAATTTTTAAATGCTTCACTGCTCTCCAAAACATTTAAAAGCTACATAGTACTTTGTTTCAGTTTTTGTGTGTTTTTTTTTTAAGTTTATTTTGAGAGAAGGCGAGAGAGAGAATACCAAGCAGACCTCTTGCTTCCAGCATAGAGCCTGATGCAGGGCTCCATTCCACCAACTGGGAGATCATGACCTGAGCCGAAACTAAGAGCTGAATGCTTAACTGATGGCACCACCCAGGCATCCCCGTTTCAGGTTTTTAAATCTTCAAGTAACTTCTAACTTACATACACAGCACCAAGAGTAAGACAAAATTCTACCAATTTCATTAAGTTCCATCAACTAAAGCTATTAACATTTAGCTTCATAGCTAGATGGGACCATATTTTTTTCTCCACTATAGCACTTGGAGTTCAGAGAGATAAGTAAATGAATATATTATTTGGAATGTATTTTTATTAAAATAGATTAATCACATAAATTATATTGTAATACATTTTAGAATAAACTTTAGGATACAAGTATATGATGTTTAATTTTTGTGGAAATCATCCTATAGAATAAGAGTATGTATGTAAAATGAGTTCTTAAACTATAAGACTGCCCAGTTTGGTAGCTACCACTCACTTATGGCTATTGAACACCCAAAAGGTGGCTAGTCTGAGTTGAAGATATGTGCTGTAAGAATGAAATACACACTTATTTCAAAGATTTAGTACAAAAAATTTAGTACAATATTAAAAATGCTCAGTTTTTAAATATTGAATTCATGTTGAAATAATATTTTTGGCATATTAGGTTAAAATATATAACTAAAATAAATTGCTTTTTTTTTTTTTACTTTTGAAAATGTAGCTCCTGGAACATTTAAAATTACATGTGACCCACATTGTGTCTCTATTGAACTGTGCCAGTGTAGGCTGTTTCAAAAGATGGGAATGACGATGGAGAATAAAACAATAGAGGTACAAATGATCACATGAGACAAATGAAACTGTTTCCAGTAATCTTTTATTTTTTAATATTTATTCTTGAGAGAGAGAGAGAGAGAGACAAGAGCATGAGCAGAGGGAGAGAGTAGAGAGAGAAAGAGTCACAGAATTCAAAGCAGGCTCCAGGCTCTGAGCTCTGAGCTGTCAGCACAGAACCCTAAGTGGATCTTGAACTCACCAAGTGTGAGAACATGACCTGAGCCAAAGTCAGATGCTTAACGGACTGAGTCACCCAGGTGCCCAGGCACCCTTCTAGTGATCTTTTTTTAAAATTGTTTTTAACGTTTATTTATTTTTGAAAGACAGAAACAGACAGAACGTGAGTAGGGGCGGGGGAGAGAAAGAGAGGGAGAAGAGAGAGAGAGACAGAAACTGAAGCAGGCTCCAGGGTCTGAGCTGTCAGTACAGAGCCTGATGCAGGGCTAATACCTACAAACCATGAGATCAGGAGCTGAGCTGAAGTCGGATGCTTAACTGACTGAGCCACCCAGGTGCCCCACTCCTCTAGTGATCTTAACATAACCTGTGTTTGGCTGAGTCTAGTCCCGCCTACCAGTGTAGGTTCCTAGCTCTTGGAGACCCCCATCTCACTCCATTCTGTTGTTTCTGGGTGTTCTCAAGCATTCTCATGAGCAACTTTTAGTTAGTATGTGGCTTTGTTCCCCTCCTGGTCCAGCCGCTTCCCTGTAGGTATCACCTTGCCTGGCACGGTGGCTGCTGTTTCCACTGGGAACTATTGCATTGACCTGGAACTGCCACCTGTGTGACTTTAGAGGAACCTTCAAAGGTGCCAAAATAACACCTAACTGCAATTAGGGGAGAATGTTGCTCTGACCCTTTTGTATTTTACTATCAGAGAGAGAGAGAGAGAGAGAGAGAGAGAGAGAGAGAGAGAGAGAGAGAGAGCTAGCAGAGGCATATTACCTGTGCCCAATTATCTTTTAGAACTTTTTAAGTGCAACGGCTCAATTCAATGTTAAAGTCTCTGTTCTCGGTAACACAGAATGAGTCCATGGTGGGACTAAATGGAAAATTCTGAGCAAGCAAGAATTAGGCCTCTTGTTTATTATTCAGGCTTTGCTACTAGGTCATGCCTGCCTGCCTTTTCTGTGCACGGCTGAAAACTGGTGGGGTGGAATTCAACCACAGATGTGCTTTTCTTGGGAGAGCGCAGTGTTGCTGCTTGAATGCTTAAAGGCAGAGAATGCATGCCCCAGTTCACCACACTTCCCACTAGTCCCCAACATGTTATGTTGTACCCTCCTCCATCTGCTGCTGGCTTGGACTTAGAGTTTGCAGCCCTGTTTTATAGCCTTGCTATTCAGTGTGTGCTCCCCAACCAGCAGTATCTGCTATTCCCGGGACCTCGGGAGAAGGCAGAGGGTCTCAGGTCCCACACGCCAGGCCTATTGAAATGGAATCTGCATTTTTAAATGATCCTACATGATTCCCCTGCACACTGATTTTTGAGAAACCCTGCCATGTATAGGACATATATAACCTATATGTACAAATATATATATGATTGTATATATTTAGTATATATATTTATATAGGATTTGTACATTTTTATCTTTTTTTTTAATTTTTTTTTTTGAGAGAGAGAGAGGGAGAGTGAGAGAGGGTGAGCATGGGAAGGTCAGAGAGAGAGGGAGACAGAATCTGAAGCAGGCTCCAGGCTCTGAGCTAGCTGACAGCACAGAGCCCAATGCTGGGCTGGAACCCATGAACTGCAAGATCTTGACCTGAGCCCAAGTCAGACACTTAACTAACCCATTTCCTGTTGTCAATGCCCAGCATTTCACCAGCCCGTAATTCTCATTCCTATGTAAGTAGTCCTTCAATAATCTCTCCTAAATTACCCTTTTGAGTGTGCTTTCCTTTCTTTTTTTTTCCCCCCAGGGTATTAAGCCTCAAAATGTTGGGTACCTTTTAGAGCATCTGGGTGGCTCAGTTGGTTAAGCATCTGACTTTGGCTCAGGTCATGATCTCACCATTTGTGAATACAAGCCCTGTGTTGGGCTGTGTGTTCACAGCTCAAGAGCCTGGAACCTGCTTCAGGTTCTGTGTCTCCCTCTCTCTCTGCTCCACTTGCATTCTCTTTCTCAAAAATAAGTTAACATTTAAAAAATTGGGCATACCTTTTTTCCCCCACAGTAATTCTACCTGAGAAATCTTAAGAAAATCATGAAAGCTACAAAGATTTATGATATGGCAGCCATTAGTGGGCCCTGTTCACTATTGTTTCCTGTCGGTGGTATTGTTTGGTAACCACATGATCCATGCATATCCAATCGGGGTGATTTTTGGGTCCCACTCTCTTGTTTGGAAGTTCCCTGTCAAGCAGGGGGAAGCTTTGTTTTCCAGTAAGTACAAGTAGAGAAAGGGAAAGAAATTGGATTTCTAATGACAGTCACTGCTTTCACTGACCCATCTTTACTTGTCCCCTGCTTTTTTTTTTTTCTTGAGAGAGAGCATGGATGGGTTGAGGGGGGCAGGCAGGCAGTAGAGGCAGAGGCAGGGAGAGAGAGAGAATCCAAGTAGGCTCTGGAAGCAGCATCGAGCCCAAAGAAGTGTTCAATCCCACACCCTGAGCTGAAATGGCCATGGTTTCATGACCTGAGCTGAAATCAAGAGGGGATGCTCAACCAACTGAGCCACCTAGGTGACCTGCCCCCCCTGCTTTTTAAAACAGTTTTGTTGAAAAGCTGTCATCATCAAGACAGTATGGTATTGGCACAAAAACAGACACATAGACCAATGGAATAGAATAGAGAATCCAGAGCTGGGCCCACAAATGTACGGTCAATTAATTTTTGACAAAGCAGGAAAGAGTATCCAATGGAAAAAAGACTGCCTCTTTAGCAGGTGGTGCTGGGAGAACTGGACAGCAACATGTAGAAGAATGAAA